>NW_019154119.1:18320177-18613234 GCF_002288905.1 Enhydra lutris kenyoni
TTTGTTTCAGAGTATGAGATGCACAGGCTGGCGGGGTTGGTAAAGAAGGCCGCATCACACACTATAAGTAGCACCCAGTTACAGCGATGACCGCAAAGGGCCACATTTGATACACTGAGTCCAAAAGGTGAGATAAGGTCACTGAGTCATAGTATTCAGGGAAAACTGTATTATGAGAGGGGACACAGCCAAGGGAGCCCAGGTGACGGGTAGACCCTAACTTGTCTTAATTTTTTTAAGATTTTATTTATTTATTTATTTATTTATTTGAGAGAGAGAGTGGGTAGGGGGTGATGGAGAGGGAGAAGCAGACTTGCCCTGCTGAACAGAGACCCCAATGTGGAACTCAATCCTAGGACCCTGGGATCATGACCTAACCTGAAGGCAGACACTTAACCAACTGAGCCACTCAGACACTCTGTGACTTGTCTTTAGGATCTAGCCCAGAGTCTCACAAGTGGTAGGCAGGCAGTAAATCCTGTGGATTCAGGACAGATAAGCAGATCCCAGCTCCCAAGGGAAAAGCTTGACAGGCGCCAGGCCGCACTTCGAAAGCCCAGCTGAGGGACCTGCTATGAGGGCAGGTACTGAGGGTCTAGGTGTGCGCCTGAGATGAAGCTGGGGATCCAGACTGGTGCGTGAGGCAAACTGGAGTAAGGTATGACTCAGTGAGCAGTGGGTAGGTGAGATTCCCCTCAGTTGCCCCCAACAGGCCTTGACCCTGACCGGGGCCTCCTGGCTGGGTAGATGGAGTTGCTAATGCTTACCTCATTGGTCAGGACTGGCAGAGGACAAGGGATGACAGAGTATCCAGGTAGAAGGCATCCCTGATAACAGATTCCCGTGGTCTAAGGTAAGCGAGAGGGGACATGTGAGAGCTGCTATCCTTCCTGGAAGTAGGTCAGCCTGCAGTCATCCTACGGGAGGTGTTCTCAGGGCTGGTTGGATGGGAACTAAGCCAAGGTACGGGGCCTCTGGATGTCCCTCTGACTGGGCCATCGGTGGACACGGTCCCAGTGTCACCCAAGTCTCCCCTAAGGCCCACAGGCATAGCATTCTTGTTGTGGGCTGCACTGGCAGGCCTGGTGCAGTAAATCCCATGTTGTCAGGAGGCAAGGCCTCGCCTCCCATAGGCTCTTGCACAGTCAGGCACCGGCTCAAACTATCAACTCTCCCACAAAAGCAAGACCTCCTCCATCCAGCCCAGCTTCACAAGGGCAGCTTGTGGCCTCTGGGCCTTCTGTGATCACTATTTTTGCTTCTCTCCCCCACCTTCCTGTGCTGTTCCCAGTTGTCTCCCTCTAGGTTATACTTCCTCCTCTTTATTTTGTCTCCCCACCCCAAGGCTTCCATCTGTGCCCCACCCCCACATTAAGCCAGAGTTCCCATCCCTCACCACCATGAATCGGTCCTTCTTCTGAGACAGGGAGCACTTCGTCTTCCAATATCCCCCGGAAGTAAGGAGAAGTATTTTCCTTCCCTCTCTAATTGCAGCAAATGAAAGGAAGGAAATTCCTCAGGGGCCAAAAATCAGCTGCCGTTTTCACGTCAGGACACCCCTTCCCATGGAGTGTTGGTTAGCACTCTACTGGACGGGGTCTTGCCTTCAGAGTTTATAATGTGACAGAAGACATTGTAAGACTGTGCAGAATGAACACTGACCCATCTGTCGTACAGCTGGGAAGTATTAAATGATCTTGTGAGGAGATGCAACTATGGGAATTGTCATGGAAAAGGTAGAATGTAAGCGGGTTTGGGGCTTAGACATGTTCTGGCCAGTAGAGACAGAGGGGGAGAAAAACTAAGTAAAAAGCGAAGAAGGGAAGAATATGGCTAGCAAGCCAGACTAAAGGGAACTCTGCCTTATCAGAGGGAAATTGCAGTCTGGAGAAATGAGAGGTTGCTTGATTCTATAGGGAGGAATTATATAGGACATTGAAACCGGGGACAGAATTTAGACCTGGTACGAAGTAAATATGTGAGCAGCAGGGTGTTGAGTAGATCTGCTGGGAAGTCAGGCAGCCAGGAATCCGTTTCCCCATGGAAGGGCTTGGGTTGGGAAGACATCTATGAGGACTTCAAAGTGTGTTGCTCAAAAGGGCTTGTTCATGTTCTGCAAGCATTGATCTTCCAGAGCTGTATTTCTTTCTTCTGTAATATCAGTGGACTATTTTTCAAACAAGATCATGTTCAGAGGCTCATGGGCTATGGAGCAGAGAGGGAGCAGAGTCTTGAAGTGGGTGAAGAAGGGGTAGGAGTCAACCACCATGTCCATTTACTCCCCAGGCTTCTATGCATGTGACCCTAAAGGGTCTCCTGCATGTATCCTCAGGGCCCCAGAGGCCATCCTGGGCTGAGAAGAACATGGAGCTAAAACATCCTATTGCACTGAGTGTGCAAGGAAAGCCTGGCTACTTATGGGCCCTCTTGGTGATGTTCACTGGGAGATTGTGGGGCCAGGAGGGGTCTGAGGAATGGAAGGGAAAAAGGATTGTGTACTTGTCACAGACATGCCCTGTGACATAAAGCCAGATAATTAGCACGGAAGCTGTAGACACAGAGAACAGCAATACAAATGCAAGGAAAAGTATAAAGATGGTTAAAAAAGGGAAGACTCAGAATCCAAGGGTACAGTGGCCACTGACAAGTGAGTTGCTGAAGCAGTTTCCTACATGACCTTTTTGACCTCCTCTTGGTGTCCTCCTGTTTATTCCTCAGAATGTATCAAGAAGGAGAATTTTGAAATAAGAATACTTAAGCCCCTTCAATGTTTTCTACGGTTTTCAAGGTGAACCCCAAACCTTCCGCCATTGGACCTGAATAATCCGTGTGGCTCTGGTGACCTTCCCCGTGCCATTACCCATCTCAGCTTCTCTTCTCATCTCCCATCATCTCCTTGAGTCTCCTCAAGTCCCCTCTGTCTCTGTCTCTGACTCATACCTACCCACCCACGTACACACACACACACACACACACACACACACATTCCCCACACTCTTATCTCTGTGCCCAGCCATCCTGGCCCCACATCAGCTGTTCTGTGGGTTTCTCTCCATCTCTTTCTTACTTCAGGGTCTTTGCATGAGGCAGCCCCTCCCTCGGAAGCATTTTCACCTTCTTCATTGGGGACTCATCCTCCCGGTAGTGGTCTCAGTGCTATGACCTCAGTGAGAACTTCCCTGAAGCCTGGGCCTCACACAACCCCTTCCAACTTCTGCCAAACCTGTGAATGCACATGTCTCTTTTCCCATGAGATCAGAGTGCCATTGGGTGGAAGGATCAGCTGTTAGTGCTCTAGCTGGCACATGGTGTACTATCCGGGGACAACAAGAGAAGGGGGGCAGAAATACTCAAGGAGCCACTCTCCCTGTAGGGCTACAATCAACCTGGGAAAACTGAGAACTGCTGATTGCTTTCATTTAATGAACAGGCATTTTTTTTTTTTTTAACAAAAAATCTGCAAGAAAGTAAAGGTAACTTCGAGGTTTTAGTGATATGCCAGCTGGATTAAATTTGTTTGCCTGTAACAGAAAACTTAAGAAAATGGTGGCTTGAACCCAAAATATTTCATTCTTTCCTGAAAAAGAAGCAGTCCCAGATTGATGTGGTGGTTCCTCCACATCTTCAAGGACAATATACGTGCAACCACTGCTCTGTCATCTCTAAGGTGCCACACTCATCCCCTGGTCTGAGCAGCACATCCTGCATGGGGACAGGATGCAGGAAGAACAGAAGGGATCCCCTCCCACCCTTGTGCACAACCCCAAAGCTACACAGAACACCCATTAGTCAGAGCTTACCAACGTGGCCACACAGAGCTGAAAGGAAGGCTAGAAATGTGGTGTTTAAAATGGCGTGTACAGAATTAGCAGTCCCAGCAAGGAAGGGGGAAGGAAAGGTGTCATACTGGCCTTCGGTGGCTTTCCGCCACAGGAACACCTTCCTGTGTCAACAACTTTGTGATTTTGCTGCACATCTACAATAAAGACAGGATTCTAGAGTCCCAAAGTTGCCACCACTCTCCAGCGCCAAGCTACAAGGAGCAAAACAAAGCAGAAAATAAAAATGAAAAGAGCACAATAAACAACAGAATGGTGACTAAAAACCTGACATACAGAATCTCACAAAAATAGGAAATGTTTTCCTTCAAAACCTACACTCACCCACAAACACACCTCCTTCAAATTTGGTAGCATTAAACAAAAACAAACTCGTGTTTTGCTGAGATTTTCAAGTCAACACGAAGCACGCCAGAATTCCAAAGAGGAGCGGGGATCCGATCAGCGGCATCATGGGGTCGACTCAAAACACCCACAACTGTGAACTCAAAGACTGTTGTGCTGCTGAGAAATGCTTCCTGAAGCCTTGGCTGGGAGGGAAAGGAGGCGGGTCATGGACGTGTCCGAGTGGCGTTCTTTGCTTCCTGCAGCCTTGCTCTGAAGCTGGCCTGGCAGCTGGACTGTTTGAGTTCCATCATACATTAATGGAATGGATGACAGAGTGTTATCTGCCAGGGTGTCATATGTGCAGTGTCACTGGGGCCAGAGGTCTGGGAGATGGAGTGTGATGGGACCATCTGTCACCCGAGGCAAAGATGTTCTCCAACCTGAGGCTGTGCAAGGCACCTAGGTCTCCACCTGATGTTAGACAGCCTGTTTCTTTATTTGAAAGAAAAATAACTAGGGCTGGGTGCCAGGGAAAAGGCGTTGGCTTCCCACCACAACAGCAGGAAAGCTCATTAGCTTAATCTTCAAGCACTCGGAACTGAAAACAAGGTGGCTCCAGAGAGAAGGACCAAGGCCCGGCTCATGGCTCACCCCATTCAGCTCCACAGGATTCAGGGAAGCAGAGCAGAGGACTCCATCCCAGCCCTCCTAGAGATTTCTCTCTCTTGACTCTATTCACATCATGCCCTTAGGAATTAGATGAGCCGCCCCTTCCCTGATCGCTGGAGCTCAGGGACCACTGTCCCTCTGAGGAACTCTGAGCCTGGGGTCTGTGCTGGTCGTCTTATTGTTAGAACTCCGACCTCACCCTGCTTCAGTGATTTTATGTGTGTATTTCCATGATATTATTTGAACTTAGGCTTATTTACAGTTCTTCCTAAGCCCTCAGAACTAGCATGCATTTGGCATGTAGTGAGTATTTGCTTTAGGAAGTTGTGTGGGAGGCTGAATGAACCATTACATCTATGCCTGTCATCGGTGCAGGTCCACCAACATCTTCCACTGCCGTCCCTCCAGCAGGCCAAGTGAGACTTCCCTCGGAGCAGCAGTTGTGCTCAAGCCAGGTGGGCTCTGGTTCACAGGACCCGAAACCCCACTGGGCACCTCTGTCAGTCTTGAGATGGGCCAGTATAGGTCTTTATTGGGAATAAAGACTTCCGGTGCTGGACACAAGTTGATACCATCTTGCAGTTTCATCAGCACTCCGGAACCTGCCTCATCAATGAACGACTTGGTCAAGTTTGGGCAGTTTCTGAGGCCATCATGATATGGTGGATCTACAGTTCCTTGGAAGCCCAAATCAGCCTTTTACTCATCAGCTGTGTCCCAGCATCTAAATGACCTCAATGTATTCTTGCCTCCAAAGCCTACACCCTTAGTAAGAAATGAGGTCACTTCCTCACACACAATTTCTAGCACACTCACTGTCATCCTTTGCATAAGATTGCATAGCGAGGCTTTGGGGTTCATTTAGGGGGGAATCAGGAGAAAGAGGAACTGCCTTCACAGTACATTGGAAGATACCACCACAAACAATTTCACAGCCTCAGAGGACTTCAGTGGCATGCCTCCCTGTACAGCATGGTAGCCTGAGTCTCTGCCTGAATGCAGATGGCCAGGTTGAAATGAAACATCAACCTGGCAAGAGCTCTTCTTTCTGTTCAGTGAAATTCGACTGCTATGTGAACAGGGAGATTTATGGCTTCCTCTGACAGGCCAACATGTTTACACTTTTCCAAAGTACGATTCTTTAGAGGCAGCCAACAGAGAGTGTTCTTGGGACAGACATCCAGGACAATGGGCCACTGAATGCTCCAGTGGCCCAGCCGGCAAGGACTGTCTGTCCTACAGTTCACTGGTGTCTCACCGTGCCTCGGGACAATTTGAGAAAACAGGTGGTAGGGGGAGGGCAGAAGAAGACAAGATTTGGTATCTGGGGCCTTCCAAGCTGTCAGCAAATGAAGAGTCCTGAGAAAACGTGAAAACGGAGGGAACTGGCTGAAATCAAACAGGGACCAAGCTCAGACTGCAAAGCCAAAGTCTACCTGCTATTTTTGTTTCGTTCTCTTTTTCCTACTTAAGAGTGGGACCCGTTACCCGTTAGCTGGGGAGAAAGAGTGGTCAGGGGAGAAGAGGTTTCTGTAGAGATGAACTAAAATGCACTAAACTCCCCAAAATATTTTTAACAATAGGAACATTTTGAGATACTCAGAGACTATCACGTGGCAGAGGGAGAATTCTGTTCTTCCCTAGAAGTCAGTATAAGCACTGATACGCAGACACAGTAAGGAAGATCTCTTCACAAAATTTAAAAGAAAACAAAACAACAACAAACTCTCCAAATATGTAGTTTTCCTGGGTGAAATAGAGCACCTAGAGGCAGGGGGTCCCAGGCCCATCCGGCAAGGGCTGGTGTCTGCACGGGCCCCATCGGAAGGGCTCCTGTGTTGAGTAGGGCAGAGAACTCCAAATTCAAGAGACCCACATCTCCTGTGGGGATTGACATGATTGTGTCACCATTTGGAGGTGACTGGCCCAGGCCTGATGACCTGAACCTCCCTCGCTCAGAACACATGCTCAGCATTGTTGCTAACAGGCTAACCCATGAGAGAAACTTGAAAGAGATTCACCATCATTGAAGCATGTAGTTGGTGTCCCTCATAAAGGTTATGTCATCTCCTAGAAACTCTGGCTCATGGATACTTAGGTTCTCTAAGGCTACAGAGCTCGCATGCAACATACCCCCGATTTGAACCAGGTTGTGTGACCCCAAAACCTACACTCTTATGACTTTGCTACACTGCCCGGTGCAAGCATCCCTTAACCACCGACCAGATGCTCTTTTCTAGGGTCCTTTGTTCTATGGCTTACCTAAGAGCAGGAAGCTCCCTTCTTATGTAAGATTAAATGTGACTATATAATAGAGATTCACTGGGCAGCCAGTATTAGCAAAGATCTGATACGGAAGTGGGTGCTTTGTGAACATACACAAGGATGGTCTGTGCCCTCTAAGGAGCTCCTCAGCTTGGGAAGAACTTCGGAGAACCACAGTCGTGTGCTAAACATTGGCCCGAGGACTTCTCTGTAGCCTGATTCGATCTTTGTAACACACCCAGGAGTAGACAATATTATTATCCATTTAGAAGGGAAGAAACTGACTCTCAAACCATGTGGCCAAAGGGCAGAAGATCACAGGTGGGGAGCGGAGCTGGGATTTGCGCACCGGACGGAGCGAGGGCTCTGCTGCCTGTGGCCATGGATGCGCACACAATGTGGGGGAGGGAAAGCCTCTGCTTACAAACCGAGCTCAGATTTGCAGGAATCACTACGATGTGTTCTCAGCCAAGTGGCATTTAAGAAACTCGCATGGTGGGGTCCGCTGACACCTTCCAGGTCTGATGAGAGCCTAAGGTGGACTCAGAGGAGTCGCTCTTTGCTTCCTGAGCTGTAGTTCTGGAAGAGCTTCCATCGTCACCTCATCCTATTCCGCAAGAGCCTAAGTAGGATGGACAGTGGCTGTGTCACTCTACAGCTAAGACGACTGAGATGCAGTGGTTTGAGGGACACGCTTGGTGAGTTAGAGGGAGAGTGTGTATCCCATGCTGATACCTGAAGTCTCGGAGCCTTCTCACCTGTGGTCACACCAACACCAGGTCAACCGCCGTGCTTTGTGCTAAAGGAGGAGGGTTCCCACGGTCTTCCTTTTAACTGCATCTGGGTACTTGACTTCAGATGCTGGGTGAGCACAGCCTCAACTTGCTATCAGCAGGGGAGGAGGCACAGGGACTCCCTTCCTGCCCCGGGTCCCTGCTGGTCCTCTGCCTCGTCCTCCTCTGTGCTCGTCAAGGTGGTTCTGGAGTCCGCTGTACATTCCAGCTCCCCTGCCCACACACCAGCCGGCCCTCTGCCTCCCACAGCCCAGCCGATACCTGCCTCTCTCCCCTGCCTTCCTCACCAATGGGCTGCAAACATGTGGCAAGTCTTGGCTATTCAAAATAGCACCGGCCCTGCCTTCTGACACCTTTGCGAACCTGTCTGCAAAGGGGACTTAAAGCTGAGGGGTATTTCAGTGCCGCAGGTTACAATCCTAAAAGCATTTCTAAAAGGACTGCTTTGTTCTAGAGGCAAACCTGTTCTTCCAAACTGGCTTGGCCAGTGGCTTAGTTATCATATTCCTAGAGAACAAAGTGGCTCTCCCCAGTGCCCCCAGAAGGGTTCGTGTGTCTCAGTGTGAGTGTGGAGATGTATGGGGCTGACATTAAGGTCCCTTTGGGGAAAAGGCCAAGGGTTTACCCGTACTGAAGGAATTCTGGGACTCAGGGCCCAGACATTCGAGCTCTTTCTTCCTGGGGAATCCCACATCCACCTGCTTCCACATTGTAATGAGATGTGGCACTCCTGACTGACAGTCAGATTTAGGTAAAAATAGTAGGTGCTTTAGATTTGTTCCATCATTCAATTAGTACGCACACTGATTTCTGGAAAATTGTCAAATGGAGCTAGCAGTTTTCTTTTGCTGCTTCTTTACATACGAAGCAGAGCCCGTGGGTCCTGGCTGCCGCCCGACGCGGCTCTGTGCCCTTAGCACACATTATCTCACGCCCTCCTCTCCATAAACTCCTGAAGTCAATCCCAGGGCCACACGGTGTCGATCACAGAGCGATCCGCTGCTCTCGGTGGCCATCACTGGGTGTTATTAGCTTCATAAGTAGCGGACACGCGTCCTCCGACAGGGCGGTCCTTCTTTCAGGAAGGAAGTCTTGGGTTTTTCCAGGGCATCTCAGTGCCTCGGGTCTCCCCAGTGATCAATAAACAGCTTCTTGGGGCACCTGGGTGGCTCAGTGGGTTAAGCCTCTGCCTTCGGCTCAGGTCATGATCTCAGGATCCTGGGATCGAGCCCTGCATCGGGCTCTCTGCTCAGCAGGGAGCTTGCTTCCCTCTCTCTCTGTCTCTGCCTGCCTCTCTGCCTACTTGTGATCTCTCTCCCTCTGTTAAATAAACAAAATCTTAAAATAATAAATAAATAAACAGCTACTGATTGACAGAAAGGAGGGAAGCTGTGCAGGAAAATATACGGATGATCCGGTACCGAGGCTTTGTACAGAAGACCTCCTTATGCACCGATCTTGCTGAGTCCGAATGCTTGTGTTGCCGGCTCTCCCATTGCTGACCCCACAGTCTTAGAACAACAAGGTAACCCTTCAGAGCCACGGGCTTCTCCTGGGTCGGAGGCGACAGAATACCAACCAATCCATGGTGTAGGGAGTTTGAATGGGGGCGAAGAAGTAAATGCCCATTTATGACGGGCCCCACAAGGTCAGTATTCGCCAGAGATGCCCGGCCCCACGCAGACTGAGTGAATCTGAATTCCCTGTCTTGGAGCGTTGGCCACAAAGAAATCCCTCATTTGTCCCAAACTGAGGGGGGAGGGACTTTGGGGACAGACTTCCAGCCCCGGAGAGACTTCAGTTGAGGAGCGATGGCGCTCAGAATGTGCGAGAGCTAGAGAAGGAGCTCGGCCCTCCTGACCACACCCTCCCCAGCGCCCACCGTGGGCTCAGCTCCCGCGACTCACGTTTGTTTCATCAGTGGAACGTGACAAGTGAATAAAAGTAAGAGAGCAGCAGCCGCAGGGAGCAGTTCGTGGTCCCCAAGCGTGTCAGGCTCTGCACTGGACACAAGAGCACCAAACTGAGCAAGACCCGTCCTGTGTCTTTAAGGACATCAAAACCCAGCAGCCAACACATTGTCTACGGGTTGTCCCTGCTTTGGGATTCAGGTTGAGCGATTTCTTAACCTTTCCCCCAGGCAAAAGATAGAAATACATAGACACCAACGTACATGGAGCTGCTGGGTGAAGACGACTGTCCTACCCGGCCCGCAGGGACGCTGGCGTCCCTCTCTCTCTTTGCATTTGAGAAGATTTGGGAATAGAACAAACAACAAACTTCAGTCGTTTGATTCCACCTTATAAATCACCTCCCAGTGGGTTTTCTTTGCAGGAATACTCGCTGTTTACGTCCTGAGACATGGTACAGGTGACCAGCTGTCCACTACGTTTTCAGGGACGCAGCACGGACTAATGCTACTAGCCTTAAGGATGAATGAGAATTAATTTTGTTCCCGTTTCTACCTTTCAGGCCACAAAGAAATGTGTGTAAGGGCTGGTTTGAACCTGGGCTCTTCCTCACCACCTTCCCGTTGCAGAAGGGCTGTTTTGGTCAAAGGGACATGACATTAGTCCTCCTCCGTGAGCTGTGCCCACTTTTCTCTCAAGACCCAGCCTCAGCTGAGCGGGTCCACGGGTCACGGGCGACTTCAACGGGTATCAGACCCAACAAGCGCTCACCGATTCAAAGCCTTTTGTAAACAGTCCCTGTTTAAACAAAGCATGTGTTTTAAGGTTAAAGTTTTACTCACCTTGGAGCCGTAGCTTCACATTTTAGTTACAGTTAATAGCTTAGTAACCGGTGTTCTCCAGAAACTGGTCACCTCTTGGTCGGGGTAATGACTAGGCTCTTCTGTGACAGAATAAAGAATTCTGGAAGGAGTACATTTGGTTCTCAAATGGGAACACATTGACTACATTTCCTACCATAGAACAAAGAGGCAAAAAATTCTAAATTCAGGCAATGACATTTTCCTTCATAGACTCTGTGTTTAAATATTATTTGTTCATCAAACGTTAGCTCATTTTAAGATGAATTCACTCTTTGCTCTACATTTGAGACTGAAATAATAAAATGTTAGTAAATAAAAACTAATTGACAAATACTTCTTGAGAGTATCGCTGCCATCAAATTGTCTTTTTTTTCCCCCAAAGCAGAAAAACAGAGTTTATATTATTGTATTCTCATTATGCTATCTTAATTTGGGGGGGGGGAGGTTAAATTATTCTGAAGAGCTATGAACCATCTACATATTTATTCTTTTTAAAGGTTCTGTGGTGTGTTAGCATCTGTATTGCCAGAAAACAAAATTTTCTTCAAAGTTATTCTTGGGCAGGCCTGGGACTCAACCCATATGTCTCAGAGTTAGCTGCCGCTCAAGGCTCTAATTTCTGCCACTTGTTCCAAACTTGGCTGCACAGGAATTCAGTTCGGTGAATGCGTGGCGCCACCTATCGGCGGGCCCTAGGAAGTTCATCTCCCTTTATCCGAAGATAATGCGTTTCACATTATTTCACAAAAATTATGTTTTGGGGGGCCTTCAAGATTTCAGAGTGTATGGCTGAAAAAAAAACAACATACTATCTCGATTACATTATCTTCCCTGCAATAACCGAGAAGGCATCATTCTTCCCGTTAAGGTCCCAGGCAGAGTGATTTAGTAGGAACAGACAAAGAAGTATTTTTCATCTGCTCTTGCCTTCCCTTAAAATATTTCTGCTGGGTTGTTTTTCGGAGCCATCTCTCACGGAAATAAAATCTATGTCTGTGTGCCAGCTCTTAAGGAGGGAAGGACACCGTGCCGGCCCGAGAGCAATTACTAATAAGAATCTAATAGAACACAGTGATATTCACACTCTATCATTTCCTTCCACCATCATGTGCAGAGACACACAATTTGGAGACTAAAAATTCCTGTGGGTAGAAGCACAGGGAGAATTTCGCAGTACATTATTCTCATGCAATAAATATCTTTCAGAAAACACTTGGAGCTTCTGATAGCCTCAGAACTTCGATCTTTCTCCTCAAACCACACTGGCCTTGCTATATTAAGGACTTCTTACTCCCCCACAAACAAAGTAACTGAGGGCATCTGACTGCAGAGAAGCCTGGAGCTTTGTCCCTTGCATGAAAATTAGGGGAAGTCAACAGAAGCAAAAATGCTCTTCCCATTGGTGTCGAATACCCAATCCATACCTTCCTTTGCATCTTTACAACAAAAATCAGGGCTTGGATGGGAAAGAGAAACAACTTTTAACATTTCTGTGAATTCAGCTGCCCAAGAGCGAGCACTTCTCCCTTTTTTAATCTCCGGTGCAACAAAGAGCACTCGGGCGGGTATGGATGGTGGGGCACAGCAGTCAACTACCTTGTAAATCAGAAGCTGTGGTTGTAAAACCGGCTTTGTATATCACCGGGAGTGGGGAGTGTGTCTGCCTTGTAAATTTAATTAAACAGCAGGTGCAAAAATCAGGTCATATGGCTTTGATGTGCCCCGTGCGAGGGTGACAACTAGACAATGATTCTAATATGAAGAAATTTGCATACATTTGCATTGGATAGCAGAGAGCGTGTAGCTCTCACTTTCATATTTCATTTCTAGGAAGTTGAATAAGATTTGAATGCACAGTTTCTATTTAGACGTTGCAGAAAAATGCAAGGAAGGTTTCAGCACTGAGACAGACCGTGTGGACTGAAGGCTACAATTTCCTGATGTACACTTAAACATGCAACTGCCCTTCCTGAAAGATAGGGTAGGCAGAAATGGCAGAAAAAAGTGCAGAGAATAGGGAGCATACGTATGTGTGTATATATATTCCCTGATAGAAAATATATCTATTCTATCTATATTTTATCTATTCCCTAATAGAATATATTTTTTTTCTGTATTTCTTTCTTTCTTTCTTTTTTTTTTTTTTAGTTTTTATAGATAATGTAACATTGATTGAAATCTTCCTTGTTAGGATCTACCCAGGGGGTGCATCACTTGTCACACGTTCTCTTTGCTCCCATAGTCAGTGTCATAGATTCTGAAATGGCAAAGAACGGAAAGAGGACTTTTCACATACAGCAATTAACATTTTACATATCTTTTTTAAATAATGTATTTCCCTGCCTTACTGGGTAGACCATATCTTTGATAACAGCAAACCAGAATGTTTAGTATAAACACCATCTTTACACTCCCGGCGATTGCTTGCCCAGGTATTAGAACAGAGTAAATAAAGTCACTACCAGAAACTAGCATCGTCTTTAAGGTGGTGTGGGCCAAGGATCCAAGGACAGAGGTGCATCAAACCAGCCCTGAGCAAAGAGGTCCAGGAGAATTTACCTGGGAGAACTCAACCACTCCCCTCTTGTCTCCGTTACAGGACAGCTGTAATGTTCCTAGGTTCTCCAACCTCACTAAGAATTTTTCCACCTCTGTGCCCATATCCACTCCACATCTCAGCCCACAGGGTGTCTGGTTCTGAGGCTGCACGGAGCTGGTTCCCACCTTTCCAGTCCCTTCATCTCCGAGTGAAGCTGATGTCATCCCAGGCACGCCACATGTGTGTATATTCGACCAGCAATCCCATCAATTTTTGTGGAAGTTATAAGATATGATGTCAGAAGAAAAGATGTCACTTTGGGATCCCAGTAAATTTATTTTCGGTATGACTTATTGAAACCAAATCCTACCGTAGCGTATTTTGGCTACTTCAGAAAAATCAGCTTTTAGTGCATAATTCTTTCCTTGTGACATCACGTAATTTATCCTTTGTTCTGATGAACTTGCTAACAATTCAGACTGCGGTAAGTTATCTTAAAATACGACATGCAGGAAATGGCTTGTTCTCATATTTAAGTACATTTTTCCAGACACTTGCCATGTGGAGTTCTACTTGCTTATTGTGTTCATCTTCCCCATTGGCTTGCAAACTCCATGAGGGCAGGAGCTGCTTCATCTTGCTACCTGTATCCCCAGAATTTACACCCGTGTCTGGTGTAATGGTATGGCAGGAGTTGGTAGGTAGGGATGGCTGAGTGAAGTAGGGAAAACATAAATGGACAGCATATACACACCAGCCTGTGGGTAGATGATGCACCAGGTGCTAAGAAAAGGCCAAAAATCAAGTGCACATGGACTTGGCTTGTAAGAAGCACGTGGTCTGATAGATGAAGCAGACGTGTGCCCAGCCCATGATTCCGGAGCCCGGTGTCTGTGGAGGAAAGAATGAAGGCCATCACACCCGTCAGGGGAGTAGGAGCTGGCTGTGACCACTGGGTAAGGGTTGTGATGGCGGTTATGTGGAAGGGCTGGAGAGAAGATAGCTATTTGCGATTCCCCTTGCTATTGTCAGCTGCTTTCCCGGGGTTGGGAGAAAGGTAATGCAGATATCCAGTTGTCACACCAGTTAAGTGTGGGTCATCCAGATTTAAGGGCTCCCCTTGTGGGTCACTTCCTTGACCAAAACCATGTCAACAGAACTGAGGTACGCACTTCCTGACACAGTTTGTTTTCTCCCTCTACTAGAAAACTCTGGGTCCCTGGGTAGCATAAAATGCCCCACGACATCTACCACTGTGTCTGGCACAGAATCCACGCACTGTATTTGCAGAAAGGATGCCTAGAGTCGAGTCGAGTATCCAGAATGTATCCATGAGAGATACCCTCAGAGCCAGGCCAACCTTTCTTCTCAGAATCGGTCAGTGTGCCTATAACTCGTGGTCTGACCTCCTCTCAAGAGCATTTCCTTTGTGGATCACTCTCTTCTGTGGTCCCCATTGTCCCCCATACAGACCTCTGTCACTGGACCATTGTCACATTTGTTTCTGTCTGTCTGCCTCTTGTACATCGTTGTAGCACACTTGGGAACAAGGTCTGGGTATCCTATGTCTTTGTAACCTCAGCAGCTGGTGTGAAACCAACCCCTGCTAAATGCTTGATGAACCTTGGTAAAACTAACTAGATAAATGGAACATGAGGGACTCACTAAGCAAACATCTCATTTTGTTCTGCTTTTCATGTGGGGATCCTAAAGAAAGACATAATCAGAACTTCTCACCTGATGCATGGTGTAGCTCAAATGGACTGCACGTGGGTCACTGCACTGACCCCTGCGGCCCTCAAAGAGGCCAGGTGGGGTCTGAGTTGGTGACAACCCTAGCTGGTGGCCTCCACCATGAGCAGCCCCCTCCTCTCCTGCAGAAGGCTGGACACATTATTTTCTGAGTCTACCATGACATGGACAAAGTTAAAAGCTTGGGAGGACATTTTCTTCTGAGATCAATTATAGGAGAATGACACTACTTAGCACTGCTCCTTCCCAGATGTAAACCCCATGGAAGGTGCCATCCCTTCTGTTTCACCCACACCAGAGGCCCTTGACTTACTACAACCGCAGCCTCGTGAGGCTGCACGAGGACCCTCTCTAGTCCCCGAGCTTAACCTTAGAGAAACAACCCACACCTCCACCTTAAGAAGAAAAGCAGGCTTCCCAAACCATTAAGACCTTGATCTAAAATGTAGCTATCTGAAGAAACTAGCCCCAATTTCTGAATTTAAAGCCAATACACAATGCTCATACACTCAACTGCAATCACAGAAAAATAATTGTGGGAAGCCTGTATTATCCAAAGTTTAGCACTCTTCTTGAAGGATGACTTTCTGCACCACTGACAACAACAAAGTTAGCTAAAGGTCAAATGACGCTTTACTTCTCACAGTATCCCTTATGCTGACAATATTGCGTCATTCAGAAAGCCAGCCATGGAGAAGGCTTTGAGTTACCATCCCCTCGCCTATCAGACAAAGAACAGCTGTGGAGGTTGTACCACTTGAGAAAATTGTGAGGTAGTGTCCAGGAGGGCTCGTTACAGCCTTTCCCCAAGCATCCATGGGCCAGCGTTGTGTCTGCCTACAGTAGGGGCCATGCGTGAGGCAATGAATCAATGAATGAATTTATAACCTCTGATTCTCAACATATCTCTTGTTGTCTTCATGCTGGCGGGTAAGGTCCCTTGCCCTTCATTGCGGATGGAGTAAACTGAATTCAATCTGAGCTCTTCTCAACACCTCCTTGATCCTGTCTTAAGAGCTGGCCCGTCCAATTACAGCAGGCCACCTGATGTTTCCGGGGGCTCTTGGGAGGCTGGCGGCATCTGGAAGGCACTTGAAAGTACAGGCGTGCTGGCTGTCTCCACTGCGACAGAGGAAAGAATGTGTCCTGTGCATCACACATGTTGGTGATAGCTGCAAAATTTCTCAGTGGAGGCTCAGACAATTATGAGAGTCTTTAGTGGGGCAGGTCCTAATGAGCTGAAAGTCAATGCATTTCTAGAGGAAAGACAGATTTTGAAGAGAGACTGATGCCCTAAGGAATTCTGCTCATCTTGCGGCACTAACGCTACCCTCAGGTTTCCTGGCGAACACTTGCTCTGACAACGCGTTTCAAGACCAGTCATTCCTGCCGCCATGTTCACTTCTAGTCTTTCTGGTTGTCATCTGTCTCATAACATGGCACGCACACTCCACGGGCTCCTCTAATACATGCTGCTGGCCACCCCTGTGATCCTTCACAGAGTCCTGTGGTTTGGGGAGCTGTTTTCCCCTCCTTCCCGCAATGATTTCCAACAGGTATCTTCCTGGCGAATAGCGGCACAGACACCCTAGGGCCACCCCCAGCCCCACAACTCTGTGACACACAGCTCCTCCCTCTCAAACTGCGTTTGCTGTTTGAAACCCTTAAAATGAAAAACGAAGCTGTGCAGTCATTTTTTTTTTTTTATAACTTTGTTCATTATTGGGATTTTAAAAGTGACAGATTTTTTTTTTTTTTAACACCGTCCTTCTTTATAATCAGTGTTCTTCCTCAACATGATGGGGAGGGGGGCAACATGCCCCCAAGGACGCTACGGATTGTAGAGACGTGTGTGTTTGTGTGTGCGTGTGTGAACAGGAGGAAGGGTGCTCCCTCTGCTCAGCCCCTCGGGTAGTCCTGGCCCCAGAGGCAAACCCTGCAGGGCGTGTGCTTGGCTGTGCCCCACGGAGACAGGCAGCCTTCTCCCCTCTGCCTTGCTCTCACTGGTCTTGGTGTATCTAAACATGGTCCCCCCATATGTAGCTCCAGGATAGCTAGAAGACCTGTTTCTTCATTCCCTACTGGCTCCAAAAACCACTTCATATACATATTTCATTTTAAAGCTTAATTATGAGCAAAATAGAAGAAAGCAGAAAATTACAAATGAGCCAACGGGGGAAATTATTATATTTCCGTGGTCTTACTGTCAAGTCCTATTCCTTCCCTTATCTGTAACATGAGCAATGGACAGGGCAGTGTAGAGCTGTCCTCTTTAGGTCCTTACCTCTCCTTGTGACCAGAATATGCCAACAAAGTTGGAATACTTTTTGTCCACATGGGAAATTTGCTTTACGAAAAGTAAGTGGCCCCAGATCACAGAAGGTTGGGCTCGACTGGCCAGGGACGGGGTTGAGGGGGTTGTGGCTGAGCTGGACCCACATGCACTTATCATGAAATTACTCGTTTATGCCACAGCTATCATTTCTAGATGTCACTGCTGTGGAAGACTTTGGATGGCAAACATCCTATTTCAGCTTGCCTGCTAGTGCTGCTGTTTGGGAAAAGAAAATGTTCAAGGATTATTTAAAGAAAAAGCAAACAAAAATGGACAGAATTTTTCTTAGATTGAGTTTCCCCTGCTGCAGACTCTGAGACAGTGTGAATGCTAATAATTTATTTAAAAGGTGATCCTGGGAAGAACCAGTAAAAACACAGGAAAGTGAGATAGCCTAGGGAGGAAGCCAAGGAAATGAGTGTTTGTGCACGTGGGGCCTCAACCCCACAGGGGAACACTGATCATAGATGGCACTGCCCCTCAGCAGTACCCCAGGTCGGGGTGGGGGGTCTTTAGGCATTTGTTTATCTAGAATGGCTGGTGCTCACAGAGCCACTGTGTGGCAAGGGTGGGATCAGACTCAGGAAGTCTGGACCCCCCAGGCTGTTCTTCACCATGTCTCTCTGGTTCCTAACGGATGACTAAGCATCCTCGTGACCACTGGGCTTCTCAATGTGCAGCAGACAGAAAGACTTGGAAGCACATGTGATGTGTTTTCATGCACCAAGTGGCTTCTGACAATGGTGCCTGCTTTTTGGTGTTGGTTCTCTGTGTTCCTCTTCAGTGCTGCCAAGTATGCCAAGTATCCGTGGGTATCCTCCTCACGGACTGACGCAATATAGAGAAAGCTCCGTTTAGTAGAACTCTGTGTTTGATACATAGTCACAACATCATTTCACAACGAGTAACAAGCACGTTATTTGTATCAACTGTTGGGGGATTGCCTTGAGACATTTTCATTTAGCTTCCATGTTCACACCAGTCTTCAGTGTTAGAGTGAGGACGCGTTCTGATAGTCTGAAAAAGTTTCTGAATTGCACAGAGAGATACTGTATGATAACACTATTCATGGAAGTTTAATGGGAGCCAAGATCCAAAGTTAATGAGTAATAGAAAGTAAATCAAGGAAATCTATACGCTCTACGAGACCAGGCACTTTCCCCCTCTCGTTCATGGTGGTATCAGTGTTTAGAGTAAAGCCTGGCTCTTTTTATGGATTCAAGAATTTTTTTTTATTAAAATTCTTTAGCACAGTCTTCTATCTACAAAACATTACAAAGTAAGTACAGAGATTTCCCATATATCCATGGCGAGCTTCCCTATTATTAACATATTACATTAACATGCCATATTTCTTAATTAAAGAATTGTCTTGGATATTGATACATTATTGAATTTTATATTTTTATATTCTATGAAGTCCATAGTTTATTCAGATTTTCTTAGTTTTTACCTAATGTTGGTTTTATGTTCCAGGATCCCGGATAGGATATCACATGACATTTGGTTGTAATTCCTCCTCTGGGTCTTCTTGGCTGTGACGGTTTCTCACACACTTCTTGGTTTGATAACTTCAACAGGTTTGAGAGGTACTAGCCAAGTATTTTATTTTATTTTTTAAAATATTTTATTTATTTATTTGACACACAGACAGAGATCACAAGTAGGCAGAGAGGCAGGCAGAGAGAGGGGGGGAAGCAGGCTCCCTGCAGAGCAGAGAGCCCGATGCGGGACTCAATTCTAGGACCCTGAGATCATGACCTGAGCCGAAGGCAGAGGTTTAACCCACTAAGCCACCCAGGTGCCCCACTAGTCAAGTATTTTAAAAGAATGTCCCTTAACTGATTTTTCTGATTTTTTCCCCTTATTTGACTGGGATTCTGTGCCTTGGGAAGGAAAACCACATTTTCATCACATTATATAAAGGGTAGATGCTATCAGCATGACTTGTCACTGCTGATGTTGACTGGGATTACCCAGCTGAGGTAAGTGACTGTCATTCCTCCTCTGTGAGATTAATCATTCTCCCTCCAAACTCTCCTCTTTGGAAGATAGTCATTTTGTGCAGCCCACTCTGAAGGACTGAGGGGCTGTGCTCCATCCCCTTGAGGGTGAAATCCCTATATAAATTATTTGGAATACTTCTACATGGGAGATTGGTCTTTTCTTGCTCATTTATTTATTAATTCAAATTTTTAGTTATGTAAATAAAAACTCATAAATATATATTGCATACTTCGGTTTATAAAGCAACACTAATTTATGTTTTTAGTGACTTAAAGTTTTCCAGCTTTAGTCATTAGGAGCTCTTTCACTTGGCTTCATGTCCCTACAAAACTGAGAGGGTTTTGTTTCATTTTATATTCTTTTGGCCCTCTCTTATTTTCTGGTGCTCCAGGCTCACCTTGAATATTAGCTCTCCCAGCCCTAGAACCAGATAGTTTCTCAAGGAGCTCAGGGTCCTCTCATTGGAGAATGGTGTTGGAAAACAAGATCTGGCCACCAGATGTGCTTGTTGCTTCCTTGGCATTATTGCCTAAGACCATCTTCCCTGATAGAGCAAGAAAAAGTATGTGTGTACTAACCCATGTGCATTCTTATATCTATAAATAGTTCTAGAGGAACCATCTGTATCCTTAAGCAATGTATTTTCACTAAGGCTAGAGGAAGAAATTTTTCAAGTTAACCAATTAGTACGGAGGGTCGAGGAGAGAGCGAGAAGTAACTCAGCTTCTTCCTGATCAGGTGAAACCACGAAGCTCAAGTGTGAAGCAGGTGTGAGAAGATACCACCAATGCCTCCAGGTACCCAGAGCCCAGGGCAGTGCATGGACAGCAGGTTATACCCACATTAGAGTACAATGTGCAATCCTCTGGGAGAAGCTGGCACGGATCTGGGTATTTGAGCAGAGCCAGGACATAGCAAGGCCATGAAGCCATGGTTAGCTTCACTCAACTGAGTGAATTCCTTATGTGTATGTGAGTAAGTCGCGGCATTTACGTGTCAAAGCCCATCTGCAGAAAGTGGGAAAATTCCGAAAGAGAGCAACTGCAGAGCAAAGTAGGCACAAAACATGGAGGAATGAGCACATCTTTGACAACTGGTCCCTGCAGGGATGAAAAGTGGGACAGGAAAGTACAGTGAATTTCCTCCAGGGACATGACAGATCAGCACCCAGCTAACCCAGTATTCCAGCTGAGCTGAGCTCATCCCTCCATCCTTTCCCTTACTCTCTGCAACCTCTCATTCAGAGCAAAAGACCCCATTGGAAATGCACTCCACATAGGAGACTCTCTAGTAAGAGAGGAAAAGCAAGTCAAAACAATCAGAGGCAGCACACACGGATGACTTCCAAACGGGAGAAGATGTCTGTAAACCATGAGCAAACGTGGTCTGTGTTCAAAAACTGGAGGTGATCCTATAACAACTTGTAACCAGCAGGACAACTTTGTGCCAAGTGTGAGGCACTCAGGGCAGAACTGATAAAAAGATCAGAGGAAAAGAAAGGAAAAAATCTGCCCTTGAAGAAGGTGGTTGTTTAAAAAGAAGCATGTTTCTCTCTACAGAATGGGTATTTGTAAGCAAGTTGGCCTTGGCAGGAAAGAGATTCAGAGGAGATGCACTAGTGTTTAAAGAAGCTGACAGCACAAGCTATGGGGCTGCCACCTCCACGGAATCTGAGCATCCCCGGCAAGCAACCCCAAAGTCATAAATCGTGGACATAACTGTGACCTGCATTTCTGGGTGGGGGGCAGGGGGCCACGGTAGTGTCACCCCCCCCATGATGTCTTCAACCCCAAGAGTCTCAGAAACATAAGAGGCACACAAGTGGGAATATAAGGAGAAGAAAAAAATAAATATCTAGTTTCTGTCATAAATGGGGAAGCTGTTAGTTTAGGAACATCTCATTTGCTTCTCCCATATACTATCAAAGCTCCCCTTAATCTGAAAACTTCAGCCTTCATTACTCTAGGATTCTTCTTAAAACCATGAGTGACAACTTCTTTGATAGATGTGTCCCCTGCAACATGATTTTTCTTTTTTTAAATATGAAGTACAATGAGCATCTTCCAACTAAGACCAAATGTTCTCAGAACCCAACAGAAACGCTGAAGTCTGCAGTCATTCTCCTCTGAATCAGCTACAAGGTCACATATGATTAATGTAATAGCAGGAGCCTCTTCCTAGATATCTAATCACAGTGGAGTGCCTGGAACAAACCCTGCATGAAATCCTAGCACTTCATTTTACATGGCCTCACACAGGGAGTCCTTTTGCATTTGGCAATAGTTGAGACAGAGCCGGTCCAAGCTCCCCTGCGAAGGGATAGCTGCATTGCTGGGAGTAAGGGAAATATAGCTGCTCATCACCACCTGTATTCCCCTGAACACCTCACCCACATGATTTCCCTAATCTTGACTACAACCTTGCACAGTAGGTACTATTACCCCCATTTTATGATGAGGAAACCCAGACTTGGAGAAGTCTACATGGTCAAGTGGAAACTCTGCTCTAAGTCAGTGTTATCCCCACACTCTTTGCTTGTCACTTTGTTGGCTCCAAAGAGTTTCTCTTCTCTACCACTTTGCTTTTTAGTTTCTCTTGAAGAAAGGAAGTCCCAAGCAGGAGATACTACACACATTTAGGGGGGACCTATGTGGGACTCAGACAATCCCAAGTCTAACTCCATCTCCATGTGATCCTTGGCCAACCCTCCACAATTTCCATCTTCCTTTCTGATCTGTCCACTAAGGAGGAAAAAATACACCTTCTCCATTCTCTGAAGATCATTGCATGCATAAATAAAGGCAAGTTAGCTTTTATCCTCCTAAAATCACATTACCATTTTTTTCCCTGCAAACAAGAAGTCAAGAAAAAAAAAAAAAGAGGTGCACTTGGGTTTCTTCTTAAATTTCTATTTAAAATGTTGTGGAATCCAAGCATTTTCCATTCTTATCCTATGTTCTGTCTCAGAACAACAGTGTGTTCTAAACCCAGGCTTTCCCCCAACTTCTCCTCTTAGCCAAAACCAGCTGCTGGCTCTGGCATCAGTGTTCCTTCTAAACAGACCATGGTAGAGTCTGAAGCAAATGCTGAGTTCTTCCTTGTACAGAAGAAATGTCCTGTCCTAAGCTCAGAGGTTTAGTGCTGCAATGTAGCACGCATTGATAAGAAAAGCTGGAACTTGGCACCTGAGGCCCATGACTCCTTGATGGTTTAGGTAAATTAGCCCCTAAACCCCAATTTCAAAACATAGAAACAAAAAGCCCTCAATGCCTTGCCTGCATTTCCTATATGCAGGGTCTCTGTCAGGGCTCTCCTAACATCTGGGGGCCCTAGAATGGAATCATGCTTAGCTGTGCTCTTTTCCACCCTCTCCTTTGACCCTTCTCTATTGCCTCTGGCTTCTCACTGACCCATCCCCAGAACCGCAATGTTTCTTTCTTGACCACGTTCTTGGTAACTCGCTGGTCAAGCGATATGGTTTCTCAAATATGTCTTCCGGACAATACTCAACGTTCTTCCTAAGAGGAAATCTGTTAAGTAAAATAGGTCTATAGAAAAGTCATGGGGAAACAGATCCATCCTGTAGGAGATTCAGACGATGATAAAAGATGGGTCTCAGTAACTTTGCTAGAATTTCATATTATCATTGACCAAAAATGCCCCCGACATATATAATCTCTTTCCTGCGTACCCTGTACCCCTGTTGTCTGCCCAGTGGGTCAGCCAGGGTCCTGCCTGGAAACTCCTGGCCCTTTCAATCTGGGTCATTTGAATAGGTATCAATCATGATTATTTACTCTTGTCTTGTCTACATCCACATCTACTCAGTTCTTACTCCTTCCCACCCAAATCACGCTGCTGACCATGGCAGATCTCTCATCACTCACAAAACTCTCCAAGACCGCAACTCAGACTCCCAACACTCTTTCTCCTGGACAGACTGCATTGCACTGGTGCCTGTTACCATGACGGCAATGATTATCACCAATATTAACACTAATTGGACTGTCAACTCTGACATAGTAACACGTTCTCTACACGCATTATGCCACTTAATGTTCATAATATCACAAAAGATCAGGACTATTATTACTATTATTATTGTTATTATTATTATTTTTAATAAATGAAGCACATACACAAAAAATAAGTAAATTCCCCGGGGCCATGCTGGTGATAAGGGTCAGAACCAGGATTCAAGCCCATATCTGCCTTACTCATAACCATGATTATCTACAACCTCCTGTCCGAAACCAGTCGCAACACAGGGTCTCTCCACATTCTAGCCCATGCTTTTCTCCTGCTTGGTCCATTCTTACTCAAATGTCAAGACCCGGTCTAGTCCCTGGAATGTGGCCGTCCTTCTCATGCAGACAGATTCACTTGAAGAGCACAGAACCATGTTCTAGCTCATTCCATGGCCCTGACCACTCTGTATTGTGTGTTCTCCTGTCATGCAGTTTTCTCCAGGCAGTAGGTTTTCCTCTTCATTTGATGTCTTCTTGTGGCAGATTAGACAGGGCTTGGTGGGCTTTAGTCTCAAAATGTCTGTTGCCCATCTCCCTGATTCTGGTCTGCATTGAATCGTTTTCACCAAAAGAAAGAATATCTGCTAGGGGAACACAAGGACTGTTTCTCCGGATTGAAACGACAGCAGCAAGCCATCTGGGGTCCCTCTGCCCCTGGAGGGCTGGGCTTGACACGGACACAGTTCCAGTGATTGGCTGGGGCAGTGGATCCTATGAAAGAGGGGAGAAGCCCCTGAACAATGGGAAACTGAGTGACTCTGGTTGGAGACCCAGCCTATACTCCAGTAGAGTACGTGCACGGTCCCTGCAACATCCATCCACAGGACCATGGGATGAGGGTGAGGATGTGGGTCCTACTAAGTCTTGCCTGCATGCAGGGGAGCCCGGGAAGGAAGAGAAAGTCCATAGCTTTGGGACCGCACAGAAAATCGAGCACTGTGGCCTTAGCTTGGATTTCTTTGTTCCATAATAGGATTTTTTTTGAACTTCTACTTACTGTGTTTTTTTCAGCTTGCCCTTCTATATATCAGATGTCCTGGAATGGGGGACGAGGTAAGATTCAAGTGTGGGGACATTCAGAGGAGGGTTGTGAATGCAAGGACAGGGTAGGAAGCTGAAAAAGGGTTTTATCTACCAGTCCCGCTGCCTGGGATGAAAATTAATATATGACAGAGGGCACTAGGTGGCTCAGTCGGTTAAGCATATGCCGTCGGCTCAGGTCATGACCCCAGGATCCTGGGATAGATCCCCACATTGGGCTCCCTACTCGGCAAGAAGTCTGCATCTCCCTCTCCCTCTGCCTGCCACTCCCCTGCTTGTGCGCTCTCTCTCTCTCTCTCTCTTTCTTTCTAACAAATAAATAAATAAAATATTAAAATATATATATGACCAAGTGCCTACCTTAATATGCATATATATGTATTTTTTAAAGAGGGAGGGGCTTGGCAGGGAGAGACAGAAGGAAAGGGAGAGAAAGAAGTGACTCCTTATCTAGTACAGAGCCTGAGGTGGGGTTCAATCTCTGACATCATGACCTGAGCTGAAATCAGGAATCAGATGCTTAACTGACTGAGCCATCCAGGCGTCCCTCTACCTTTATAAGTATAAAGCAAGTTCTCAAAGAAAATGAGGACATTTTTTTACTCAAACCTAAAAAGACAGTTTTAAATCCTCTTTCTCTAAAATCCTAAGCACTTTTGTTTCTTTGTCTTTCCAACCTATGCTGAGACCATGCTGTCTGAAGAAATCGTCCGTCTCTGAAAGGGCTCCAGGGGAAGAAAGGGAAGTGGAAAACAGCGTCACCTGAGTGTAACCACAATGGAATGGTGGCGTTCCATCTCTCGCCTTATGGTTTTCTTTCCACTAAAATTTTTAGAGAAAAATATTCAGAATTCCTCACTGCATGTATAAACATATACACAATTGAATATAAAATGTCAACTCCTCGCCCCCTAAGAATATGCCAAGAAAATAACATTTATTGTGTACTATGATCCTAACTTCAGACAGATTCTTTAGATTATGAGAGGAAAAAATGTGTTCCCATCAGAAAACCCATTTCCTGTGACCCAAATAATTGCATCTGAGGTAAATTAGCCAGTACGTTTCTATGTCCAGGGACCCCAGTTCTTTCATTTTTAGGGCATGGTAATTACTATAAAGCCTAAGGGAAAATGCCACTTACAAAGAAGGAGACTTTATATTTTATATGCTCAAAAATGTGTGGCACTCAATTATGCCTATGTGACAGTGCTTATCAGATTTGTGCAGTGCACAACCCACACAATGAGATATGGGCAGGAAGGAGCTGCCATAATCTGCTTCAATATTGAACATGGAAAACAAACAAAACTTTACGTTCCTTAAATAAATGCTGAAAAGTATCTGCAGGTAGCCAGACCTGGTTCAAATCCTGGCAGTATACTCCTGAATAAATGAACTCACCTGTCTGGGTATTTGTTATAATCTATAAAATGGGGACAGTAAAACCAGACTCAAAGAGAAGTGATCGGAATCCAATCACTAGTGGAACATATGTCATTCATCTGTTGTCACACATGCAACATAGTTGCCCATGGCTGCGTTGATATCCCATGTGGGGCACATGGGACAATCACCCATTTACTTTATTTGGAGTTTTGGGGTGAATTTTGGGGTGAATGGGCGGCTTTCATCCCAAATGCTGCCTGGTACATGTCTCTGTTGTACAAAGGCTAGAAAGCTAAGAACTTTATTTCCGTGACTCCCAGACATTGGGATATCGGCTGCGAACTAATTTCTGCCAATTGGCAGCTTCTGGGGAAATTCCCTTGGGTGGTTTCAAGGTTCAGTCCCAGTGTCACAGGTTTTGGGAGTTTGTTTTGGAGGTGGTGGTAAAGTGCATTTGCTGTCGTGACCCCAGGACTGGAGCTATGATTTTGAACTCAACAGAAGCAGCCATCCTTTGAGAATGCTGCAAAGGCTGATGGAAGACGTAGCTTTTGCAATGGCTGGTGTTGAGGGGATGCTCCCTAAAGGAGTGATACGCTTCGAAGCAGGAACTGACAAAATATGGTAATGGTATGGTCAGAACAAAGGGGTCTGGACATGCAGGGAATAAATGAAATTCACACTTTCACCAATTCAACGAATGATTCATCTACTCGCAACACATTCGCAGCCCGTCTCCATGACTTTCCATTCTGCCAGTTAGAATTCTTCTCACCCAACATGGGAAAGCATCCATGAAGGTTGTACCGTTAGCTGGAAGCAGGATTGACTATGCCTTGGGATCAACTGGGAAGGGGAGAATCACTGTGCTGACCCAGGGAGACGATGCTGATTGCTAAGGGGAAGTAGCAAGCTTGCTATGGAATGCCAGAAGGCAGGAGTGAATTTGAAACCTGGGAGGTTCTCTGGGGTTCCTCCAGGAAATCCATGTCCAGCTATAAAAATTAAGAGAGGATTCTAGCAGGTCGTTCTAGGCAAGACTACCAAGAGCTCAGCCTGCGGGGGAGGACAATGTGCCTCCTCTGGCCGGGCATATAAACGCTGCCCAGGTAAGGCCACAGAATGGACTGGGATAAGAGGATGTCCTAAACATCAGGTATGGCCTTATAAGGAGCTATAGAAATAGGAACTTCAATAGCAAGCCACTCGTAAGTTTTTCTTGGTTTTGTTGTGTACTACCTGTAATTACTAAACACTTCTGTTTTCCTCAACTTCTTTTCTATATTGTTTTTTTTTTAAAGATTTATTTATTTTAGAAAGTGTGTGCGAATGCCTGGTGGGGGACGGGTGGTGAGCAGAGGGAAGGAATCTCCAGCAGATTCCCCGCTAAGCATGGAGACGATGGGGGGCTCGATCCCAGGACCCAGGAGATCACGACCTGAGCCGAAACCAAGAGTCAGATGCTTAACCGACTGCTCACCCAGCCACCCTCCTGTATTGTTTTTTTATAAGACATGTTATGATGGGTACATGGCTCAGCCTTCAGGTTGTAAGACATCAAGGCAATATTGGAAGATACCATGTCACAAGGATGGATGCAGTGACTGATGGAAATGTGGGTCTCCCCTTTCAGAGAGAAGTAAGTGCATTTTAACTTGAGCATTATGTGCAGTGGGTCACACTGTTAGTGATATAAGGATTGTATGGCCATCTAAATGTGGGTAGAAAAAAGTATCACAGACACGGAGCAGCCAGCAGCATCAAAGCCTGGAGCATCTGATCTGCATCTGGTGTCCTTCCCCATCACCTGCTGTGTGCCCTCCCATACTTCAGAATTAGAGAGAAGGAAACCACTGGTCCGAGACTTCCTGGTAGCCAGGGCTCTGGACACAGTCAGGCTGTAAGAACAAGGTGAAAATGGGCAGGGAGTGGTAAGAAGGGCAGGGTGAGGTGGAAGCCATCCGACTATGGCTCTGTCATTGTCTCTGGCAAGAGAAGTTATCAAGAGTGAGGGCTTTGGGGGCGTCCCAGTGGCTCAGCCAATTAAATGTCTGACTCATGGTTTTGGCGCAGATCATGACCTCATGGGTCGTGAGATCAAGCCCCATGTCAGGCTCTGTACTAGGCATGGAGCTTGCTGAAGATTCTCTCTCTCCCTCTGCCTCTGCCCCTCCCCTCTGCTCTTTCTCTTGCTCTCTCTAAAAAAAAAAAAAAAAAAAGTTGGGGCTTTCTGCTACAGCATTTGACAGTCAGTGTCCCATCCCAAGATCTATGGAGACTGAGAGGAGTTGAGTGCAAGCAGCTTCCCATCTGCTGGGTTGGAGCCACAGAAAATCCTTCTTGGACGCAGGTGACTGGTGATGTCTCCGGATTCCCCCACATCCTTGATTGTGGGTCAGATCATTTTGAAAGTCATCCTCATCCTGAAGCTATCTTCTCCAGCGTTCCCCTCAATTTGAGAAGAGCCTATTTCCTGCTGTTTAAAGCAGAGTGGTCTCTGTCTCCCGCGGCTGAGCCCTGAGGCTTACCCATGCTCTCTACCCACAAGGGAAGGAGGTGGGAGAAATCCACACGGAGGGGATTTTTATCATTGACATTATTAAAATGGTTGGTGCAGGGTGATAATAAAAAGCAGACGAACATATAATTTGCATTATCATTGTGTTGGCATTCCCCACAAACAATGCACCTCATTGTCTACACCTGAAACAACCCCCGCCCCCCACCTCTGACTCACAAAACCCAAAGATTCAAATGCCATCAGTCTCTCACAGAGAACATCCCTAAATCATCTTATTACCCTAGGGTCCCAGCAACTCCTCATTTTCATACCACCTTCATAGATTTGATTATCCAGTTTTCCAATTCTCAATCAACAAGCCAGAGCAACTTAGAAGGGCTTCCAGGGAAGAGACAACAGAGGCAGGTACAGGGGACCCTAACCACAGCCCAGACCCACACGGGGAGAAGAGCCACACTGGGTGAGGTCGTGTGGACTCTGACCTCCCTTCCAGCTCTGCATGGCTAGGTATTCCGGAGCAAACCAGGTTCAGTAATTACACAGAAGGATACTGAATGCTAGTTCAGACAGGTGACCATACCGGGACACACATAACTGCCCCCCAAAAAACATGCCTAACATTCAAACACCTTCATAACTATCTGATGTGTGCGTGTGTGTGTGTGTGTGTCTCCCACACCTTCATAACTATCTGATGTGTGTGCGTGTGTGTGTTGTGTGTCTCCCACACCTTCATAACTATCTGATGTGTGTGTGTGTCTCCCACACCTTCATAACTATCTGATGTGTGTGTGTGTGCGTGTGTGTGTTGTATGTCTCCCACACCTTCATAACTATCTGATGTGTGTGTGTGTCTCCCACACCTTCATAACTATCTGATGTGTGTGTGTGTGTGCATGTGTGTGTGTGTCTCCCACACCTTCATAACTATCTGATGTGTGTGTGTGTGTGTGTGTGTGTGTGTGTGTGTGTCTCCCACACTAGAATACTAACTTCTTGCAATCAAAGACTTGAATCTTTCTAGTTCCTGGCTGGTAAGAAGAACCTTGTACCTCATACGCACACAGTAGGTGTCTGTTGAACGAAGGAAGTTAAGGATGAGTGAGTCACGATTCCTTTTTTCAAAGAGCTGATGGTCCAGAAGAGAAATTAGGCACGTGTCCTGGTCATTCCAGCAAAGCTGCCTGGATGCTATGAAAATCAGGCAATGAGAGGTTATAGTCATCAATCTGGGATTATCCAATTTACCAGAAATGAAGTCAAGGTGATGAAAACCAAAGAAAAGATCCTTGTCTTGCACATAATAATCTAAACGGATAGCTGTCCTAAGATGTCCCACAGGTGATCTAAAAACCCAGGTTCCTTCTGTCCTCATGTGTCAGTCCCTCAACTTCCGAAACACAGGATTATCTGGTCTGTGCTCCCAGGCGGTGGCGGGGGTGCCGAGATTGGGGAGACTAGAAGAGCTCCTGCTTGTGGCAAATGAGAAGTTCTAGTCTTATTGGTGCAGTGTGACCCACACATCGTTTCCGGCTTTGTTTTTATTTTGAGATACTCACATGAGTCGAATGTGCACGTAGGGCAAAAACCATTGTTCTAGAAGGTTGTTTTTATTCCTGTGTTCAGATGGGTTCAAAGAGAGGCCGAGGGCAGGGGCATGCCTCCCACACACCTTGTCTGCCAGAGGGGCAGTCCCCCGTGGAAGCTCAGGGCAGTCCCCTGTGACCCGAACACACAGCACTAGCTTCTAGCAGTGGTGTAAGCATGAGTGTGGAGGAGACCACACAAAGCAAGGCCTTGGGACCTCTGTTCAAACCGGCATTGCTCCCTGGCGCTCTGTCTGCAGCTGGGCCAAGGAAAGAAGGAGAGGCCAAGGATCCCAGCATCTCCCACTGATGTCCTTGCCTGAGCTGTATTTATCAGGAGGGCGGCCTCTTCCTGGTTTGAGCTCATTCACCACAAGCAAAAGGAAGTGAACTCTAGAGCTGCCAAAACCAATGCCCCTACTGTCCCTTGACAGAAAGAGGAAAGCCAACAGAAGGAGTAGCATACCAGTGCTGCTTGACTTCTCACGTTCCCTCTGGACTGTGCTCATTTCTCCTTTGGCTGGTAGGGAATTTGGGAAGGGTCTCTTATCATTTTTCCAACACTTCAGTTGCTTTGGCATATCTTGGGAACACTGGTGATGATGGGAACTACTTCGAAATGCAGACGTGTATTCCAAACCCAACACCCCTGTAGTCCACAGCAAGTAAGAGTGACCCAGAACTGCCATGGGTAAGGCCAGACCTGGAAACCCTTCCATCACTACCTTCCCCTGAATGAGTGTTCCTCTCACAGAAAGCTTTAATCAAGCAGAGGAAGGTTGTAAGTTTAGCTGCGTCATGAATTAGCCATGAATTCCCCGTCAAAGCGCCCCAACAGAGCCGTGTTACAGTCACATTCAAGCATAGAGGACCATGAGCAGAACCACACAAAGGACAGCAACCTACCCACTGACCCAACCTACCCACTGACACGCTTTCATGACTACGTATTGGATTTCAGAAAGATGGAGAGGAAAATCAGAGATTTTGTTTTCAGGTTTTATTTTTTACGGACTGTATCGGATGCCAATTCTAGCAAAGCAGAGCTGTCCAAATACTCAGAAAGAAACCTTGGCCCAAAGTCACACTGGGTCAAGTGTTCTTTATTTCTAATTGTGGGGAATAGAAGGTAAATGACTATCATAGTCCATTAGGAAGCCACAGGGGAGGCTGAAAAAGAACCGAGAAAACACGGTGGGCTCCGGACAACCAACTGGCCACCTTGGGTTGATCATGTCTGTTCCCTGGCCGACGAAACGGCACACGTTGTGTTATAATACTCCCAGAATACAGGCCCTTCCTTCAATTTCTGGACTCCGGTCTTAAACGGTTCAGCAAGTCTCCAGATGTGCCAAGAGAAAGCCCGTTTTTATCTATGGTTAAAACTGGTTTCTGTGGTTTTCTGGACTTGATTGTGCACACGGGCTGTGAGTTCACCACAGTCCCTCCGACCAGCATGTATGGCTGCACCCTCCCCTCGGAGTCTGTTTTGTACGCCCACGTGATCAATGCTGCATGGTGGGTCAGCACAAGCCTTGCTGCTTCCATCTGATATACTTCTAGGAACCCCCCGTTCTCTGACAGGCGGGCCCGGCTCAGGAGTGGGGCTGGGTGACTGTTTCCTGTGACTGTGACTTTTCCTGTGATTGGCTTACTGGTGCTCATTGTCTTGACAGGGGTGAGAGACAGTGAATGCCAGTTGTTGCTCCGTCTGACAGAATCACATCACAGCCCCCACGTGAAACAGTCTTCTCCGTACCACGTGGGAAGCTGACTCTCTTTACAGAATGGCATCATTTGGAACATGCCCACATGTCCATCGCTCCCATCTCATCCGTCTGGGTTGTAGACATGCCCCAGGGCTGGAGGAACAGAAACAGGAGGGAGAGGAGAGTGGGCCCCAGGAGCCCAGGAATTTTGCTTATGTACAGGGCATCTCTTCAGGACAGAAGCAGGATGACATTATGGGACAAAACAATACACACGCCATGTCTTTATGCACCTTTCTCTGAAATTTCACTTTCTATACCTAGGCACAGAAAGAAGAGGGCTTTGTGCCAGGCAGACTTGGCCTCACATCCTAGCGCTGACCCTTGAAGCTTTGAGAGCTTCAGCTGGTGTTTATTCTGTGGACATCAGGGTTTCCTCATGAGCAGCTTGGGGACAGTGACTCCTGTCAGCCATATCAGTAGGAGCATTGATCAGTAGGAGCTCTCATGCACTTGGGTAGACCCTTCACAGACCTTGGCCAGCTCGCTACACTCCCACATTGTAGTTTAGGGTCTGTAGGAGGGCGTCATGGAGGAGGTGATATCATAAATCATACTCACTTGGCAGGTTTTTTTTTTTTAATTTAAACTACCTTGAGAACACAACTCAATGGTGACAGAAATAATATTTAATTATATAGGCACTCCTGAGCCCCACAGCTGAAAATGTAGAAGCTAAGGAATGCACTGAGAAATTAAGATGTTTTGCTGCCTTCCAGAATCTTCTGCTGGAAGAGGTCAGGTTCCTGGTTGACATGGGTGAAAGGTAAGAAAGCAGTCAAGAGTGTCAGTGAGACAGGAGCCCCAATGAAAAGCAGATACACTTTTATTCATTTTGAGTTTATTTTTGTGTATGGTGTAAGAGAATGGTAGAGTTTCATTCTTCTACATATAGCTGCCCAGTTTTCCCAGCACCATTTATTGAAGAGACTGTCTTTTTTCCACTGTATATTTTTTCCTGTTTTGTCGAAGATTATTTGACCATAGAGTTGAGGGTCCATATCTGGGCTCTCTACTCTGTTCCACTGGTCTATGTGTCTGTTTTTATGCCGGTACCATGCTGTCTTGGTGATCACAGCTTTGTAGTCAAGCTTGAAATCAGGTAACGTGATGCCGCCAGTTTTATTTTTGTTTTTCAACATTTCCTTAGCTATTCGGGGTCTGTTCTGATTCCATACAAATTTTAGGATTATTTGCTCCAGCTCTTTGAAAAATACCGATGGAATTTTGATCGGAATGGCATTAAAAGTATAGATTGCTCTAGGCAGTATAGACATTTTAACAATATTTATTCTTCCAATCCAAGAGCATGGAATGGTCTTCCATCTTTTTGTGTCTTCTTCAGTTTCTTTCATGAGTGTTCTGTAGTTCCTCGAGTACAGATCCTTTACCTCTTTGGTTAGGTTTGTTCCCAGGTATCTTATGGTTCTTGGTGCTATAGTAAATTGAATCAATTCTCTAAATTCCCTTTCTGTATTTTCATTGTTAGTGTATAAGAAAGCCACTGATTTCTGTACATTAACTTTGTATCCTGCCACATTGCTGAATTGTTGTATGAGTTCTAGTAGTTTGGGGATGGAGTCTTTTGGGTTTTCCATATAAAGAATCATGTCATCTGTGAAGAGAGAGAGTTTGACTTCTTCATTGCCAATTTGGATACCTTTTATTTCTTTTTGTTGTCTGATTGCTGTTGCTAGGACTTCTAATACTATGTTGAAAAAGAGTGGTGAGAGTGGGCATCCTTGTCGTGATCCTGATCTCAACGGGAAGGCTGCAAGCTTTTTCCCATTGAGGATGATATTTGCTGTGGGTCTTGCATAGATAGATTTTATGAAGTTCAGGAATGTTCCCTCTATCCCTATACTTTGAAGCGTTTTAATCAGGAATGGTTGCTGGATTTTGTCAAAGACCTCAACGTGAGACAGGAATCCATCAGAATCCTAGAGGAGAACATAGGCAGTAACCTCTTCGATATCAGCCACAGCAACTTCTTTCAAGATATGTCTCCAAATGCAAAGGAAACAAAAACAAAAATAAACTTTTGGGACTTCATCAAAATCAAAAGCTTCTGCACAGCAAAGGAAACAGTCAAGAAAACAAAGAGGCAACCCACGGAATGGGAGAAGATATTTGCAAATGACAGTACAGACAAAAGGTTGATATCCAGGATCTATAAAGAACTCCTCAAACTCAACACACACAAAACAGACAATCATATAAAAAAAAATGGGCAGAAGATATGAACAGACACTTCTCCAATGAAGACATACAAATGGCTATCAGACACATGAAAAAATGTTCATCATCACTAGCCATCAGGGAGATTCAAATTAAAACCACATTGAGACACCACCTTACACCAGTCAGAATGGCCAAAATTAGCAAGACAGGAAACAATGTGTGTTGGAGGGGATGTGGAGAAAGGGGAACCCTCTTACACTGTTGGTGGGAATGCAAGTTGGTGCAGCCACTTTGGAGAACAGTGTGGAGATTCCTCGAGAAATTAAAAATAGAGCTTCCCTATGACCCTGCAATTGCACTACTGGGTATTTCCCCCAAAGATACAGATGTAGTGAAAAGAAGGGCCATCTGTACCCCAATGTTTATAGCAGCAATGGCCACAGTCGCCAAACTGTGGAAAGAACCAAGATGCCCTTCAACGGACGAATGGATAAGGAAGATGTGGTCCATATACACTATGGAGTATGATGCCTCCATCAGAAAGGATGAATACCCAACTTTTGTAGCAACATGGATGGGACTGGAGGAGATTATGCTGAGTGAAATAAGTCAAGCAGAGAAAGTCAATTATCATATGGTTTCACTTATTTGTGGAGCATAACAAATAGCATATGAGGACAAAGGGAGTTAGAGAGGAGAAGGGAGTTGAGGGAAATTGGAAAGGGAAGTGAACCATGGACTCTAAAAAACAATCTGAGGGGTTTGAAGAGGTGGGGGTTGGGAGGTTGGTGGAACCAGGTGGTGGGTATTGGAGAGGGCACAGATTGCATGGAGCACTGGGTGTGGTGCAAAAACAATGAATACTGTTACACTGAAAATAAATATAAAAATTTTAAAAATAAATAAAAATCTTCTGTGAGAGTTAAAAAAAAAAGAAAAAAAGAAAAGCAGATACACTTGAAAAATGGTGAAATTGAGAAGGAAGTAGAATTTGGGTTGGGACTTATTAATATGTTGGAGCCCATTTAGAGGAACCTCAGTGATTGGGGAAAGAACTCTTAAGAATTTTGGCCAGAGTAACAGGAAGAATGGGATTGTTATGACCCATAAGATGAAGACAAGACAGAGAGACGGTTTCGGGGGAAGGAATGAAGAGTCTGGTGTCAGACGCTGTGTTCATCTCCTAGGACAGCTCCAGCAACATACCACAGGCTGGGGTCTTCAGTCTTCAGGAACTTGTGGTGTCACATTTCCAGAAGCTTCATTCCAAGAACCAGGAGTCAGGAGGCCATTCTCTCTCCAAAGGTCATAGGGAGGGATCCTTCCTTCCCTCTTGCCAGCGTTGACTGGCTGTCAGCAGTGCCTGGCATTCCTGGACCTGCAGCAGGACCACCCCGTGTCTCCCTGTGCCTTCACACGGCGTCTTTCCATGTGGCTCTGTCCCCTCTCCTCTTCCCATAAAGACACAGTCAGACTGGAGCAGGGCCCACCCTAATCCACCTCCCGCCTCTCTCCCTACCTCACAAGGACCTTTGTGGTTCCACTGGGCTGCTGATGCAAAGAGGAATCAGAACTATGCCTTTCAGGTGGCCCAAGTGAAAAATAAAGAATCTGGCTTATGTAACAGGCACAGGTCCAGGAGAATCAAGCACAATTCAGGTCAGATCCTAGTCACTGATCCGCACTGTGTGCCCTCACACGCATCACAGACATCCCTCGTGGGTCAGTTCAAAGTAACCAGAGGCAATCGTGACAGTGGGGAGAAGGCAGAGGACGGAACTGGTGCGCAGGACCTCACCTGAGACCCATCTGATGTTGGTGTGATCTGTGGAGAACGGACTGGCCTCCCGTGACTTGTGCATGCAGGGACCGGCTTGGTGGCAGTGGCCATCAAGGGTTGGGGGGAGTCAAAGGCTAACGTCTATACTGGCAATGCTTCTAAAAGGCTGCGGAGAAGCCATCAAAAACAGGTTTTTCAATGCAGCGGTACAAAGGTATAACGGACATATAAAATTGCAAGACATTCAACGTACAGTTTTCCTCGTGTTTGCTCTTTTTTACAGCAGAGCTGGAAACTGTGAAACATTGAGTCAGACCAGTAACGTGAGAGGAGCTGAAGCAACGGTTCTTGAGTGCTCTCGCCCTACAAAAAACCATCTTGCTGTTAGTCAAGGCGATACCGTAGTACAATCCAAAAAAAAAAGATAATAGGTCTAAACACTGTGTTTGCAGGGGCAACCTATTTGTCATAAAGTATGGGAAGACAGGCAGATAAATTCCTGGTAAGCATACCAGCATTCCCATGCTTGTAAGAATGAACCCATAGGTAAATATTCATCAAAACCTTGGTGATAAACCTCAGCATTCAATAACCAAGAAATGTGTCTAGTGTTCTTATGAATTCTTCATTTCAATGCAAAGTGGATTATAGCTTTTAAAAAAAGCAACTTGGAAGTGTATATGCTCGAGGGGCTGACTTTGGGGAGCAGGGAAGCATGCTGCTCTGCTTAAATTCTTTTAGTCAATAATTCAGAAATGGCTAAGGGGGAATGAGCGCATGTTACACTTGGCCTCTGTGCAAGAAAAGTCTCCTGAGCAAAGGGTGCTTTCTTAAGTCACAGCTGCTTCCGAACGGCCAGGTGGCAGCTACAGACTTTTCTGAAAACTGCCTCTGGATAAAAAATTAAACTCTCTCTCCATTTCTGCCCCAGGGTGTTGCCTTCCAAGCCATCCCTGGCCATGTACAGATAACTGCGCCTCCGTTCTCTCGGTTGTCCCCTCGTGGGCCCTCTCAGTTGTCCGTGGCTGGAGATGCGCTCGGCTCACCCTTGTACCAGAATGGACTGGTGCCTCCGTTTCCCCGCTGGTAAATCGAGAGTGAGTGAGGGTGGAGACCTGGCACTAGGGCTTCCTTTAACCCAGGTCCCCCCTGCCTGAGGAGCTGGAGGTCCTTCCTCCTGTTAGCTCTCCTCTGGTACCTTCCCCATGCCCTCTCTGGGGCCCCAGTGCCATCTTGCCACCGTGGTCAAATTCAGGAGCATGCCATTTTGTCACCCTCTGCAAGGTGGGTACGTCCCAAGTCCTGTTTTGTCCTGGGTCCTTTTATTTTCCCCAGTGAAGTCACTGACTGCAGGCTAGCCTCCTCTTGTTAATAAGAAATGTTCCTCATAGTGTGATACACACGGCAGTGAAAAGAAAATCTCCCTCTATACCGGTCGGTGGGAAAGAGAGATAGGAGAACTACATGCTGTCATAAAATTCTAGAGCTTTTCTCCTTGACAAGGGGCTTTTTCATCAACGAAGTGGGAGGCTTCAGCACGAGTGGATCCCATCTAACACAAGGTGTCTTTGAATCTGTAGTTGACTACGTGGAGTTTTTGCCCCAACCAGTGTTGTCAAATACACTCTCTGTTTTTCCTGGCTCCGGCTGCCTCCTTCCCTTCACCTTTGCACCGCATTGAATCACAGTAACCTTCTGGAGCCTAAACACACAGAATACATAATCCATGCCTGGTAGCAGATCAGGGACAGAGAGGAGGCACGTACCATAGAAATGTCACAAGACACCACACAAGACAGGTACCTGGGTGGCTCAGTCAGTTGAACACCGACTCTTGACCTCAGCTCAGGTCTTGATCTCAGGGCCGTGGGTTCCAGCCCCACATTGAGCTCTGTGTTGGGTGTGGAGTCTACTTTAAAAAAAAAAAAAAAAAAAGCAACATGAGAAACACATCACACACTAAAAGATTCTGAGTGGTTACAAAGGCGGCACGATAAAGGAAGACGACTAAAACTCAGTGCTCTTGAGATTTTCTAGAAGTGACGAATGTATCTGAGATGACTCCAAAATTCCTTCTAGAAAACGCTGGGTGGGTCCACAATCCTGACCTTTAGATTTCAGTCTAAAATCTGTCACTGACATCGCCTTCCTCTCTCCCTGCTGTACATGCACAGGGATTTTTTAAATCAACATCAAGTTGCGTACAGAGCTCACCCCTGCATGGGGAACTTTGCTCTTTCATCTTTCATTTATAAAGACCAGATCTAGGTACTGGGTTATAACCAAAAATGTCCTTTTTTTTTTCCCCCATACAGATATAAAACTCAGGAACATCAGAAGTAAGGGCAAAAAATGGGCATCTTCAACCCATCAGCTAGGCTCAGTGAGGCAACGCCCCCACCTAATGCTGGGTGAGGCTTGCTCAGAGACCTGGGAGTGGGGCCCCACCACCACCCGCAGCTCAGGAGCCCGTACTCTGTGCGAATGCCGCCGTGGCCTCCATCCTGTTTCCATTTCAGGCAGAGCAAACATGTGTAAATACTTTATTAAAATTAAAAAAAACTCATGAAGTGAAAGCTGTTCCCTTCTGATTGATTTTTCAAAAGCTCCCTAGCCTGCTCCTGCTACAGATGTTTGCAAAATGATTGGATGCAAAGTGGGCTTAATTCATAAAAGCAATAAAACGTTGCTTATTGACTGAACAGATGAACTAGCTGAGGGGGTAATTTGGAGTGTTCTTATTGGAAATGCTCTGAAGAAATGTAATGATAGTGGAGAGACAGAGTCTTATTAACTGTGGTAAATATATTTTCCTGCAGAATGCTTAGGAAGTTCTGGAAATAACTAGAAAATAACTCTCAGATTTTCAGTTATACTGGCTTTTTGGTTAAATGTGTTAACATTCTGCTTCATAAATCCATGAAATCCTTGATATGATGAAATGCAGACAAGCCTTGGGCCAGGAGTCAGAGCATCTAGGTTTGTCCCTGACTCAATCACAGCTTTCTTCTTGCTGGAGAGACAAAGATGGGTACGCATGGTCTCCATCCCCAATGAGCACAGAGCCCAGTGTCAAAGTTGGGGTGCTCAAAGAGCCCCAAACAGTTCAGGGCAACACACTGGGGATCACTGAGGAGGAGTGGAGTGAGATGGACCGTGATGCCCGCAACCCACACCCCCACTGCGGCAAAGCTGCTCTGCCCTCTCCTGTCATACACAACTGCACAGAGTGAGAAGTCACCTGCCAAAAGAAAGTGTTGCTTACAAATTTAAGGGAAACAGTACTTGCATGATAAGTAATGCCTGTCCTACCCATCAGTCATGCATACCATGAGAAGTAAGGAACCGGTGGGATGCATGCAATTCCTTGTATTATTATTATCTGAATCATGAAGACAAGGATGTTGCTTTCTTAGTTGTCATCCTCTTAGCTCTAGTTCACTGATCTTTTTGGATTCATCAATATTATTATTATTATTATTATTTATTTATTTATTTGACAGACAGAGATCACAAGTAGGCAGAGAGGCAGGCAGAGAGAGAGAGGGAAGCAGGCTCCCCACTGAGCAGAGAGCCCGATGTGGGGCTTGATCCCAGGACCCTGGGATCATGACCTGAGCTGAAGGTAGAGGCTTAACCCACTGACCCACCCAGGCACCCCTCATCAATATTATTTTCTTTTAGCTCCTTATTTTTATTTTTTTAAGATTTCATTTATATATTTATTTGACAGAGAGAGAGTATAAGCAGGAGGAGGGGCAGGCAGAGGGAGAGGGAGAAGCAGCATCCCTTCAACCCCCGTGAACAGGGAGTCTGATATGGGGCTCGATCCCAGGACCCTGAGGTCATAACTTGAGCTTAATCAACTGAGTCACCCAGGTGCCCCATATTTTAGCTCCTTATATTTAAATAAGTTAAATCTCACTTAGAGGTCCACAAATAAGAATGAGCCCCATACAGTGAATTTTACTCAGCAGAGAAATATCAGGAATATTTGTGAAATGGAGAGTAAGGCACAAGCGATGCGCACCTACTGGAGGTAAGTTCTGGTGGAATCAATACGAGGCTATGTTTGGAGGCCCGTGGCCTGGGAAACCTGTATTCTCACCCTATGTATACTTCCTCCATGAGCTCCAGGAACTGGGTTCAGAAAATCTACATTTACAGTGTCAGACAGGAAACCTAGCATAGCACGAACAAACATTGGTGTCTTTGAAGAACACATCATGTTCTGGTAATGGCAGCTTTGACCAATGAGATGTGCCATCATCCTATCTTCTGCTGTCCATTTGCTGTCACTGCCTGTGGTCCCTGATACCCAGGAGGCATCACACCAGGGGAAGTAGGTCAAGATTTAATCCAAAACACCACTAGTGTTGTGTCCTAGAGTTATTTTTCCTTAGTTTTATGGTTACAATACAGCTTTGGCATCAAGGAGGTAATGAAATATTTAAACAAAAATTAATTACTTTAAATGTCAAGACATGATGCATATATAATCATCATGGATAATTTCCTATATTTTATTACACATTTATGTTAGCTCTGAGTTCCAACTGTCTGACACATTTTAGGTATTTTTTTATTTTTTAAAGATTTTATTTATCTATATGAGAGAGAGAGAGAGAGAGAGAGAGAGCAAGTGTATGAGCAGAGGGAGAGGGAGAAGCAGACTCCCCATGGAGCATGGATCCCAACGTGGGTTTCAATCCCAGGACCATGAGATTGTGACCTGAGCCAAAGGCAGATGTTAACCAACTAAGTCACAGAGGTGCCCCATTAGGTATTTAAAACATATCTATAATGAATAACTTATCATATATATGTAACTGAGTTTTTAATTCCAAACTCCATTATCATGGGCTGGCAGGAAAGTCCCTTCTAGTCCTTCTTGCAGATTTCCTCCCACTTGCCTTCCAAGAGGGGAGTCCATAGTCCTTGTCCCCTCATAATGGGTGCCTCAGGTCATTGTTTATTTGTCCATGAAAGTACTATTGAAATGTCCACTGTCCCTGTCAATATGGCCCTCTAGGTGAGCAGCTCTTTGGGAATCTTTTGGAAGCTTCAGAACCTCTGCAGATTTGGTCCCACCTCTTTGTGACTTTATGCCTGAGGACCATTCCTTCCTGGACTCTCCCCACCTCCCTGGAGCACTACCACAGAAGTTCTCTGAGCCCTACCCCTATATTTGCCCTAAATGGAGTAATCATTACATACCTACCTCTTGCCTGTTTGCTTGCTTGCTTTATCATCTATCTACCTATCTAGCTATCTATTTGTCATCTGTCTATCGACCTATCATATTTCTGAGAAACCCTTACCCCTTCTCCTGCTTCAAGTCTCATGGCTTATTTCTACATGCTCAGTCTTCCTCCATGACCTTAAGTAATTGGAAAGTAATGCCAGAAGAACTAGCAGGTTATTTCTGTTTTCCCTCATGCAGTACAAAACCAAGGTATTTCTAAATGGAGGATTATAAAGTACAAAGTAAATGGAGAGAAACATTCTCCCATATGCAACTATATTTCTATTGAAAAAAGAAATGAACCAATAGCTAAACCCACTTAGAAATGTTGACTCATTCAGGGTCACTAACCCTGAATGATGGAGCTGAACTTCAAATCCACATATTGCTAGCACATTTGGGTTTGTTATTTTGTTTCATTTTGGCTCAACTGTCAGAGTATAGCATAATACTTATAAAGTACGGTTTTGGAATTAAAATTTGGGCTGCACCATTTCTGAGTAGTGTGAATGGGTAAGATACACAAATTCCTTATGATCTGGTTTCCTCGTTTGTAAATGAGATAAGATTACCTACCTGAGGAGTTCAAATGAGATAAAAAGCTCTTATTGCGTGGTACCTCTCATATAGCAAGCTCTTAATAAATGTTAGCTATAGTCATTACATTACAGCTTCCCAACAAAACAAAAGATTTCACACCTTATGATATATTTCATGTATACGTAGAGCTGGAAAGTGACAGATCTGAATTTGTAACAAAGGAGCATGTGTTGGTCAAGGGTGTTCAAGGTTTGGGGCAGTGGAAGTAGTATGAAAAGGCACCAGACTGCCTCTGCCACCTCCAGAACATCTAACATAGGCAGGACACTTGACATTCAAGTCTATTCTCAACAGAGCCAAGGACAGATGTTGGCTGATGTAATAGGCTATCATTTGATAAATAAAGGGGAGAATATTTATAGATGTGGTACATAGCAGTGAGCTCCATCAGAAGAGGAAAAAAAATAATTAGTGAAACAAGACCAGATACCAAGATGGATGGGTAGAAAAATGAAAGCAATCTAGATTGAAGAGAGAGAGAGAGCAGGGGAGAAAAGAAGTTTTTTTCTTGGAATTTCTGAGTACTGACACTGCAGCAACCATCATTAAGTAGTAGCGGACCTTGATCCATAAAACAGGCAACTCACAAAGTGACAGCCCTCCAGGAGGGAAATGAACCCTAGATACTTGACATTTCCTAAAAATTTCACAGTAAACTCTTTATTAGACACAGGGAGATTACTGGATGTGAAAGTCACAGAGCTTCTTATCTCATCCAATGTAGGCCTGTGTGTTGTTTGCAGAGTTATACCTCACAAGACAACTTTCCTTACATGGTGTTTCATATTGTTAGACTCAAGTTACCTGTGATCCTGATAGAATAAGGACATCAACCCAAATGGATAATGGGTATAGATTGGATTGCATTGGGATAATTGATTTCTAATTCATCTCTAGAGATATCTCGAGATATCTCTAGACAGAGATATCTCTAGAGAGAGAATTGAACCAGGTACACAATGTGGGCAGAGCAGTAACACAGAGCCTATTTCCTCCCACATGTAAGGAAAGCATTGGTCTGCACCATCTCTAATGTGCTTCCTGGTGGCTTTTCTTATGGATAATTCAGTGGTATGGATGATACTGGTTCACTCCTGACTTCTTTGGTCTTCCAGATTATCCATGACCTTCATAGAACTGTCTTTGAAAGAACTGATATTTACTTGTAAAGGAGAGAGGCAGGGAGAGCCATGATTCATGTCTGAGGAGAGCCTTTTGCTTGCCTCCAGATTCCTTTGATGTTGAATGCAGATACAAGGGGAGTCACAGCTCTGAAATTGGGCATTAGTCACAGCCCAGAAAGTAAATGACAGCTCCCTTGATTCTCTTCACCAATTTTAAATGAGTGAAATGAGGAGAGGTGGGTGTGTTCAAGTCTCTTTTGAAACTGTTGTGCTGAATTTCATATCGTGGAGAAGTTTCCCTCAGGTCAAGCACCCTTCTGTTAAATTTCACATGGTTATGAGTTTTAAACTATGAATATTCATTTGATTAATATTTCTAGAACCATGAGTTAAAAAAAAGTCTATTCAAACACAACAGCCTGAGAACATTAGGAGATGGACATATTATTAGACCTGAATGGTCTACCGACAGGGTTCCTCTATTATCTGCCCTCATGTAGGAGACAGGAAAGAAAGAAAGAAAATCGGAAAATCAGAGGTCAGCTTTCCAAAATGCAGTTACCAGCATTTCAAACACAGCAGTTAGCAGGAGAACAAAGCAGACAGAATAATATACCTTCTTTGAATGAAGGTATGTGGAAGGTGAATTTAAGAATATCCTTGATTCTGAAAGAATAAATTATTTTCAAAAGCATTCACTGAGACAACTTTTCCCAGTTGTAACTATTGGGGAAATACATTGTTATAACCCTTTTAAGTGCTAATAGGAAATAGATACAGAGAGAGGGAGGGGATAGAGGGATGTACAGATCATAGAGAGATGGGTGGGGGAGGGAGAGATTGAATGTCAAAGACAGAGAAGGGCACAGGCTTTGCTGCAGCAATAATTCTTTATATAGAAATATATCTTAAAATTAAGGTTTTTATATGTGTGGGTATAAATATTACATATTCATATACGTGTGCATAAATAAATATTATGTATAGAAATATATGTATGTGTGTATATATATTTCTATCCTATATGCAATATATGTACGTACATAGTGCATATAGAAGTATATGTGTGTATATGCATATGTATGCATGCATTTTTATATATATATATATATATATATATATATATATATTTCTATTTAGATTTCTACCCTACATGCAGTATATCTGTGTGTATATAGGATATATGCACATGTATACTACATATAAGATAGAAATCTTTCTTTCAAATACCATTGTATTTAATGCACTTACATATATAATAGAAGTATGTGTGTGTGTATTTTACATAATCAATTATCCTATCAAAATAGGAATATTAAACTATAATTGACAAAATACCAAAGGTTCAGGGTGGAGTAGTTCCAGAATTAAGTTTGGCCCCCAAGGGGGTCAAATTTTGAATGAAAGACCAACCCTTGTGACTTTACCTCCAGGACCCTACCAGGTTTTCAGGGTGAATATAATCTGAGAAAAATTCCCCAAAAATCTAGGAGAGAGAAGAGGAAAATAACCATTTTGAAATACAGTCAGAGCATTATTTTTTCTTAACAAAGGACCTCCCTCAAAAGACAGGATGTTACCAGAGACTGAATAGTCTGGTGGAAGGGAAAGCTAGCCTCAGGGCACCTAGACTTCCTGCCTCACCTAACAGGAAAAATGCTGAGGAGCTCATGTGCAGGTCACAGCCCAGGGACATGGGCTCACACAGATTAAGATCTAATCATTAGATTATAGACGGGTTCCCAGCCCCTCCTACCTTACATCATTAGACACCTATAAAAAACAGGATTACAGCTAAAAGGACTTCAAAGCTCAGAGCCTGTTTAAGAAAGATTCTCTAGAGAAGCTCAGACAGGAGAGACAAAAAACGAAGACATCACAGAAAATGTTAGCCTCTAACACCTACAGCTACACTGAGGAGTAGACCCAGTCCAACTCTTAGCCAGAAGAATGTGAAACCTCATGTTGAGGGCCTATCCCCTCAGTCCCATTTACTCAGTACATCATATCCAGCTTTCAACAACAACAAAATTACAAAACTCACCAACAGGCAAGTTTGAACACAGTTTGAAGAGACAAATCAAGCATCAAAACAGACTATATTTGTGGTGCATAAACAATGAATTTTGGAACACTGTAAAGAAATAAAATAAAATAAAATAAAATAAAATGGAAAAAAAACAGACTATATTTGACAAAGTTTTAGAATCATCAGAGCAAGAATTTAAAATAACAATGATTGATATGCTGAAGGACCCAAGCATATAATATTCAAATTGCAGAAAATCAATGATAAGGAGAAAATCTAGAAAGAAACCAGATAGGGAAAAATAAGAATTACATTAGACTTTTTCAAAAAACATGCAAGCAAGAAAAGAATGGAGTGAAATAAAGTCTTGAAAGAAGAGAACCAACAGCCTAGACTCATTTACCCAGTGAAATGATCCTTCCAAATTTGAAGGCGAAATAAAGACTTTCTCAAGCAAACATACATGGAGGGACTTTTTCATCAGGAGACCTGCCTTGCAAGAAATGTTGAAAACATTTCTTCAAAGACAAGGAAAATTAAATTGGTCAGAAACTCAGATTTATATAAAGAAAGGAAGAACATTTGAGAAAGAGTAAATGAATATAAAATAAAATCTTTCATTTTTTAAATTTTTAATGTATATAACAACTAATTTCTTGCCAAAATTACTGACAACAATGTGTCTGGTGATTATAGTTTATGGATAAGTCAAAGGAATGACCATATGCTATAAGGGTTGGGGAGGGACTGAGAAGGATGTGTTACAAGACTCCTGAGCTATCCATGAATCAATATAGTGTTCTTTGAAAGTGGGCATAGATTGGTCATAAATGTATACTACAAACGCAAGGGCAATGACTTTTTAAAAAATATTTTATTTAAATTCAATGTGGTTGACATATACTGTATTATTAGTTTCAGGGGTAGAATTTAGTGATTCATCGGTTGCTTATAACACCCAGTGCTCATTACCTCAAGTGCCCTCCTTAATGCCCATCAACCATTTTGTTCAAGAAGTGAGTCTGAAGTTGGCAATTTCTCTTTTCTAGGCATTTGTGGAATTCAAAAATAGCACAAGGCCAGCAGCTAAGAAGCTAGGCACAAAACCACTGAAATGCAGAATGGAGGACACAGTCATTTGCTATGCTGAGTAGACAACTGAATTTCAGAATCAGGCAGGAAGGAGGTACCTGTGTAAGCCAGAGCTCCAGTCTCACAGCTGGGATGCTTGGATGGCTCTATTCTAAAATTCTAAAACCGTACCCTTTGATACTGCAAACCAGATGTCAGCTGAACCGGGACTCCTTCCTGACAGAACTTTAGTCACCTCCTCTGAGCCCTCTTCTCCTCTAGACCTCGACCCTGGTTGCCATCCTGGGCCCCCCGCCCTGTTTCAGCAGGAATCCTTGCATGTATGTTTAACAGGTATGCCTCCACTCTTGAAATCGAATCAACCTCCTCTTAATTTTCCAACCACTGACTTCTGCCCATCGGGTATTAATCCCCAGCTGCCCCCACTACATTTATTTATATTCGGAGCTGAGACCAGATTGATATTCAAGCCTCTCTCCCTACTGCGGTACTCGCCTGACATCTGCCTTCCCATCTTTAACCAGTGCCCAGCCCAGTTTCTCTCTAACACAGTGCAAGTTGGATCTATTCCCAGCAAATTCAACACAGCAGAAGAGAGAATAAATGAACTACAAGATAGGTCAGTAGAAAATATCTAGACTGAGGCTTGTAGAGCAAAAAGAATGAGAAATACAGAGCAAAAGCATAAATGGTAGGTGAGGGAAAGTTTAATTTATATGAACTTGAGGTCCCAGGAAGGTTGTAGAGAAAGAAGGGGCGAAAGATATATTTGAACACATGATGTGGAAGGACTCTCCTAAACCAGTGAAAGACATGAGATTCGGGTTTAAGAAGTGAACAAAATAAATGCAAACAAAACTGTCCACAGGTTTAGCATGATAAAATTGATAAAGTAAAAAAAAAATTTTGAAAACAGACAAAAACATGAACATAGAAAAATAAAAAAAGAGAGGGAGACAAACCAGGAAACAGACTCTTACCTCTAGGGAAGACACCCAGTGCTCATTACCTCAAGTGCCCTCCTTATTGCCCATCAACCATCTTGCTGGAGGGGAGATGGGCAGGGGATGGGTGAAACGGGTGACTGGGATTCAGGAGGGCACCTGTGATAAGCACTGTATTGTAGGTAAGTGATGAATCACTAAATTCTACACTTGAAACTAGCATTACACTATATGTTACCCAACTGGAATTTAAATAAAAACTTGAAAAAATCACTGTCAAAGAAATAATTATCCTGGAACCTGCCCTCATAGCAGAAATGACAAAATCCACGAGATAGTATGTCATCTTTAAAGTGGCAAAAGAAGTTAACATAGAACTCCATAGAATTCAATACCCAGCAAAAATACCCTTGAAACATGAAATTAAACAGAGATATTTCTAGCTAAACAAAAACTCAGAGAATATTTTGCCAGTTGGCATTCACTTAAGAAATTACTTAAGATAATTTTTCAAAAAGAAAGAAAAAAAAAATCCCAGATGGAAACCTGGGAATGCCAGAAGGAATGAGGAGTAAAAAATAGTAAATATGTAATTAAATATAAATATATATGAACTATGCAAAGCATGAATATTAAAGCCTCATGGAGCTTAAAATACATGTAAAATTAAAATATAGAGAAACAAGCCCCACAAACAGCAAGAGAGTGTAAGTGGTGATAAATGCATTGAGCAGAAAGTGCAGAAAATTCTATTATATGCCAGGCAGTAATAAGTCAAAAAGAACAATAAAAAGATCAATCTGAAATACAATAAAATATAACAAAATTATATTATAATAGTATTGTGTTAACAGACAAAGTAAAAGAGATGAAAATATAATAATGAGATGTCTTTACAAAAGAGGAAAATTTATAAAAATATATAAATACATTTACATAGAATGTAAGAGAGATAAGAAATGGAGTAATAAATTTCCATTAATTCAAAAGAGGATAAGAAAAGAAAAAAATGTAAATATACAAGCAATAACTAATGGAGACAAGTAACAAAGGTAAGTGTTGCTTCAAGGAAACATAAAGACTGATCAGTACTGGTCAAGGGGCAAAAAGAAGACACCATTTACCAGGAAGGAAAGGCAGTGATATTACTACAGATCCTACAATAGTTAAAATGATGAAAAATGCTAAAACGACTCTATGCCAAAAAAAAAATTGAGAACAGAAATAAAATGGACAAATTCTTTGGGGGAAGAAAAATCTTACCAAAATGGCATAAGAAGAAATATAAAATCTGGATATATTTATATTTATTAAAACAACATCATTTATAATTGCACTAAAAAATCTGAAATGTATAGGAATAAATTTAAGGAAAGACGTAGAAAACCACTTTACTAAAAGATGAGAAGCATTACTGGCAGAATTAAAGCCAAACTTAATGCAGAGATATGTCATGCTTATAGACTAGAAATCTCAATATTTTTAAGGAAACTATTTTCCCCAAACTGCCCTATAGATTTGAAATCCTAACACGGTTTACCATGGAAACAGATAAACTGGTTCTAAATTATATATGAAAATACAAAAAAAAAAATTATCTTAAAGAACAAAGTTAGGGGATGCACAAGCCTTGGTGTCAAGCTTTACTACAGAAGGCAGTCACTGGTCTGTGGACACAAAAATAGATTATTAGCACAGAACAGAGGTCAGAAATAGACTCATGTCTAGTCATCTGATTTTTTACTAAGGCCCTGGGATGTCTCAACAGATAAACTCCTTTGGAAAAAAAGGTACTGCATTAACTGAGTAAACATGGGGGGAGACTAAGTACTGACTCCTAACTCAGATTTTTCACAACATTTGAGATGGATTATGGCCCTAAATTTAAAGGTTCTCTCCAAAGTCACAGGAGGGTAACTTTTCAAATTTCAGATAAGTAAGAATTTCTTTGAAAAGATAAGCCCTCCAAAATCATAACCATGAAAATGGAAAACTCCTGATAATTTAAAACATCCACTCCTATAAAGATACAGCTAAGAAAATGAAAATGCGAGACACGAGCTGGGCGAAAGCATTTTCAGTGCACTTATCTGGTCATGGGGTGGAGGAAGCGTTCTGTGTGGTACTGGGGTCAACAGACACATGAAGCTACACGTCTTTCAAAACCCGTAGAGCTAAAGCAAGCAAACAAGCAGACAAACAAACACCCCCCAGAGCTGTACGTATCCCTGAGACAACTTTAATGTATCCAAACTGAAAAATAAAAATTAAACCAAAATGTCAACGATCCCAAGATGGAATGAGAAATGAACCTGAGAATCCGGATCTGTGACATAACCCCACCGGAGGGGGAAGGAGTGGAGAACCTGACCAAAGTTAGTTTGGAAAATAGCGTTTTGATCTAGAAACTGTAAGACTAAAGACAGAGGAACGATGGTTATATAACTGCTTCTCATGGCAGCGTGGTTAATAAGGTGTTCAACAAATAAGAAATGGATGGTGGGTGGCTGGAGCCAGTTTCTTATTTTGTTGGAAAAGGAAACCCCTGGTAAGCAAGAAGGCAAGGCTTCAGGGAACCCCAGGGGTGTGTGGATTAGTGAAAGTCATCAATAGGAGCTCATTTGTGTATGAACATATGTACATACGTGAGTGCAGAGACACGGGCTATTCTACATACACAGGCCATCTAGCTCTGTTCACTGAGGCAGCCTTGCTATCTGGTACCAACATCTGGGTTTCGGTATCTAAGTATTATTCTCCTAGAAAAGGAACCAGGACTCCTTACAGAAACATCTGATTCCAGACCAGTGACGGGAAATGTACGAGATGAGCCCAGAGCATCTCTTCAGTCCAGAAACTAGGGAGGTGTTGACAAAACTGAAAGGCTGGGCACCTAATCAGAAGGGCCTGAGAAACCTGAGAAAGTCACCGATGGCCAAAGCTGGAACCACTTGAACGACAGAAAAAATAATGTAGTTTGAATTATAATCCACAGGATAAAGTAAAACCATAGTCCTATAAATAAATGGTTGAAAATACAAATAAATGAAGAAGAGGCAAATCTCCCTTATGGAAAAATCTCAAACAGTATACGTAGATACCTTCCTCTGCTGGAGGTCCAGCCTAATCCATCTCCCACTCTTTGAGAGTGGTCTGAATTTATTGACTCACCACAGGAACAGAGTAGAGGGAAAAGTAGTAAGGTCAAGGTCCTCTCTCTATCTCTCTCTCACTCTCTCTCTCTCTCTCTCAAATAAATAAATAAAATCTTAAAACTTCAAGGTCATCAAAAACAAGGACACTGTGAGACAGTTGCAGACTGGAGGAGGCCAAGGAGACATGACAACTAAATGTAGATTGTATCCAGGGAAAGGAAATGGACATTAATTAAACACTAACAAAATCCCAATGAAGGATGGATTTTGTTGACTAGTAAGTTACTGATACTGATTTTTTAATTTTGACAAAGGTACCAGGGTACTGAAAGGGGGTGACATTAGGGAAGGTGAGAGTGGATGAGGGGCATGGGGGCACTCTCTGGGCTACTTTTGTAAATCTCTAAATCTGAAATCTTGGAACACTGAAAAAAATTAAATTAAAAAAAATTTTTAAGTTTACTTTTAAAAAATCTTATGGTGCAGTGTTTAGCCCAGCAGAGGGATTCAGTGAATGTTGTTGAATGAAAGGGTTATAGGTGTGAATGACTTTGTGCCTCCACAACAAAGTGAGTAATCGCTAATGGGAGAGTTTAAGGTAACAGTTACAAAGTAAGAATAAGTTGTCCTCAATTGAAGATCACACTCAGGTCTGTACATCAAACCCTTTCAAGATACAACCCCAAACTGCTTTTAGCAAAGCCGTCTAGGTCTTCAGCGTCTGGATCATACACGATTTTCTTTCCGTAACAATTCTCTTAAGCTATAAAGATCAGATCTGACATCTCTAAACCAGAAGAACACAGCATAAAATTCAAGGGCCCCTTTTTAAGAATACATATTAGATTCCCAGGAACAAAGAGAAATCTGATAGTCTCCTAGAATTCCTCTTTGCCTTTTGCTCTAAAACTAGTTTTGGGTCAATGTTTATTTTCTAAGCTGTGCTTTCTTTTGATGTTGTCATGGGCAGTTTGGAAAATTATTAAACCTCATTCTTCCCAGTGTTCTATCCCACACTGGGACAAATACAAGCTGAACTTTAGGATCATTCATTGACGTTCTAGGTGTCCTTACGGGGTAAGTCAAAGGCACACCAGAGCTCAACTGAAATCCCCGCATTGTACCAGATCTGAAATCCACCTCGACAAAAAGAATGTGAAGGACCAATGGAATGTTAAAATGCATGCGTTCCCTTTCTTTTCAACTCTGGGCTTCAGACGAAGCCTTTCAACCCACTGTCGGGGTGAAGGATATCTTGTTTCCTAGCTGCAATACAATTTCACAGAACATGGAAATGAGAGACAGAAGAGAAATATTAAATCATCCTGTCCACTCCCTGCCGCACAGGATTGCTCCCTGCAGTACATTTTCCTTTGCTTTGTAGATTTTGAAATGACTCAAGCAAGGAGGTTTCCATCACTTCCCTCAGGAGACTTTTCAATGGTTTAATGGCCCTCACTGTTAGGATTGCTTTAATTTTCCTTTGCTCAATTTTCCCTTGCTTAATTTCATTCTGTCTTCCTCAGTTACACTCCCCAGCACTTAGGGCGCGTTATCGTCCGTTAGTCATCAGAGGCATGAATTCAGTTCTTTCAGTCCCACTCAGTCTCCCCCAGGTTTTTCTCATTGACTTTTCCTGGAGACATTGGATTTGTTGTCAGTCAACACCAGATCGATTTAAGCGAAATATAACTAAATGAGTAGAACTCTCTAACATGTGTCTAACATATCCTTGTGATCTAACACCTACTTAGTCCAACAATGTGCAAAGAGAAGTACGCACTGCTTTCCATGGATTTAAACCCTAAATCCTAACATGGCCCTACTAGGGAAGAAGAGAAACAGACCACTTCCAGACAGACAGCAAACGGGCCTGATTAGGGGTGGACCAATTTTTTTTTACCATGAGAATTCTTCCTATCTTATTCTACGAGATTTGAAATATTATAACGAAATAAGTTATGATTTATTTTAAGTGAAATATATCTGGCAACTATTACAAAGATATATTTCAATACATTTACAAGTTTATCTTTTGATATTAGAAATTTTAAAAGGAAAATTCAATAAACTTGATACTTATATTTGTAATATGGGAATTAGGGTCTTTATTCTTAGCTGGTGGGAAGCAGTCTGGGATCTGAGAAACAGAGCCAGGAGCATTTAGCTTGAAGCAACAGAAGCTTGAGGAAAACTCAGTCTCCTGCCCCTGCTGTGAACTGAACAGTTTGTGCCCCACTCCCCCTATACTGATGTTGAAACCTAACCCCCAAGGTGATGATATTAGGAGGTGAGGTCTTCGTGAGGTGATTAGGTCATGATCAGTGCCGTTATAGAAGCTGCCCAAGAGAGCTCCCTCCCCCTTCTGCTATGTGAGCACACAGTGAGCAGACGGCTGTCTGAACCGGGCAGCAGGCTCTCACCAGACACCAAATCTGCCAGCATCTTGATCTTGGACTTCTCGCCTCCAGAACTATGAGAATTAACTGTTTGTTGTTTATAAGCCACACAATTTGTGGTATTTAGTAATAGCAGCCCGAGCTAAGACACCTCTGTTCCTCCCATTAATTCTCAGAATTACTGGGAATAATCTTGTGTGTGTGTGTGTGTGTGTGTCTGTGTGTGTGTGTGTGTGTGTGTGTGCACGCACATGTGGTTGGGGACAATTTGCAATGGGGAAGAATTTCTGAGTAAACATATCTGTTCAATTGCCCAAAGACAGATCAGAAAGACAAGGACTTCAATCTCTAATGTTCTGGCAATCATTATTATGTACATTTGCATTCTAAATATGTATTCCATTTTTTCCTAATTATGCATTTATAACTTCATAATTTTTTCTCAAACAAGACCACCCACGCTTTAGGTCATGTCATTGTGAACCCATCAGTCTCCCCAAAACCACAGCATGAGCCAAGCAGAGGATTATAAACATTGACCCAAGATGAGGGCAGGTAGTATACTCTATTTCTCTGCCTCTGCCAAGTGATCAAACACAGAATCCTAAAGGTACATATTAAGAATCTAGTGACAAAGTCAGTTCATCCAGGGTTGGAGTGACAGTTATTTTATTCCCTAAATTTTAGAGGTTTTGATCAATTCTACAAGTTTAAACATAAAAAAAAATCAAAACCTGAGGGATATTGTTTAAATGATACTTCTTGATTTTATTTGGCTACAAACCCACTTCCCTGCCTCTCTTTTTAACAATGCTACCAACCATTTTGCTGAAGGAATTCATGTTCCAAGGAACACATTCTGGGAAATATTCCACCACTGTAACTCTTACAAATCTTGCATAGTGCTCTTTGCACAGTAGGATTTATAGCACACATTTAATTTATTTGATTATTGAATCCTATAAAGAGGTTAAAAAAATAGACAAAAATTTCCATGAAGCTTAATGAGCAAAAGTCTCTCTCTTCCTTAGTTACTAAACCCTGACAGACACAAGAGGAGTTAAAGCTGTCCTGTTTCTGAGTAATGTCATGGAGTTTGTAGTCTCTACCTGGCTCCAAGTCTCTGATCCTTGTAGGTACTTTTCCACCTGAAGTGTATTGGGCCAATCATGGCAGACCCCCACCTGGCTGATAAATCATGCAGAATTACTGTCTGCCTCAAGCCTCACCAGAGGTTTCTTGAAATGCCATCTGGGCTGATATTACTTATCCAGCTGTATTTCTTAAATCTTTAATTAGCAACAGGTTTTTTGTGTGAGGACAGAATGCAACCCCTGAGCTACTTCGTGTGCCAGTGAACCTCACATGCTCTTGGGAAGGCTTAGTTCCAAATATATTCTCTTAGTATGCTTCCTCCACAAATGCTCTGTGTTGGAAGCAGGTGAGAAAACAAATTATTCTGATGTCTCCAAAGTGAAAATGAATGCCAGTTGATGTAGAAACTCCTAATATCCATATGATCTCATCCACAAAATCAGATATTTAAAAAGATGAATATATACGTATTGATTTTACATCTACTTCTTCTATCAGTTTTTTTGAGGGAGAGTAATTGAAATCTTCAGCTCTAACGGATTCATCTATTTCTCCTTGCAGTTCTTTCAGTTATGTCATCTGAATTAATCCACTCCTTTATCATTCTTAAAAGTTCTTTATCTCTGGCAATGCGTTTTCTTCCCCCTCTAGAATATTAATGATGGGTGATGTGGTAAATCCAGTTTTCTTTATAACTGTTTCCAATTTTGTCACTTTAAGGTATTAGTGCCTTTCCTTTTACAGTGCACTGTAGTACTGAAAATACTGCCATATATTGTGGTTTATTTTTTAATCCAATAGGACAATCTCTGTCTTTTAATTTGTTTTTTAGACCTTTTACACTTAATGGGATTTTGCTACCACTAGATTTGTCTATCACTTTGCTATGTTCCTTCTCTTTGTTTCATCTATTATTCCTTCCTCTTCCACTGCCCACTTTAAAATTAATTGCATTTTTATGCTTTCATTCAATCTCCTTCATCAGATTATTAGACCTAACTTTTAGTTTAGTTAGTTAGTGGTTGCTTTAGGTTTTCTAATATGTGTCTTTTACATATCACAGTATACTTTATGTGATTAATACTGCCCCATGTATAGCAAAAAAAAACCCATACAATAATATACTTCCATTTATCCCTCCAGACCTCTGTTGTTATACATTCCATTCCCATATGTTCATTTGTTTGTTTTAGAAAGGGAAGGAGAGGAAGGTGTGGGGCAGGGGTAGGAGTTGAGAGAGAAACTTAAGCAGGCTTCATGTTGGGTGGACCCCCAGAATGGGGCTCAATCTCACAACCCTGAAATCATGACCAGAGCAGAAATCAAGAGTTGGATATCTAACCAACTGAGCCGCCCAGGTGCCCCTCCATTGCTATATGTTATAAGCACTATGACACATTATTACTTTTGTTTAAGCAGTGAAGAGTCTTTTAAATGTATTTAACTATTTAAAAATATTCTTATATTCTTATTAGTGTAATAATTCCCAGCACCACTCCTTCCTCTGGGTAGCTCCATATTTAATCCAGGGCCATTTTCCTTCTGCTTGAAGAAGGAGATAATCTCAGACTGCCAGTGATGGATTATGCCAATTTATATTATTCTAACACCTGAATCATCTGTGGGTCAGTTATAATTTATTAATTTATCTTCTCATTATGAGTTATACTGCTCTACTCATGCTTGGTAACTTTTTATTTGATACTAGACGATTCAACTTTATCTTGTCAGTCACTATCTGTATCTTTATTCCCGTGAAGGTTCTTCAGGTTTTATTCTGGCATGCAGCTAAAATTACTTGAAAACAGATTAGTACTTTTGAAACTTTTTTTTTTAAGAAATACAGGCAAATTTTCTTTTTTTAAAAGATTTTATTTATTTATTTGACAGATGGAGAGAGAGATCACAAGTAGACAGAGAGGCAGGCAGAGAGAGAGGGGAAGCAGGCTCCCTGTTGAGCAGAGAGCCTGATATGGGGCCGGATCCCAGGACCCTGAGATCATGACTTGAGCCGAAGGCAGAGGCTTAACCCACTGAGCCACCCAGGTTTCCCTTGAATCTTTATTTTAAGATTTGCTAAGGTGTACCAAAGCACTATTTAATCTAAAGCTAATTGTTCCCCATTAATTAGCCATGATTGTTCAGAACACTGCCCAATATCCCATGAATTATGAGAATTCCTAGTCTGGCAGATGGGATAGTCACTATTCCCAGTGTTATTATGGTCTCTGTTCTCTCTAATTCTCCCATGTGGTTCTTTCCTCAGCCTCAGGTGCTTTCTTTTTTTTTTTTTTTTTTTTTTAATTTTTTTTTTTTTTTAAGATTTTATTTATTTATTTGACAGATAGAGATCACAAGTAGGCAGAGAGGCAGGCAGAGAGAGAGGAGGAAGCAGGCTCCCTGCTGAGCAGAGAGCCCGATGCGGGGCTCGATCCCAGGACCCCGGGACCATGACCCGAGCCGAAGGCAGAGGCTTTAACCCCCTGAGCCACCCAGGCGCCCCTCAGGTGCTTTCTTTACATGCATTGTATATATTCTGCTTAATATTCAAAAGGACCTTTTGCAGATTTTTGGAGTTTTCTCTGTCTGAAGCTCTTTACTCTTTTTTTTTTTAAGATTTTATTTATTTATTTGACAGCGAGAGAGGGAACGCAAGCAAGGGGAGTGTGCGAAGGAGAAGCAGGCTTCTGGCTGAGCAGGGAACTCAATGTGGGGCTCGATCCCACGACCCCTGGATCATGACCTGAGTGGAAGGCAGATGCTTAACAGCTGAGCCACCCAGGCGCCCCGCTCTTTCCTCTTCTGTACTCTGTTCTTCAAGTTCTAGATGGTGCATTGTCCCTGGGCTTTCATCTGCATCTTATTTGCTCTGGGACTTCACCAGCCTCAACACTGTGCACCATAAGCTAGAAATTCCCTCAAGGCATTAATCTTGGGAAATTGCAGGGCTCACTTAACTGGTTTCCCATCTCTCAAGGATGACTACATTGCTTGTCTGAAATCTAGGGTCTTAGAAACAGTTATTTCACATATGTTTCTTTGTTTTTATGGCTGTTTTCAGTGTCTGGATAAGTCCAGTCTGTTATCCCATTTTAGCTGGACCTGAAAGCTCTCTTTAGCAGAACTTGATGAATAAAGACAGTGAAAGTTAAATACAACATAACAATTAACTACTCTTAAATAAGACTTACAAAATCATCTCAAAGCCTTAACAGACTGGACATCTTTCCAGTTCACAACTTATTTCCATGTATCCAGTTCTAGGACACCCATAACTAGTAGAGTTACAAAGGCCAAATAAGTCTGGGGTTCAGAGAAAGAAGGTGGTTTTTACTTTAACTGTCATGTCTTTATTTTTATAACTGAACTTTCAGGGTTCTAGAATGATTGATATGGGAAATACCCATTCCTTCAAAGGAACTCCCAACACCCAACCATGGAGATATTGTTCTGGTCATAACTCTAATTTCCTTATATGTTAGATACCAAACATCATGTAGTGTGAGACACTAATATTTCATTATTAGTGCTAACCTGTGGGGTTCATCTCAGGCATGGCCAAAATCATTTTTCAATATCAGAACAAAATACCAACTTATCTCTTTCAGCAGATATCTCGATCACTACTCCATATCCAGTTCATGACTGTTTAAAAGAAATACCATATTATTTTCCTTGGGTTGCCATAATAAACTGCTACAAACTTAGTGGCCTAAAACAAGAAAAATTTATCTCTTATAGGTCTGAATTATCAGCAGTCAGATTATCAGAATTATTTGAATATATCAGAATTCAGATATAAAGGTGCCAACCAGACCACATTCCCTCTACACGTTCTAGGAAAGAGTATTTCCTTGCCTTTTCTGATTCCTGATGGCTCCTGGTATCCACTGACTTGAAGAAACAAAATTTCTCAGTGTTTGCTCTTAATTATTGGTTGAGGCCTAGCTACATTATCCAGGGTAATCTCCATATATTCAAGTCAACTGATTATAGCTGTAAACTACATCTACAAAATACCTTCACAAGCCCTGTTCTAGTGTCTATTAAATAACAGGTCTAGCCAAGTTGACCGTGACAGATAAAATTAACCACAGAACCTCTTCATTAATCTTTTGTATCTTAATATAGTATCTGTAAAACTCAGATTTCTGCAAAAATATTCTTAGTAGTCCTCAAATTTTAAGTGATTAAAAAAAGTCTTTTTTTAAATAGAAACACTTTCTTAAAATGATCCAAAAATTACAAAGACAAAAGTTTTTTCTCTTTTGTAGCATAACTGGATTTTGAAACATATTTTTGAATATTAAAAATACCATCTCTGATTTGAATTTATATACAATAATTACACTTATATATTTACATAATAGCATATATAATTATACTGCTATAATTATATGCCTATATATTTATATAGTTATTATATAATGTATAATTAATGTCTATATTAGAGAGGGAGAGAGAGAGAAGTTGAAAGAATAGAAAAGTGAGCTATAACCTCCCTTAAAGTATCCTCTAGCTGACTACCCAGTTTCCGAGATGTCCTTTTCAGATATGGCTAGAAAGGGGGTCTCTCATATCCCACCTCCTATGAACACTGTGACCAATAGACTTAAAGGTGACTCCCAAAATGCCCATTCCTGGAATTCACCGTTGTGAAATGCCTAACCTTGCGTGTGGGCAGGAAATGTGACTTGCTTCTAATCCATGGAGTGCAGCAAACTGACATCGTGACTCTGTGTACATGATCGTGGAAGGGTGTGCTGCTTGCTTCGTTAGAATCTTTCTCTTTCCATTTCTAAATCTTTCCTAAGAAGCAAGCTGACATGAACATCTCAACTGCAAGGTTAAGAATTCTGCCCACACTGGGTGTGGTTCATAAACAATGAATTCTGGAACACTGAAAAGAAATTAAAAAAAAAAAAAAAAGAATTCTGCCCACAGCCCAAGCAAGCTTAGAAACAAAGCGTTCCATCCAACACCTTGATCATAGCCTTGTGACACCCCAAGCAAAGGATCCAGTTGGGCTGCGTCCAGATTCCTGACCCATAAAAACTATAAAATAATAAATGTGTAGATTTTTTTAAATCCACAGGATAGTAATGTATTACACAGCATAAAAAACCTAACATAAAGACTCATCAGTTTAATTATCTCAAATTAAATATGAGTGTGTATGTGCATTTGGGTGGTTAACTTATCTCATATTTTCTTTATTGAGCTTTTCCCCCATGAACCATAGCTAAGCTTCAGGAATCATGATGCTTTCACCCCAGATTACTGTAGTCAAGTAAAGTAAAGTGAAGTAAAGACAACCTCCCATAATCATAAAATATTTTTATATATAATCAAATTGACAAAAAGACCAAACTATCATATAAAACCCAACAATACTCACATACTCTTTGAGACCCAAAAGACTTTTTTTTTAACTTTTTAAAGTGGTCTACACATATTCATTTTGGAAAAAAAAAAACTGTTTTGGTAAATTCTTACTAAAAGGAATATGCATAATAAATGTATAAAATAGTTTATTAAATTGAATGCATAAATTACTAAACAGTACAAATATCCATAGGATTGTTAATTTCCTGTGCTCATCCCAAAAACAGAGGGCGAGTACTTGCTTATTTGCATATTTAAGTGTCACATGATGTCCCTCTACTGCTGAAGTTACTGGGGGCCCCAGCCCTTGTAGCCTATCTCCCCACACTAGCCCAAAGCTAGTAGTGTCCACTCTAGACTCCTTAAATTGGAAAAATAGAAACTTGTTTAATACATTAAAATAAGTTGAGTGGGCATTATTTCAATAATTTTAAAATGTTACAGAATTTAAGGAACCACCATACTGTTTTCCAGAGCATCTGCACTAGCTTGCATTCCCACCAACAGTGTAAGAGGGTTCCTCTTTCTCCACATCCTCACCAACATTTGTTGTTTCCTGACCTATTTATTTTAGCCATTCTGACTGGTATGAGCTTCCTCAAAAAGTTAAAAATAGAGTTACCCTAGGACCCAGCAATTGTATTTACCCAAAAGATACAAGTGTTATGATTCAAAGGGCACATGCACCCCAACATTTATAGCAGCAATGTCCACAATAGCCAAAATATGGAAAAAGCCCAGATGTCCATCGGCAGATGAATGGATAAAGAAGATGTTGTATATATACACCATGGGGTATTACTCGGCCATCAAAAAGGATGAAATCTTATCATTTGCAATGAGTAGATGGAACTGGAGGGTATTATGCTAAGTGAAATAAGTCAATCAGAGAAAGGCAATTATCATATGGTTTCACTCATTTGTGGAATTTAAGAAACAAAACAGGGGAAGGGAGGGAAAAATAAAATAAGATGAAATCAGAAAGGGAGCAAACCATAAGAGACTCTTAACTATAGGGAAAAAACTGGAGATTGCTGGAGGGGAGGTCAGGGGGATGGGGTAACTGGGTAAAGGACATTAAGGAGGGCACTTGATGTAATGAGCACTGGTGTTATAGCCAATTGAAGAATAACTGAACTCTACATCTGAAACTGATACACCATGTGTTAATTAATTGAATTTAAATAAAACAAATATTAAAAAGAGGGTAAAATTTTAAAATGCTATAAATTTAAGAAGGGAAAACACAGGATTAAGTTAAATCAGGCTCTATTAGATTGGGATTAGCAACTGGCAGAGGAATAATCTAGTATACTTTGTCTCTACTTTGTTTCCAAGCTGTTACATATTCTTCTGGCTAGGTTTCATTTGTTTGTTTGGTTTGTTTCTTTTCTGATCAGTTATTTTGAATTTAGTGCAGTAGAATCACCAACTCTTATGCAAACTATGACATTATGATATTTCAATACCCCTACCACCTGACTCAGACTCTCAAAACCCATCCCCCTCCCCAGGTGTAAAACAATACTCTCGGTTTCTCATTTATGCAAAGGTAAGAATGGACAGATGCATGACAGATGCAAAAAAAAGAGCCCTTTACATGACCTATAATCACTGCTCAAAATGAAAACTGTTCATTTCAATATGTGAATGGAATGATGACAGGTGACACTCTGAACTTCAACTGCTCCTATGTGTCCTGTGGAAATTGGATCTGAGGATCTGATTCTGAGTCAACTCACATGTCAGGACTCATCCTCAATTAGGGGAAGATAGAAAAACCTGCTTCCATCTACTCCATCCCACAGACCAGGCAACAGGGACATCAGACTTCTGGGAAACATCCTTCTTCTGCATCAATATGGGCATAGTTGTCTATGGATCAAACATGGAAGGATCCAGAGATAGCAGAAAAGTCACCCTGTAATCTTGCTCTCTAGATCTTTTTAAGCTGTATACTTCATCAAATAGCCAGAAAAGTACAAAACCAAATCCAGGGATTGAGGCCAAAATTACCTGGCATCAATAGAGGTATGAGGGAAAAAAAATCCTTGCCACCAGCAGAATGAGTGTAAAACCCTTATTTAATAAAGACAATCAGAATCTATTGCCAGCTTTCCTCTTGGAATAAAACTGAAACATTGATGAATAAAGGGAAGTGAATCAATCTTTGGTTTGAGTATCTGTCTTTAACACACACAACACGTTTCGTCCTGCAGGTATGGCTCAGTAGTTTTATTGCAAGACTTACCAAAAAAATGAAAAGATAAACATCGTACAAGGTGTGTAAGATTGGTGACTCTTCTTGCAGTTGTCTACATAATACTAGAAACTCAGTCTCCACAACGTTACCATCTCATCAGCAGACGGCATCAATCGTCACCAATATCCAATTCCCATTCTTATTGGAGGACATTATCTCTCCACCACATCAAGTTCAGGTGCGACCAGATGGCTTGTTTCAGCTTATGAAGTGTGAGATATGACGTGTATCCCAGCAGAAATTTTAGAAGTTACGTTTCATTTTTCCCTACCATGGCTGTTAACCATAATACAGAAAGAGGTTGACATAACAGCCTGCAGATATACCAGAGCCCTCAGATGCCAGTATGAGCAAGAAATAAACCGGTGTTCCACACCCCTGGAATTTGTGCTTCCTTTGTTACCATGGTATAACCTATCCTATCCTGACTGATAGCCTCTGCGGACCTTTGTATCCACCCAAGAAGACAGCAACAACTGTCTTGCTGTTTGCGCTACCTCCTCTAGTCCTTTGTCAGCACCATTACCTACACCACTGCTAACATAAACTTTATAAAATCTAAAGCTGCTTATGCCTTATCACGGTCCTTCTGTGAAATACAGGGCAAACTCAAAACCCATGGCATAGAAAACAAAGCCATCCATATTCTGTCACCTGCCTATCAGACTGCCTTCTCCTCATCTTCCTACACATCATCTCTCACATTAAGCCTCTTGCAGAATGAGGATTGCTGCCATTCACTCATATCTTCTGAATTTGCTCATGAAGTGTCCTCTCTAGAGGGGAGATCTTTGCAAGTCCTCCTGTAAAACCTGACCCATTCTTCAAACCTCAGCTCAGATGACTTCATTTCTGAGATATCCTCCCTGATGATAACCTGTAACCACAAATACAGTTGAACCTTCTAAATATAGGACTAGTACTGGATTTGGTACTTGGTTTTGTAGTTATTTATTTGTCTCTCTACTTAGAATACAAGTCCTTTAAAGGCTCTGCCCACCCCATCCCCCTCCACAGTTAGACAATAAAGGTCAAAGATTAAGTAACTTGTTTAAGATTAGGCAGTTAGTACCCTGTAGAATTACAGGCTGAACTTGAGTCTACAGCTTATGCATTTTCCTGTACAAGTTAGCTCCCTCCAGCTGAAGTTCCCAAGACCTGTGCTCTCGTCCTTAGTCTGAGAGCTGTGGCCAAAACAGAAACTCATGCAATGTCTGGAATATCTGAGACACTAAGAGTGTCTTCCTCAATAGCTCTTCATTTATTACCAGATAATTCTGTAACATGGTTCACATGATCCAGAATCTGAAAGAAACCAGAAAAGGACTATGGATACTTTGGATATCTAGCTTGTCCTTCTCATTGTTCTTCAGTAAGGTTTTTGTGGGTTTATGTCCTAATTTTCGTATTAATTAAAGATGGGGGATGTCATCAGGGTTCTTAAGCTTTTTTTATTTTTTATTTTATTTTATTTTTTTTATGAGGTGGATTGAACAACGAAGAGTTTCCTGGAGATCTATGTTCTAGTCCCTTCCTGGGCCACTAACTGGTCTGAGTAAATAAATTTATCTCTGGATAAATAATGAATTCTATTTAGATGGTTCCTGTGGTCCCCTGTGGCACTAACATTACCTGAGTGTAAAAGTCTGGTTCATCCAAACAATAACAGTAAACATTGGTTGAGGTCTTTCCAAGCACAAAACGTCAAATCAAATCAAAGGATCAAATACGGGGACCTATTCACTAAAAATTTAATCTAGACTTCTTAAACAAAGACTTGAAGGTGTTGTTGATCAAATGCACTTTTTCTCTCCTACACTTCCCATTCTGTATTTCAGGTTAGTAATTCCAAAGCTTTGCAGCCAGCATCTTCTTGTTTATTACCAACGGCACCCTTAGTGGGTCCCTGTGGAGTAACTGTGGGGAAATTAAATGTTTTCATGCTGGGTGCAACCCTTCAAAGAAAGTTCTTGCCTGAGACAAATTTTCTCCATAGGTTGTAGTTAGTAATTTGCTTCCTGTTAATAATTCCACACACATTGATCTCACAGCAGCTGGTGATTATTTGGCACGAAACCCTCTGGATTTATTTTAAATTTAGAAAAAAAAATGCTCCAGTACCTGCTTCTCACTTGGGCATTGTCTTGGGAGACCAGAATATTCTGAATAGCTTGATGAGAATGACCAGTGTTCTCAACAACAACAAAGCCTCAAACTTTTCATCCAGCTGCCCACAGGAACAATCCTTTTTTTTTTTTTTCATTCAGCTGAATTTTTTCAAACAGTTTCAACTATAAAGCCTTTTATAGCTGCATCCCAATTCACTCAGGCATAAACTACTAAAACAAGGCATTTTTTTTTCATGACCAGCTTCTCTTTTCCCTTCATAGCTTTCCCCATCCCCCCAAAAGAATGGCTGTTGCTAAGGGCTTCATATATGTATTGGGGGCACATTTTTTAAAGGTTTTATTTATTTATTTGACAGAGAGAGAGAGTGATCACAAGTAGGCAAAGAGGCAGGCAGAGAGAGAGGGGGAAGCAGGCTCCCTGCTTAGCAGAGATCCCGATGTAGGGCTGGATCCCAGGACCCTGAGATCATGACCGAGCTGAAGGCAGAGGCTTAACCCACTGAGCCATCCAGGTGCCCCATGTATTGGGGGCACATTTAATGCTAGAACAGAAGACCCATGGAGGCATTTTTGCACTGTTCACTGTGGTATCCCCAGAAGCTGGAACAATGCTGGGTATCTGGTAGGTGCCCAAACATTATTTGTGGTGATTTGTTAAGAACACTAAACCACATTTTCTATTGCTTAAATATTATCTCTTGTCAAATATCAAATGTGGATTAAGATTTCTCTGGATATAATAAAATGGTCACTTTTCTAAATATAATTTTACTACCCATGCACTCTGACAATCACACATGAATGCGGTCAGGTCTCCCGTCGGATTCTCTAGCCTTCAGGAACCTTCAATAATTCATCCCACTGAAGATCACCTCCAAATTAGAACCTTTAATGTACCACATTATTGTTTTATTTTCTCACTCTAAAACCAGTAATACTCTAATTGTCTTCAAGAGCCACTAAAATTCTAATGAGAATTTAAAACTTTCTGAAATTATCCTCAGTCAGAAAATTTACGCCCCAAATGCAACAGGTTCATGCTTTCATACCTATATGAATTGTTTTTCAGGTTTACCTCATTGATCAAGTCGTTCTTTATTTTTTTAGAGGTATCTCAATTAGTGCATTCTCTGTAAAGCTTTCCCTAACCAATTTAGCAAAACAAGCGTTCTTTCCACAGAAACTCCTACCCAGGTCATTTGCATCATTCATTTTGGTCAAAGTCATCATGGTTTGGAGGGAAAATGCATAACGTTTGGAGTGGAAAGGCTAAAATTATATTTCTAATTATGACTATTGAACAATAATTGTGGTCCTTGGAAAAAACCTCAACCCATTTGCATGTCAGTTCCCTCATTTGTGAAGCGATGACAATATTATCTGATCCATATGTCTTGTGAGAAGCAAATGAGGTAATGATTGTGACTTGTGAAGTACCACACAAATGCTAGTCTTCATTACCTACTATCCATCATCCCCACGTGGGTGCATCAGCTTGTCAACTAGAGTCAAGTCTCCAATACAAGAACTGGGTCATTCTGTCCTCCACAGCACTGAATCCTGCAAAGACTTCTTGATTTTAAAATGAATGAAATAAACAAACATTAAAAGAAGAACCTGTCATTTCTCTCACACTGTGGAAGAGAAGACAGAGGAGGAAATTGACAAGAACCCTCGGGTGGGTCTATGTTTTGATGATGGATATGGACCAAGAAGAGGGACCGAGTGTTTCTCAGAGAAGATAATCTCCCAATTCCATTTTAAATGGAGATGATGATCTTCAAGAGAGAAAATAAAGTAGGGTATATTAGGAGCAGAGCTAGACATAACCATGAGCAAAAGGCAGTAAGCACAGGGTTTTATGTTAAGGGAGTGGGGAGATATTCAATGTGACCAGAAAGGACTGAGAATCAAGACATGGCAAGGTCCAGTCAGGAAGGCCAGGAAACAATGAGTCTTGCATGGCAAGCAAGGAAGCTCTCACACTATCTTCTTCTACCTTTTTCTGGTCCATGAACAAGGGCTGGCCTGCAGGTGTCTGGTCCTCCCCACTCCACCCACCTGTGCCTCACTCTTCCAACCCTGCATTCGCCATCACCTTTCAGCACGGGGCCCTGACTCCATCTAGTCTCCATAATCTCTGTAAATTTCAGACCCATTATATTCTTATTTGATCTTAGACATTCTTATAGGATTCAATCTTATCTCAAACCACAATGACAGGAAAGAAGCACACTGCACCCAGCTCTTCTGGAGCTCTTAAACGTACCTGGGAAGGAACCCATTACTGCTGCAAACACTGAAGTCTAACTTTTCAAGATCATGCTACTGTAGTTGATAAAAGCACTTACAAGTACCTGTAGAAAATACGATTGGAACTAGAAAAATGTCCACGTAAACTCAAGAAGCCTAGTCTTCCCCGTGTGGGTGTGCATCACTTATATGGTAGGAAAACCTGGAAAAACACAGACATTGTACACATAACTTATGGGGAAGACATCAAGGTTCTGAGAGCCAGAAACAGTATGAAATGGAGAGTTACACTTGGAATTCATAGACGCAAGCTTTGAATGCATCATTCAGCTTCCTACAGTTTCCCCAACTGCTGGAGATGGCGTCAGAATGACACTTAGCAAGTAATTTCCAATGAGTTGGGCTCATTCAACGTGATCTTTACTAGACAATACAATGCATCATAGGGAATCAATCAAATGGTCTCCCTGAAGAAACAGTTGAATGGCTGGATTCCCTGGTCATATATGCTGCATTCCACCCCAAACTGGATTCTTGCTCTAGGAGACCCAACTGTGCCAGGGTGGAGAGTAGAACTCTGGGGCCAGGATGGGGAGTACAGCCTTGACATTACAAACACCAGCTGTGTTGTGTGCTGTGAAACCCATACACACAGTGCTCTGGGTTTGGGGGAATCTTTGGGATAATGAAATGAAGTCAAACGATCAGTAGTAGGCTTTATTCTGGATCCTCTCTCACCAAAGACAAACAGAAGAGCTACATTGTGTCAAATGGTAAGCCCCAAGTGCTGAGTCATTAATGCATTTATTCATTTACGGTATATTCCCTATAGGTCTGCTCTGTTGTATGTGAACATGGAACGAGACACATGACAATAAGTGAGAGGAGACATGTTTCTACTCCCATTCTCAATCTGAATTACTTTACCAGTGTTTTCTGAATATTCAAGTGAGATAAATAAGTATTAGACTTCCTTTCTGGTGGACAACCCCTGAGGTGATGCCTAGTGTCATGAATATGCTTCCCTTGAACGTGGACAGAACCAGTGACTTTTTTCTTACCAACAGAATATGGCCAAGGATGCTCCACTGTTGATTAGGTTATGCTCTATGACAAAGATAGAGGGTATTACTCCATGATTTTATCACATTGTATAAGATCATGACCTAGTGGACTGGAGAGAGATTTCCCTGCTGGCTTTGAAGAAGAAAACAGTCTGTTGTGAAGTGCCCATGGAAAGGGCCAAGTGTCAGGGAAATGCAGTAACCTCTAGGACATGGGTCAGCCAGTGAGCCACTGAGGGCCTCTGTGATATAACCATGAGCAAACAAACTCTGCCAAAAGCATGAATGGGCACAGAGATGGCTTCTTCCCTAACAAACTTCCAGATGAGAACACAGCCCAGCTGAAAACTTGGTCACAGCCTGGAGTAGGTCCCACCAATAAGCCACGCCTGAACTCCTTACCCACAGAAGCTGTGAGATAATATGTATGTGTATTATGAGATGATATGTTGGTAATAATTTGTTATGCATTCAATAGAAAACAAATGCATCCTTGATCCTTAGATTCCATCTTACAAGGAATAAAATCAATACATTAATAACCTTAATGGGAAACTAAGGATACTGCATTGAATGTGAATTAAAAACAAGGAACTTCACAATGTACAATGCCAAATATTAATGTACCAGGTGCTTTCCCAGAGGGTGGACAAATAAGGAATAAAAAATGCAACATTTTTTTTTTTCTTTTTCAACTTTCTGACGTCAGTGAACTCACAGTACAGAGAAGGAAGCATTAACAACACCAGCACACGCAGACTTCCACTGTCAGCTAAGAGGAAGCAAGCCCACCACGACCTAGCTCTCCCACTGATGACAGCTGAAAACTCTGCACAGAATACAAAAAGCTCCTTCAGGTCTCTGACAAATAAGTGATATCAGGTAGTTCGTGAGCTGAAGTGGAAAGCTGAGTAACAACTCACAGCCAAAGTGAGTTTCATAGATGTTTTTCCTCCTTTGTCTCCCCGACGGTGAACGAACTGCAGAACTCAGCAGCGGTCACCAACTGCCAAAACAAAGAGAGAAAAAAAAAAAATCAATAAAATCAGAAGCTCATTCTTTGAAAAGTTCAATAAAATCGATAAAGTGCTATCTGACTGCCCACAAGAAAAGAGAAGGTGTAAATGGTGTAATTCAAGGATGGAAGAGGAAACAGAACTAGAGACACTTAAGATCTACGGATAATAACAGAATTCCATGAGCAGTTCTGTCCACATGAATTCAGCAGCTTCCGTAAAAGAGAACAATTCTTTCAGAGCTGCAAATTGCCAAACTGCTCGGAAGAAATAGATAAATATGATTCTTCCTATACCAGATAAATAATTTAAATCTGCAGCTAAAAAACCTTTCAACAAAAAAGGTCCAGATGGTTTCACTAGAGAGTTCTATCAAACATTTAACAAAGAAAATTCTGTCAGTTCTATAATTCTTTCCTAAAAGGCAGAGGATGAAATTCTTCCCATCTTATTTCATGAGGTCACTATTGCTTAATATCAAATCCAGACAAAGAAATTACAAGAATATCATGAAAACCTCTCATGAACCCACACACAAAAACTATTAAATAAATATTACCAAATTGAAGACAGCAATATATACAAAGGGTAATACGTCATGACCAAGATGGTTTGGTTGGGAAGGCAAGGCTGATGGAACACTCAAAAAAAAAAAAAAAAAATCAGGGTAATTCACCGTATTCATAGACTAAAGAAGCATCATGGAGGCACCTGAGTGGGTCATTCTATTGAGGGGCTGACTCCTGGTTTCAGCTCAGGTCATGATCTCAGGTTGTGGGATCAAGTCCACCTCAGGTCCTGCACTCCATGCGGCGTCTGCTTGTCCCTCTCTCCGCTCACACTTTTTCTTTCTATGTCTCTCTAATGTAAATAAATAAAATCTTTAAAAAATAAAAGCAAGTATCACATGATCATTTCCATTGATGCATAAAAAGTCTTTGACAAAATTCAGCATCTATTCATGACATGAAATATCAGCAAACTAGGTATAAAATGGAACTTCCCCAACTCAGAAAAGAACTTCCACAAAATATTTATAGCTAATACTTAATTGTGAAAGATTTTATACTTTCTGCTCTAAGATGAGGACCCAGGCAAGGATGACCGTAAGGACCTATTTAGCCAGAGGACTCCATTTCGGTTAAATAGCCATTTTGTTGTTTGTGCAGTAAACTTAAATTGACCCCGCCCAGAGAAACTTACTTAAAAGCGAGTCCAGAAAACCAGTTAAATGTAGTCGGCTAGTTCCTGATAACAGAGCCCAGAATACAAGGACGAGTCAGGCCAGATAGAGACATCTAATCAGTACTGTTTGTAACAGTGAGAAGGTCTTGCCCATACCAAAATGACTCCATCTTGGGAAGGACGACGATCTTATTATTCACACTGAATATGTTAACTCTTATTATTCACACTGAATATGTTAACTGACTAAGCCTTCCCAGAAAATACTGTTTGTAACGGTTCCTGGTACGGAGTGATTTTAAATAACAAGTCACCAGACTGGAAGGAACTAGCCAATCAGCAAGAGACACAAACCCGGTGGGTTGAGATACCAAGATATGGGTTGCAGTTTTACCCAATAAAAGGTAGCCTGTAAGCTGGGGCTGGTCGCTCTCTTCGGAGGTGGCCCTGACCGGTCAGTCCATGCTTGATGTTTGGCGTGAATAAAACTCTACATAACTTTCATTTTGTCTCAGTCTCATTCCTTTGATAATGGACCCCAACATGACCACTCCCATTACCCCCGGTCAGTATGTTGCTGGATAATCTAGACAACAGGAAAACAAAAGGGAAAAGTCTGTAGCCTGAAAAGGAAGAAAGAGACCATCTCTTTTAGAAAGCAAGATGATTTAAAATACCACAAAACCACCCGGTGGAGCCAGGTGGTGGGTATTATGGAGGTCACGTTTGGCATGGAGCACTGGGTGTGGTGCATAAACAATGAATTCTGTTACGTTGAAAAGAAATTAAAAAAATAAAATAAAATAAAATACCACAAAACCTACAAAAATAGTCTCTGACCTAATGAGTGAGTTTTAAATCGTTGCAGGAAAAGGGATCTGAACACAAAATTAATTGCCCTTTTGCAATAGACACCAGGAAATAAAAAAAATAAATAAATACGATTTTCAATGACACTAAAACCTAACTTTAACAATGCATGGACGGTTACTATAGGTTGAAAAGTATACAACAATGATGAAAGAAATCAGATGAGACTTCAGTAAATAAAAACAAACAATGGTGAATCCATATGAAAAGTTTACAGGTGTCTTTTCAATAATCACCAAACATGGAAATAATGCAAATGATGTGTAATGTGAGTGGACAGATAAAATACAGCACACGGATGCCATTCAGCAGTAGAAATGAAGAAGTTATTGACATATGCAGTAATAAGGTTACATTTCAAACGCGTTATGGTAACTGAGGGAAATGAGACTCCAAATGGTATGTACTTTATTACTCCACTTAAGTGACTCTCTGGAAAAGGCAAAATGATAGGAATGGAGAACAGATCGGTGGTTTTCAGAGTTGAAGTATGAGTTGGGAGGGACACCATTAGACTGTTGATTTCGGGTAATAGGACCCTTCTGTAACTTTATTCCACTTAGGGCTCCATAGTTTTAAGCCTCTGTCAAAACTCACAGAATTATATATCAAAGAGTTAATTTTACTATATGTAAATTTTTAAAATAAAAGCAAGAGATACAGAATTAAACTATGAATCAAAAATAAATATAAAACTGCATCTATTATAAGTGCTACAAAAGAGAATATATAGTAATAAAAATGAGTCTGATCAGAGAGGATATATGTAGACTATTAAACAAGAGGGAGATTTGAAGGAACAGAATCATTTCATGGGAGAAGTGAGTAAAGACTGAAGGATGTTCCAGACACAGGGAGACCATTTGTGCAAGGGTCCAATGGCAGGAAGAAGGACATGTTTTGGTAACTGAAATAATGCCAATGGAGCACAGAAAATAGTAGTGACCTTAGCATGTCTTATAAACTATGCTATGGATTTGGTCTTTATTTGAGGACCAGTGCAAAGCCACCAAATGACTTTTAGCAGACATAGGACAAAAGCTCCTCTCTCTAATGGTGCCCCTCCCAACTCATACTCTCTTAGAGTGGACTCAGGGAAACAACCCATAATTAGGATCCTACAGAGATAGTTTAGGGGAAAGATCATCAGGTTCCTACCTATGGTGGCTCAGTGATGATTAACGGCACTGCAAAGATTCCTGGAACACTCATAAGGCAAAGTGATAAAATTCTGTGAGTTGGATGTGGCACATGAAGGATCATCAAGTGTCAAACGTCACTTTAAGTCAGGATCCCAAGTTTTTCACATTTTAGGCTTTGGAGGCCACACGTGAACTCTGTTGCATGTTCTTGTTTTATTTTATTCTGCTTTTTATTTTTTTAAATAACCATTAAAAAATGTTCAGACTATTCCTTGCTGATGGGATGTATGAAACAGGCCACAGGCTGGATTTGCCTCTTGATGTAGGGGATTCTCATTTTAAGACAACGGATACCCTTGCCATGCCACAGAGCAGTTGATAGGTTTGAAGTAAACATACCACGAAGTCAACTTCTTAAATGTTGAACTTGAGCTGCCTTTGAAATACCAGATGGAGACATCAAGTTGTCATTTGGAAATACGGAATGATGATGCACAGAGGAGAAATGTGGGCATAACACATGATTCAACGTGGTCTGTGCCAGGTGGTAATAAAACTGGAGATACAGATGAAAGTTCCTGAGGAAAAGTTAAAGATGGTGAGAAATTGGGACTGAGTCTTAAGAAACCACAGAATGTAGTGTCTGGACTGGAGATGATGAACCTTAATGAAGGCAAAGAGAGTAGACAGTGATACTGAGGGGAGATGAGAACAGGCTGTGTTATGAGAGTCAAGAGATTTGGTAACATTCCCATTTCTCCTTCAGAATTGCCCTCAAAATGGGGATTTAAGTCTATGAAACTTCTGTCCAGTCTTCTAAATCCATAATGGTCCTAGGTTGCTTCCTAGACAGTTACAATGGTCTTTGTTTTTGTTCTTCCCAGTGTCATTGGGTTGTATCTTTGTAAGAGGGTTTTTTTTTTTCTTCCAACCAATTTGGGTTTACTGAGATTTCTGGATCTAAGGACAGATTTCTCTTAACAATTCTGGAAATGTTTACTCCATTAAATCCTTCAATATATCTTCATCTGTTGTCCTCACTATTATCTCCTTCAGACTCCAGACTGGCACAGATTAACAATTTCTATCTCTTCTGCATGTGTGTTAACTTCACTTTATCTGTGACACCCATTCTCTCTCTCCCCCACACCCCATGTAATGTTACCAGTTCTCACACCATGTCCAATCTTTCATCTACTCTTTCCCGTATTTCACTTATTTCTGTAAACAACCATCTTAATTATTTTTTACTCTTCTTTCCAAAAATATCATCAAGCTTTCCCAATATCTCTTAATACATGTAATGTAGAGACATGCCCTGAACCCCACCAAGATGTCCAAGCCCTAACCCTGGAATTCACAAGCATATTGCTCTAAATGGTGAGGGTGACTCTGCAGATGTAACTGACTTTAAAACAGGGAGATTAACTTGGATTACCCAGAAGGACTGGATAATCATGGGAGGCCTTCAAAGGTAACTTGTCCTGGAGGAACCAAAAAAAATATGCAGCAGAGAGAAAATCAGTGGTGCCAGGTACAACGTAAATTTGCTGGCTTTGAGATGCAGGCGCATCCATGAGATGACCCAAAAGGGGCCTCTTGGTGTAAATGGTGGCCCCCACATAGCAGCTGGGAAGGAACATACAATGGCAAAGAACAAATTCTGCCCACAACATGAATGAGCCTGGAAGTGGGTTCTCCCCAGAGACTTTTCATGAAGGCCTGGCCAGCTGACACCTTAATTCTGGATTCCTGAAATCTGGGTCCAAGAACTCAACTGAACCAGCTCAGACTTCTAATCACAGAGCTGTGAGATCATAAACTTGCCCGACCCTAAATTTTGGTACTTTTCTATAGCAACAACAGAAAACTAATAAAGCATATTAAACATGATCTTAAAACTTTACTGTAATGTGTGGTCCACAGATCAGCAGCCATGGCAACACCCGGGAGTTTTTTAGAAATGCAAAATATCAAGACCGATTCAGACTTACAGAGTCAAGGCACGAGGGAAGATACACTCAGGAATCAAACTGACCAGAGTAAAGCCCTCTTGGTTTGAGGCTGACACTTAACCTAAAAGTCAACAGGTCATAAAAAGAGTCACAAGATCCAATTCACAGAAGACAAGACCCCCCTCCCACAAAGGCTGGACATTGTTACGTCGCTCCCTGTGGGTAACTCCAAAATCATTTACAAGAATGGAAAAACTGCCCAATATAATTGATAAACCCAAAGTTAAAAAAGAAGCCCCCTTCCTGTATGGTTAGCAAATTTTAAAAAGCCTATAAAACCCTTCATTCAAGGTAAGGGGCTGGGTATCTTCCCCATCAGGAAGGACAGACCACTGCTTTGTGAAGAGCTCCTTTCTTACTTCCATACTTAATAAATCTCTGTCCCTTTCTCTCAGTGGCGGTGGCTTGCTCTTGAATTCTTTCTTGTGCAAAGACAAGAGCCTTCTTGGCGAGGGACCTGAGACCCTCCTCCTCAGAACCTCGGCCTGTCCAGCATCAGAATTACCAAATAAAAATATTACCAGATGACTCCTAAGTTTTCAGAAGCAAAGTTTTCAGGCAGTTGTCATCTGATTACGGCAATACCTAACATCTTTGTGGTGTGATTCTATCGTTTCTTGTTCCTGCTCATACCTGCTCATGGTGCTTTGACTCATTGTGTGTTTTATGGTTCACTGTGAGTTGCTGCTCTGGAACGCCGCAGGATTTCAGTGTACAAATGTGTTTACGGATTTTAACTGAGGAGGTCTGCAGTGGGTCCTGAGGATTGATTTTATTTTTTTTAATTTTTTTATTATTATTTTTAGGATCTACCTTTCTAACAAGGTAAGCTCCTTCAAAGAGGAATTATATGTCCTTTATCAGGTGCCTGGAGACCCGCACCCTGGCTGACATTTCTCAGACTACACAAGGACTGTGAATTCAATCTCTATGCCTCTGTGAGGCTCACCTTTTGGTTTTGAATTCTCAGGGAAGATTTGTTTTACCTTCAACCTAGAACAAAGGCTCAAGACAGGAAGTTTTCCTTGTAGTTAACTGAAGAGAGGGTGCTTTCTAGTTACTCTTATGTCAAAGCTAGGTCATTTAAAGGATGAGCAAGGTGGGAGATTCGCTGGCTCTCCCATAATGGCTGAGACTTTGCCCTTGTGTGACCTTGTGCTCAGTGTTCAGCCTCGAATGCTGAATCTCATCATCAACGTTAGCAAATGCCCGCCAGGTGACAGCTTGCTGTTCTCTGCTTCTCTCCTCACACCTCTGGTCCTCCCTTAGGGATTTCCTAAGGGATTATTGATGCGGTTTAAAAAAACGATTTATATATATTTCTGGGAGAATATCTCTAAAAACTGTAAAGGGATGGATGATCCGGGAACATGGTCCATTATGTGCTGGAAACAAATCCCTCCAGGGACCGCGCTCAGTACATCACTGACATCCCCGCGGCAGGAAGGTGGCAGGGCAGAGGGGAGCGGGCTTTCACCGCCTGTATCTCAGCTGTCAGGTGAGCAGGACGTTCTGTGTTTGATTATTGAACCCGTCAAGAAAAGACGATGCCCGTGAGCTTGCACGTGTTTGGGAACAAGGCCTACCTGGCTTTGATGTGGTCTCCACGGGGAGATAGATGCTGACCCCAAGGAGACAGCCCAGGACAGAGAGTGGTGTCTCTCCCTGGACCAAAACAGGGTTGAAAAGACAAAACGTTCGATTTTACAAAGTGAGATGCTTTCTTCGGAGATAACCATGTGGAGAGGTCAACGAGGCCGCTGGTCTGGACAGAGCGGAGATCCGGACGATCCGTACATGTGGAGGGTTGGGGACAACGGGAAGGACACACACCTCGCACTGGCCGGGGGTAGAGCTGCGGCAGGAGGCAGGGGACACCGCTGGCGGTCGGCCGCGGTCCAGGCACGAGGCTTCTCGGAGGAGAGGGCTGCAGCCGCCACGGCCATCTGGGAGAGCATCTGCACGTGAGAGAGCGCGCTGCGAGCCAGCACCAAGGCTGCGCTAACGGCAGGGCCCACCTGAGAGAAGTGGGCAGGAAAGAGAGGTGTTTGTTTACCTCATTATCTCCTTGTGAAAACAATCTCAACATTCATTTTATTTTCAAGTGGTGTGATGTTGTGTGAGGTTATTTCATCTCCCTTTAAACAAACAAACAAACCAAAAGGAACAGAAGGTAAATACCATCAACAGAAGCCGGAGGAGCCCCCAGAAAGGTAATCTGTTAGGCTGCCGCGAGAGGTGTCAGCCCCGCCTTCCCCTGTGCCTCCCGCTACAGGTGCTGCCTGGCGCCCGCCCCCGGGGAACGACCCGCCAGAGCCCCTGCCGCCCACTAGAATGCGGTCCGACTCCGCAGCCCAGGTGTTTGTCCAAACCTAGTCCGTGTGGAGCCGCGCTCCTGCACCCACGCTCTCCAGGTGGACCTAGCAGCGCTGGGATGCCCCATTCCTGCCACCTGCCACCACGCCTGCCTTGCTGGTCCCCTCCCTCGCTCTTTTCAGTGTCTAGATCCCCGTCACACACTGTCACCCCAAACAGACCAGATTTTTTGATGCTTTTCCTACAAATGTCATGTCCTGCATCCCACCTTGGACCAGGCTGCCTGGGTGTTGACAGTGGCGTGGAAAAATCAGAGCTTCTTCCGTCCACTAACCCCTGTCCCTACATGGGAGCACGTTATTGAGATTCCTGGTTCTTGGCTCCGGGAGTCAGCCCAATCTGTCCCGGTTCCAACTTCCTCCCCCTACACCTCCGCTCATGTCACCCTTGTCCCTGCCGCTAAGCCCAGATGGCTGTGCTCCATGAAACCCGGACGTTTCTGGGAGATGCACGCACTCTTTTCTTCAACAGATATTTATTTCCTGACTGCTGTGGACACTCCAAAGTCTGCAACAACAACAAAAATACAGTCCCTGTCCCCGTGAGACTGTGTTCTGATAGGAGCTGGAGTAGGAGGGGCGGACAATAAGCAACACAATTACAGAGCGTGTTAGGTGATATCAAACGTCGTGAAGAGCAATAAGCAAGGTTAGGGTTCGACCCTCCGGGAGTGGTGAGAGAGGGTGCGACCATCTTTAGAGCGTCCAAAGATGGGCCTCTGCGATACAGTGGCATCACAGCAGAGACCCAAGGGAAGGGAAGGAGCCATATGACTATCCGACAGCAGAGTATCCAAATGCAGGCACCACAGGGAGAGACCGGGGTGGGCACGTGCTCAGCATATCCCAGGAACAGGGAGGACCCTGGTGATGCTTGAGGGAGAAGTGAGGGGCTGGCCAGTGGAGCAGAGCGGAGAGGAGTCAGCTCAGGGAATACCTGTAGCTCTTACTTGGGGTGACATGGAGGCCACCAGAAGGTTGTGAGATGATGGGACTTCCAGAAGGGGGTCCCTCCACTCCCATGTCAGGAACAGGTTGCACTCTGGAGGCACGAAGAGAAGCCTGAGAAAATCGGGAGCAGTTGTAATAATCCAAGGGAGGGATGAGGGGGTCTGGGTCAGCCAGAGGAGCGGACATGGCTGGGCTCAGATCCTGGGTTTCCTCTGAAGATGGATCCCGTAGGCTTGTCTACAAGGGCAGTGGGGAAAAGATGTGACTTCCTGCTGCCTGGCTGGGCAAGTGTGACGACCGGCTGTCACCTGTTGGGATGGGAAGTAGTGTTGCGGTCCTGCATGTGTGTAGCGGGGTGGGATGAGGAGTTCAGTTTGGGATCCATTAAAATGATGATCCAGCCAAATATCCAACAAGAGATGAGGTCGATCAGTAGTTATAGAAGGCCGGGGCTTGGGGGAGAGACTCAGATATACATTTGGGAGTTCAGATGCTATTTAAAGCAATAGGACTGCAGAGTAGTGTAGCTAATGGAATGTTGAGGACAGAGGGCTGCTCCATGTCCTCACTGAGAACCACTGTCCCCAAGGAGAAAGTCACATGGAAGTCTGCGGCTCTTGACTCCCAAGCCTGCATGTTTTAACCAAAGTAACTGCTTTTGGTGAAAGCCATCCAGTCGTAGTGGTTCTACACACACTGAACTCATTGTGCTTGGGCCCAATAGCAGCTTCTGCCCCTGACAAGCTCTCCCTGACAAGCTCTGTGACCTTGGACAACAGCGTTAATCCCTCCGTGCCTGGGTTTTCCCCTCTATAACGTGGACATAATACTCTTCCATTCCCAATTACAGATTTTTCATGAGGATTGAATAAGCTCAGTGTCTCAGGGCAAGACCAGACAAAAAATTTACACTGTAAAAGTGTTGGACATCACTAAATGGTTTATCTCTTGGGATTATAAATACAACTTCATTAGAACCTAGAGGTTGACTGTTAAAAGCTTTTTCATGAAAAAGAGCGCTGGCTCCCTATCACAAATTTATAGGCAAAGACACATTATTATGGATACACAATTATGCATTGACCCTTAGAAGACAAACAAATCTTCTTAATATAAATTATGACAAAAGAATATGAAATAATGTTAGGGAATGCGTCTGAATTGAGGAATTTAAGTATTTGCTCAATGTTGTTTCTAAATATATGCCTCACAAGACTACCACACGGGCAAAACTCTAGTTGACTCTCCTCCTTCTGGTATGAACTCTTAAAGCAAGAAAACTAGACCGGTTAGAATACACAGGCTACAATCACTAAATCACTTTTGCATGGCAATGTCTATGACTAGTTTTCTTTGTTATTTCTTTATCGAACAAGAAACTTTCCCATGCAAACCTAGCCTCAGGCATATTAGCTTTCCAAACTCAGGATCAGGGTGTGGCGGGGGGGTGCAGTTTCTGATGGGATTTGCGGATGGGATATTCACCCGAGAGAAAACGTGCCCACTTGAGGGTCCCCATAGCCCATGACAGGTAAACCCGAGACAGACCCCAGGTCCGGCCCCTCAGCGCGGGCTGACTGAAGCAGCACGTTTGCCGCCACCACCCTGACCCACATCCTGCCTACAAGATGGACTCTGTTGTAAGACCTGGATCCCTGTCAACAAAAGGAAGCTCGTGGTGTGAGACCCTGAGCAGCCCTCCAGGGTTTTCATTCTGGATCACCAGGCACATGTGAAGCGGCCAGACACCCTGAAGAGAACTGCAGTTCAAACATGCTAATCGTGTGGGGCGCCTGGGGGGCTCCGTTGGTGGAACGTGCCCTTGATTTCAGCTCAGGTCATGATCTCAGGGTTGTGAAATCCAGCCCCGTGTTGGCCTCTATGCTGGGCGGGGAGTCTGTTTGGGATTCTCTTGTTCTCTCTCCCTCTTGCTCATGCACGTGCTCTCTCGCTCTCTAATAGATAAATAAATCTTTTTAAAAAGCCATCAAAGCCTCTAATTGTGGAGAGCATGTTTAGGATGGGTTTTGCACACGAGGCCACTTGGACAATTGCGCCATTCCCTGGTATGTCAAGTTCTTACTAAGATGCCGTCGTACGAACAAGTACCTCCCTGTTTTTAGTAGGTCCTTACAGAAAACATTTGGGAACTCCAAACCTCTCAAATATTTTTGGGAGGTGAAAATGTTGAAATTGAGAATAGAATTTGGTACTTGAGCTCCACCCCCCCCCCCCGCCCCAGCAGTATTGACCTAACATGTGTACATGTGTGAAGAGGAATTTCTGACTACCGGCTACAGAGTACCCACTGGGCTGTAGCACATCACATATGTCTCCACCAATCCTGTCAGGTTGGAAAAATCGTCCCCATTTTACCTACGTGGCCAAAGGCAATACACTCTCTTTGGAATTAGAAATCAAATATAGGCTTATTCTAAACGTTGGCTTTTTCAGCACAAAATCCCCATCTGAAATGGATCCTACTAATTTTCTCATTGGGTTGAATCTGCTAAAGTTCCTCATATGTGGAAATGCCAAGTAATCTAGACATTTCCCAATGATAATGCAATAGAATGAATTGATTTTGAAGACAGAGCCAGTTGCAAAATTTTTAGGTAGTTGAATAACAATTAAGTCAGAAAGAAATTTAAATTTGAACAAGTCTCTAGTTTCAGGTCCCCAGTGAGAAGAAGATTTTGTCACTGAAGATGAAAAAAAAAATGCCAAACCTAATTTGAAGAGGTAAATTTTCACCTGCAGAAGACCCTGTCATTCATGTGGGTATCATTAAAAACGCCAAAGCAAAACTTATGAAAGTAGCACATTTTTATAGAACTGCAGAAGCTTGATTTAGGCAGTGAGAATTCCTTCTTCACACAGATTTTTGTCATCTCTCTCAGCTCCAGGGGCCCCTTAATGACAAATTAGCAAGGTGCTACTGTCTTGTAACTGGGAGTTCAGCACGTTGACATTCAGCATTGTGACCTGCTTCTTGCTAGACTGCTAATTAATATTTGCACTGGCTGCAGAATCAGCTTGTCTTTTAGATTATTTCATATTCAGAAAACGGCCTCCAAGTGAGGCAGGTTTTCATCTAAAAGCCAACTTTAACTTTGTTGCATCGATGACATTTACGAGAAGAGCTACTACTGATTATGTATCTGTTCTTGATGGACTTGCTTTATATTATCTCAACTGTGTTACAGTTGTGCAAGATAAAAAATTTTACCCTCATTTGGGGGTTTAGGACACTAAGCCTCAAAAGCTTAAATAATCTGCCTAAGACCATGGAATTGATGAGGTCTGCAACTGAGGTTTAAACCCTCTTCGGCCAGGATCCAGAGATCCCCATAATCAGTCAGACCATCATCCTCCAGCTAAAGAAAGTCCACGAGAAAGAGGAGTAGACACTAATCAACATTCTAAGTTACCCATCAGCTTAGCAGGTGCATTGAATGACTATAGATCCTCCTGCTACAAAAGAGAAAAAAAAAAATGTTCTTCCAAACCAAATGATTAATTTGGAAGTCATGTGAATATACCTGAGTTCCCCTGGTATTCCATCACCATGCAAATACACTCACAAGCACCTTTCTTCCTTAAAGACCAGCATTCATTCTGATGAGTTCATACTCAGGGTCGAACTAGTCATTAAATATTTTTAATCACACTCCAAAAACAAACAAACAAACAAACAAACAAACAAACAAACCAGGAACAGCATCTTCAAGTGTGTCTTCATCAAAACAGTAAGAGAGGACAGTTTTCTTCATTGCAAGAGAATACAGGTGAAGATATATGCACATACATTCCATCCATCCTATCAACCATGTCTTTGCAGAAAGAATTACAGAGGTAAAGTCAATCTTGGAGGGCAACAGGACCCAGCAGCCTGAGCCCCTCGGTTTTTCCCTCAGGCAGAGCAATTTGTTTTGTGTTCTGACTGTATTTTTCAGTCTCAGAATTCTCTTCTGTATTTCTTTTCCGAGCACAAATTTTCTTCCCTGATGATCTAGGTCAATACTTGAACAGATGGAGGCTGGCGTTTCCAAACTGTAGCTTGGGAGGAACTGGGAGGAACTCAAAGGGTCCTAAACTAAAAACAAAACAAAACAAAAAAAAACCCTTAAATATAGAGAATTCACTTTAAAAACAAAGGTCAATCAGATCACTGTTGATTTCTTCTTTTAAGGAAAGCATATTCAAATTCAGGTTGACATTTGACCCATTTTATTTCAGCTTTGATTGTTTCAGTATGAAAATAATGCATGGTTATGTGGACAAACAGAAAATACAGAGAAGAAAAAAGAAGGAGAGGAAAAAATCCTGCGTCCCCTCTCCAGTGATAAGGGGGTATGAATACCAACTTGCTTTTGATTCATTTTAACCTAGTTCTTGTGGGGGGGAGGCATCTTTTTTATCTCTTTATGGCCTTTTTGGAGATTGTCTTTTTATTTCCTACAGATATGTAACATACACACTTACATTACACAATGAAATCACACTGTATATGCTTTCTGTAACAGATTATCAGGTCTTCATATTAACAATTTCATGATGTTCACGGTATGTTCATTACAATGCTTCATACTGTTCATTATCATCTCAATGGCTGTGCATGTCATCACGTGGGTGTAATACTATCGATAGACAGCCTTATATTATTCACATCTCAGTTGATTAACTTTTGTTATTGTTTTTATTTTAAAAACAAACACTTTAATGAACATTTGTGTATATATATGTGTTGGCACTTGACTAAGAATTTCCTTAGTATAAATCCCTAGAAGCAGGTCAAAGCAATGAACATTTTTAAGGTTTCTAATGTAGTCTGTGGAGAGGTTATGACAAACTGTTGTCCCACTAGCTGTGTACCAGTATGCCATACCCCCTCACCCTCTGCGATGCTGTATAGTTTTATTCTATTTAATCATCATCAATCTCAGCAGTATCAGAAAACAGTAGCTCTTTTTTTGTCCTAATTCAGCCTATTCCTTTCGAGCTAGATTCAACACAGACTCAAGCTCCAGCCCAAAACTTGAGGAAATTTGGATCTTACGCTAGCCATTTTTACAGACTATTTCTTTGATCTTTTTCTTTCCAAGTTTCTCTGTTTTCTGCCTTACTCTCCCTTCTTAATGCCCAGCATTTACTTCAGAAAGAACCCAAAAAGGTAGCTCAAGATCTAAGTTTCCTGACTACCTCTCTGCTCAGAAGCACAGCACCATGGAGCCAAGGGAACAGACTGTTTCCCTGTGTACCCACCTCATGCAGGTCCTAGGAAAAGAGACCCAGGCTTCTTGGCACTAAAGGCTCTCCAGACTGAACAATGCACAGGCAAGCACAGGTCTGCAGCCAGCACTCCCTTGCTGGTCCTTTTATTTGGAATAATTACCTATTTTTATTTTCTGTTTTTGATTATCCACTCAAAACTTACTACTGGTGATTTTGATAATATTCACTCATTTTCCAGAAGATGAAAAAGTAGGGCTGAAGGTTAAACATTTTGCCTCACTTGGGGACTAGATAAAGGGTTTCTCCTTGGCAGGACGCCCTTCCACAAGGACAGCTGCCCTGGGCCGGGGGGGGGGGGTCGGTGAGGCTCACCGGTAAGATGGGAAGCTGTGATTTCAGCTTCGATTCCTCAAAGATCAGCAAACTGGATGGTTGTTGAGACTGCTCGAGGGGACCCATGAGGACCAGGGTGGCCAGTTGACGACTCCTACCTCAGTTGCCTATCAATAGACACGAATTGGTTAAATGTTAAAGCCCTGAGCCCTTGAACCTCCATCATGGGAAGATGGTTAAAGTCCAAAGATGGGAGGACATGGCTCTCCTATCATGTCAGAACTGAATCTAGAAGTTATTTTTCAAACAGGAATACAAATAAGCAAATGACAGACTTTAAAGAACTCTTCCAATATTAATAATATTGGAAACCACAAAATGTTTATAGTGGGACAGGTAAGGTCATTTGGGGGAAGACAATGGGGAAAACTTGAGTTAGAAGTCCCCCACCTGCCCCGTGATGCTTTACTGAGTTATTAGTTGAGGCAGGCAAAGCAGAGGGGGCAACACAAGCCCGTAGGGGAATACGGTCAAGAAGAACAAGGTATTTATGGTGATATGTTAACAACTGCAACTGGAAATCGAGGACTTTATTAAAATTACTAAAAGAACATAATAAAGGAAGGGATGTTCTAGCACTGACATGGGCAGGAAACCCAGGTGTCTTAGGAAGTGCACCAGTGAAAGCAGCTAAGAGGATGAATGGAGGAGGAGGGACCGTCGTAGAGCTGACTGTCTTAATCACACTTGCTGAAGAACTTCCTATTCGAATCACTACACAGACAGTAATGGAAGGTGTGTAGGAATAGGCCTAACAAAATGTGGAGGTTCTGTTCTTCATTCCCTCGTGTGGGTTTGGCCCCTTCTCAACTAATTCTCCTGTGATTTTCAGATATTTGGGGTTAAAGTTGTCAGAAATAGGTATTTGATCTGCTAGAAATTGGTACAATTACAGTCAATATTCTGAGAGAAAGTGAAGGCAAACAGATGAAGGAAGCGGACCCCACCCAGAATGCATCCCTGATGGACACATGTAGGCTTGGGCCTGCAGATGCCATGGCAATTCCCCGGGAAGCTTGGCTCCTGCAGGAAGAGTAAGATACTCAACTAATTGACAACCGCAGATCCCCAACCTGCCCCCAAAATGGCTTCCAGGGGATCATGGTTCCTGCTTGGGAAGTCAGCTGACCTCACTCTAGAACCATCCAGTCCCTGAGGCAGCTCAGCCTCTGCCCTTTTTCTTCACGTCTTTGGTTTTCTCTGTCTGTGAGGTGCACACAGTGTACTTAAATCCATAGGAACATGGGAAGTTGCATTTCCAAGTCCCATGTACTGAAACAGGCCATGTTTGTGTGCATCTAAAGGTTGGTCAACTCTGACTTCTTATTTATATGTCACGATGTTTGGCCTTGAAACAAACAAGCATGTCTGCAGAGAGAAAAGCACATTTTAGCTTTTGTTCTCCCTGGCTGTCCCTGAGCAGATTGATAAACTCTGATTCCCAGCAAAGCTCCTTGTTGACGCTGTCCTCAGGAATCTAGGACTCAAGCACCAGACATTAGCAAAGCCCCGTGTGCTCCCTGGGTCTGTGGTCAGGAGACACACCTCCCTTCTTATCTTTCCTGGGCCAGGACAGCAGCCTGGACCTCAAGGAGGTGATTGCCACTGCCCATCTCGGGGAGCTCATTCATAGGGACGTATTGGTCCAGCCCCACTGTCTCTCATCCGAAAGGATGGGTGCTCAAAGCCGACAACTCAGCCTTTAAAGACATGCTGATAATTTACAGCCTTTTATGAGGCTCCACATTCATTTTTCGGAGTTTCTTTTGCCAAGTTTGTGTCTCACATTGGGCCTTTTCTCCTTTGGGTAAAAATATCCCTGTGCTGGCCAGGGCCCTGGCAGGTTCTCTGCTGCAACAGTGACACCTGCTGTTCAGGACAAAGTTCGTGATTTCTCAAAGGAAATTCTCCCTGGGGCCAAGACTGCTTTCAGATTTCCAACATCTGGAAGCACAGTGGGTCCAATTTGCAGGGAATAAGTACCTCCACGCTGAACAACCAACATCGAAGGAGAGGCCCAGGACAAGAAGACAAGAACAAAGAAGAAAGAAAGGGTCTCCTGCATTGAAAAGCAAAGACATCAGGGAGCTCCCTGGCCTAACGCCGAGCAGCTCCCTGGCCCGCTAACGAGAGGTGGCCCTTGGCCCCGGTGATTCTGAGACATGCGTGTCATCAGTGGGCCCTCTGCCGGGGCACAGAATGCTCTATTTCTGTCTCTGGAGGTCAAGCCCAGCCTTCCTTCGGGCAGACCCTGCCCTCCAAGAAACTGGTTTCTGAGGACGGACTTTCCTCCAGGAAAGGACCACCGGCCGAGGACTATTGCCCACACTCCTCAACATAGCGGGTGAGGAGGGATGTTCTCTTTCTTGGTCTTCCTTGCTTTGGAATAATGGATGCTCTAACAGGCTTGCCAGAGTTTATAAGACCCACATGTTCAAAGACACACATCCTCAATTTCTTTAAAACTCCAGAAATTGTAACAGGACACATTTATTATCAATGCCCATTTTCCATTTGCCTTTAATGTTTGGGAATAATTCTATTATTACTGATTTTAAATTCCCCTAACATTTTTTTTTTTTTTTCTTAAATGGGCAGCATGTCCAATGTGGAACTTGAACTCACCACCCTAGGTCATGAGTCAAAAGCATTACTGAGTGAACCAGCCAGGCGTCCCAACTTAACTTTTAATTAAGGCAAGATTTGAAGTGTCTATGAAGTTGCAAATTCTTGCCTTATGTTCACGGAAGTAGACACATTTTTCAGTGACCTGTTCTCCAAATAGTTATGTAAATACTTTCAAAACGATTTTTTGTGTGTATTCCAAAAATATTTCTCACCTACATGGGTATAAAGTTCAGCTTTTATTTTGACATCCATAGGGGATTTACCAAATAAATATGGCTAATACCTAGATGGAAGAGTTTCTGTTTGATAGCAGAAGTGCTGATCTCAGAGTTAGGAGCAGTGGGCAGTCGCAGGTGGGAGGCTCTGTGTCCTCAGACGGGTGTCTTCACCTCTCCGAGTTATGTTCTTTATGTATCAAATTGAGAAGTCAGGGCATAACTCAAGAGTTTTCAATATTTTGAAGAAATTGGTTTTAACCCTTTTTGCACATACAAAAGAAAATCTGCATGAAAGCCTGATTTTTAAACTGAAAAAGGTGGGGGTCCTCACTTTTCCCCAAAGTGGCCTTGAGAAGACTCCTTGGAAGCCCAGAGGCCCCCATGGGACAGTTTGCCAAGCACAGGCCAAGTGCCTTGCCCTGGTCTCCAGCCCCCATCACACCCTGCAGGAACCATGTCCCCAGGTCCCCATGTCTGCACCCCCGTGGGTAAAATAAGGGGAATTCAGCCTGCTTCGTGGGTTACTGTGAGAATAAAGGGGGGTAGCACCGATGAAAATCTTTAATTAACATGAAGAGCTACACATCTACAGTTGTAACGTAAAAAGGAGAATGATAATTTACTTCCTCCGGTTCCCTTTCTCCAGCTATGAAATGAGACATTGAGATTAGGTGGTCACTAAGGACAGATATGGAACGTGGTGATCTTGCCTGCTCCCTAGTCAACTCTGTGGTGCCAGCCCTGGCTCCATTTTCCAGCTGAAGAAGTAGGATCGGGAGATTCTGCAGGTCGACCCGCTGCACAAATGGGTCCCGGGATTCCCGGGCCGGCGTTCATGCCAGCATCCCTGATCTCCCTGTGACCTCAACCACGCCCGGTAGCTACGAGCTCTGTAATTCTATGATTCTCAGAAACACCGTCCTCCCATTCTCATAATGGAGAGCTGTGGCTTTGCTCGTGGCTGTGAAACCAATAATCCACAGATTCCAACACACTGTGCGTTACCGCAGCGATCTGCGCTCCGGCTAGCGTAGTAAGACACGAGCATCCTTCACACGCAGCAGCTGCACCACAGTCCCGGCTGCGCGGTCAGGCCGGCTCTTCAAGGTGTCTCTGGCACATCTTCTGGGACCGTCCTGACCCCTCTACCCCAGACGTGGGGGCTTCGTCAGGCTGTTGGAATCTCTTAGGGACAGGCTCTCATTCCCCATCACACCTGGGCTGGATATTACAGCAAGACTTCATTTTTGTTGTTGTTGTTCCCATTTCCAATTTTCCTCTCTCGTTCATTTTAATTTCACTGATTCCCCCCTTATCACTTAATACATTTTCCTCATTATTGGCATCTGAGCTGAAGGCTGCAGTGCAAACACAGAAAGACCAAATCAAGATTAAAAAAAAAAAAAAGAGCAAAATATTCCCATTTCAGATGGAGAAACAGATGGGGTTCTTGGCACTTCCGAGGATTTAAATTGACCCTCTGCACCACGCTGGAGGAAGACAGACTGTCACTGCCGACAAGCAAGCACGGGAGAGCCCTGCTTTCCCTTCAAACACACAGGAGCATTTGGAGTTCTTTTCTCTCGGCAGTGTGTGACGAGAAGGAACCATACGATTTGTTCTGACTCTCTTGGGGTCTGAAAATGCAGCTGTGGGACCCCAGAAGTCCCTGGGGGCAGACTTCTCTCCCCCAACCACCGTCGTGACCTGGACCCGTTGACTTTGGAGCCTGCCTTGCCATCTGAAGGTGGTAATAAAACCACCTGCCCCTTGTGACAACAGCAGGAAGTGGGCTAAAATGGCGGCAGACGTGCTAGCATGGGGCCCTGCACATAGTAGGTGTTCAAGACATTTGTCTTCTTGCTTTTTCATACATGGCCAAAGATGTTCAGCTTTTTTGGAAGCTTCCTCTCCACAACTTTCTCTTTTTACAGCTGGTGAGGATGAGGACCAGGTGGGTGGCTCTGACCTTCCCTGGGATGACATTTACAAAATAAGCACTACCCATATGCAGGACAAGTGCAGTCGCCATCTGAGACGGGAGCTCCTTATTTTAAGCAGGTTTTGAGCTTGCCTGCAGATCTTTAAAATATGGGAATCTTGGACAACCTTTAGTCAGAAATCTTGAAGCTGCCCTCCTGTTCAGTTATCAAAGATGTTCCAAATCACTGTGTCTATCCATTTTCAGCTGTTCTAAGCACAGAGTGCTTTTGATTAGTATGAACAGTTTATTTTAACAATAATTTTAAGAATCTGCCTCAAACAAATCAAACTATTTGTGCTTGTTCCCAAAAGCAACAAAAGCAAAAACAAAACAGAAAGAAAGAAAAAAAGAAAAGGTATAAGGCAAGAGTAGGTAAATATGTTACAGGATTATTTGATGATAAGATCCTTCAGATCCGAAGAAAGGACATCCACTTGGGGTATTTATAAAGGAAAGTGTTGATTATCACAAAGGCCATGAAAGAAGATTACAAAGAGAAAAAATTACAAGAATCAAAGAAAAGACAGACAGGGAATACCGAGTGCACCTTTTTGTACTCTCTGCTAGACATCTTGCTTCTATGTTTCAAACCCTTCCTAGGTGCCTCACAGCCCACAGAAAGAATTCAACCTCCAACGTCTGACATCCAGGAACTTTTTTCATTAGGTTTTCTTGACCTTTCTCAACTCAGTTTTTAATAATTCCCCCTGCAGTTCTCCTCCATGGATTATCTACCACACCAAGCCATCCGCACTTCCTAGATTATGCCTTACATGTTAACTGGGACAATGTGTGTGCTCAATGTCTGGCCTTTATCCGCACAAACAAAATCAAGTCATTGCACTTAAAAGTCGATAGCTTAATTAACAGAAAATCTCACTACTTCTAGAAGCAGGAGTAAAAAGAGAAGCTGAAACAGAAGAACCCATTAAACACCCATAAAGAAGATAGACCAGGTGGGCTCCACCCTGGGCAGTGAGGCAGCTACACCTCTGTCTGCATGGGCTACGGTGGAGTCTCCAACCGGAGTCTCCAGACAGGAGTGAAAAAGAGAAAGAAGGTTGAGTATGAGGCTGAAGACAGAGGGAATGAAGTCACCATAATGAAGGGGGTGTCCTCCCAACTTCCTCTCTGTGGTTCCCAGCACACCCCGGGCAACAGAGAAGAGGACACATTTCTGGAGAATGTGTGAGCCCAAGGGAACAGACAAGTACACAGCCATATCCATCCAAAGCACCAATCACCCTAAGTGAAGCTTGCCAATTCCTAAACCACACACAACCCTCCCCCAAAACACACACACCTTCCCATCAGATTTTTGTACTTGACTTTTGCGTCCAAGCAGAAAACCAAGAACAGTAGAGATTGGAGGAAAGCCTCTAGTAAGAAAGATAAATCAAAACTGAAGAACAAGAAAAGGAGGGAAACTTAGGCACTTCAATGAGCAGAAAAAAACTTTGAAATATATTTAATTAAACTCCTCAGAAAGCTAAGACATTACATCAATGAAATGAGTATGAACAGAGAAAAATAAAGCTCTTAGACATTAAAACTAAAATCTGTAAAATTAAGAACACAATAAAAGATCCAGAAGCTACAGTTGAGAAAATCATGCAGAAACTGAGAAAAAATGATAGGAAATGGAAAATAGGAGACTATAAGAAATTAAGAGGATTCATTGGGGAAATCAAATGTATTAATCACAGAAGCTCCAAAAAGCATAAAGTAAATGGAAGGGAAGAATTATTAAAGGAATAATAAAAAGAAATGTCTTGGGACCAAAGGACTTCAAAGGCCAACAGACACATAGAAACATGCTCAACATCACTCATCATCAGGGAGATGCAAATCAAAACCACCATGATATAATCACCTTACACCGGTCAGAATGGCTAGTATCAAAAAGGCAAGAAATAGCATGTGTTGATGAGCATGTTGGGGGAAAAAGGAATCATTGTGGACTGTTGGTGGGAATGCAAACTGCCACAGCCACTATGGAAAACAGTACAAAGTTTCCTCATAGTATTAGGAGTAGAAATACTATACAATCCAGTAATTCCACTATGGGGTATTTACTTGAATAAAATGAAAACAGTAATTCAAAAAGATATACCCACCCCTATGTTCATTGCAGTATTATTCACAATAGCCAAGATACGGAGCAACCTAAGTGTCCATCAATAGATGAATGGATAAAGAAGATATGCTGTGTGTGGACAATGGAATATTACTCAGCCATAAAAAGGAATGGCATCTAACCATTTGTGACAACATGAATGGACCTAGAGGGTATTATGCTAAGTGAAATAAGTCAGAGAAGAATGACTATCGTATGATTTCACTTATATGTGAAATTAAAAGACAAAACAAAACAAATATACAAACAAAGAGAAACAGACCCACAAATACAAAGAAAAAACTAGAGGTTGTCAGAGGGGAGGGGGTTGGGGGATGGGTAAAATGGGTGAAGGCAAGAGGGCATTTGGGATGAATAAGTCACAGAGATGAAAGGCACAGCATAGGGAATATAGTCAATGCTGCTGTAGTAGAATTGTATGGTGCAGATGGTAGTTACGTTGTGGTGAGCACAGCATAACCCACAGACTTGTTAAATCACTCTACTGTACACCTAAAGCCAATGTAACATGTGACAAGTATACTTTAATTTTAAAAGAAAGAAAGAAAGAAAGAAAGTAAGAAAGAAAAAGAGCCAAAGGACTCCAGTTCCTATCGAGTGACCATGGTTGCCTGGATCACAGTCCCCAGACAATGGGTTTGTCCTCAGAAGAGAATCTTGTGAATCTCTTTGAAAATGTGATAAGGTAAGGCCTTTGACATGGGGAGAGTATCCTGGATAATTATCCAGTGTGCTCTAGATACAATCATTTGTTTATGTATAGGAGAGAGGCCAAGGAGAATTGACACCCTCAGGAGAGAAGGCACCATAGCCCCAGAGGCAGAGATGGTGTCTGGTACAGCCACAGCCAGGGAAGCACTGGCAGCCACCAGAAGCTGGACAGGGCAGGGAGCAGGCTCTCCCCTAGAACCTCTGGAGGGACAGCCCTGCCAACACCTTGATTCCAGCCATGGAAACTGATTTCAAACTATAAGCCTCCAGATTTTGAGAGGGTACATTTGTTTTGTTTCCAGCCACCTAGTTAGCAGTGACTGCTGCAGGCACAGGAAGCTATCAAACTGACCCACTAAATAAACAAGAAACATCACTGCAAAGTTACAGAATACCAAGCATAAAAAGAGGAGACTGAAAGCTTCAGAGGGAAGGAACACATCTTTAGAGAGCAGGACTCAGATGGGAATCACAACGACAATTACTACACCCCCATGCAAACATTATCTGCAGAATCTAATGTTCTGAGATTAACATCATTGCTGATCTGGTATTCTTTATCCAACCAAAACAAAATGTTAGCCCCAATAACTGTGTTTTTTACATGCATCCCACTAGATGACCCTTTTATGCACATTCTTCTCAGAAAGCTACTGGAGGATATGCTCCAACAAATGAAGGAGGAGATTTCCAACAAAAGGGAAAGTCATGAAGTTTAGAAAGAAGGCGGGCCAAATTAGCAGTAGCACAGTGGAATCAAGAGATACCCTAAATACTGGGTGATATTTACTGGGACTGTCACTGTCCTTTCAGGGAGAATTATTACATGGTGCATAGAAAAAAATCAATTTTTTAGATAAAATACATGTGTGGTGAACACATGGTGTGCTCTGTGAACCTTCCTCTTCCATAGTATAAGTCAATAGAGAATGTTTTTAATTTTTAAAACAGAATAAATATATATTATTAGAAATCTGAAGTTCTAAATCAGAATAAATAGCAAGTATCTGACTCTGGGGGGCCTACGGAAAGCTTCATGGAGTCTACAGGTTTCCCTTAAGCTGTTATTACTCTGATTTTTCTAAAACATACACAATCGCTACTGTGATTTTAAAAAGAAATGCAAGGGCTCCCTTTCTATAAACGTCCCTTTGTGAGTCCTAATCCAGTTTTCTGTGTGGCAGTAATTGTGTGACGTATTCTCATATATATATGTCATTAATTCCTCACTGTTAAAATGTAGTTCACGAATCCAGTCACAGATAAAGAGACCAAGGGCGTGCCGTGGCTCACTCAGGCAAGCGTCCGACTCTTGATTTCAGCGTAGGTCATGATCTCAGGGTCACGAGATCGAGTCCTTTGTGGAACTCCACGCTCAGCGGGAACTCCACTCAGGATTCTCTGTCTCCTCCTGCCTCTCCCCACCTGCTCTCTCTCTATTTCTCTTTCTCAATAAAAAAGTAAAATAAAAATTAAAAAATAAAGATGAAGAAACCAAAGCTTTAGCCCCAGCAGACGTTGTTCTCTTGATTTCTGTTAGCACATTCCGTTCCCATTCGTGCTCACCTTCCCCATGTCACAGCATGAGGATGAAGGACCATTGCAAATACTTGCTTTATCGTGATGGCCGGCATTCCTGACGATGCTTGGCGGGCAGCGAACTCAGCCTCCATGTCCGATCGTCCACACAGGTCCTGAGCCAGCCAGGCTCTGGCACGGAACGGAGGCCAAAGGCGCACAGATCTTAGCATGTACTTGAGCGAGGCTCATCCCTGCCCAGTTCTTCATTCAGGCAGAGAAGAAACATGTGCTCTTTATCTACCTTGACAAGCATAAGAGTAGGGATACAGGCTGTATCACATCGCATCCTTGCCCTCAAGATGTCTAGGGATAGAAAGTAGATAGCCACTCAGAACTAGTAAAAACAGGTTTTAGAAACTAAATATTTTAGAAACTAAAATATTGGAGCCCAGAGGAAGGAAAAAATCCAAAAGACAGAAAGGGCTTCCTGGAGATAGCAGCATTTACTCTGGGCTGTAATGAATGAGCAATTCCAAGCATACACGACACCCCCCTTGTTCCCACTCCTTTGCTGACACCTCTCCCCAGGGGCAGGTCTGGAAGCTTCTTTCCTTGGATCACGCAGGACCTTCCAAAAACACTTGTCCTGACACTCAGCATGTCTTTGCACTTAGCTCTGTCCCTCTCCAGACTGTGAGCCCCTTCAGGGCTTTGGGTTTGTCTCAACCGAAGACTAAGAGTGCTTGGATTTATCAAGACCTATTAAAATACTCGCCAAGTAAAAGAAAAAAAAAAATGCACGCCTGTTCCTTCACTCAGCTCCTTTCAGAATCCTGTGTTATCTGACGGAAGCATCAGACTCGCAGAGAGCAGTAAAGGCCCAATTTTAACAAAGGGTTATTTCGACAAGGTCAAGGGGGATGCTGCAGTGTGTGGGGTCTGGGCACAGGGGCTGAAGAGAAGGCATTTGGACTCACGGTCCGTATTCGGTCCCCTGCGTCATCAAGCCAGTCCAATAAAACACGGAGTTTCCACTGGCTGGCAGAGTAGCTGTTTGCAATCTGTCATTTTAAACGTGCGTTTTGAAATTAAAATTCAATGGGAATGGAAATGTACGTGTTTTTCCTCTTAATTCAAGACCGATCCTTTTTCCTGGGTTTTTCCTCCTAACTCCCTCGGAGGCTGGAAACGTGGATGCCAACACCCTTGATCTATCACTGGGGATTCAATCTGCTCCCAAGAAAAAAAAAAGACAGACCTTCAAACATAAAAACCACAACCATGGGCCTGAGAATTACCACCAGCGTGGAAAAGCTGAGAGTGTGCGTGCGTGTGTGTGTGTGTGTGTGTGTGTGTGTCTGGGAGCATTTTCTCCTGATGTTTGGGGCAGAAAAGGGTTTATTTTCCCACTCCCATTCACACCAGCTGCCATGAAGCAGCCATAAAGGCCCCCGGAGTGGCTCTGTGGCCATAGATCACGGAACCAGCCCCAGCTGCAGATGGCCCCAGCAGCTGGCCAGAGAGGTGCTGCCGCTGACCCCTCCCACAGGCGGGGGACGCGGGGAGCAGCTCACTGCCTCCCCTGCCTCCCACCCCAGATTTATGAAGCAGGAAGCAGCCAGCCAAAAATGCGAAAGAGAAAAAGCCCAACTGCTCTGTTTCTTTCTTTCTTTTTTTTCTTCCTTAAAGTCAACACACACCGAGCGACGTTCCTAGCTACTAAACCAGTGCCAGTATCTGTCACTTCCAGCTGTCAGGAGTGGACAGGCTGGGCACAGAAGACAGTGCTGTGTGCAAAGGCCATTGGGAATAGTCAGCACTTGGAGCTCCCACCCTGGGGGCAGTGGAAGGCAGGAACCCAGCAGTCACACAGACTGTGCACCCACTCTGAACAGCACTGGTGACAGGGATTTCCACCCCAAGTCACCGCGGACGGGATATTAGGGAGATAAAACGTTAAGAAGTGTTGAGTGTTGTGCCTGGATTGACATGGTCAAGAGATGCTCGTCGTGGGTGGTGGAGGGCTGTTTTTGGGACAAAAAAAAGAAAAAGCTCTAGAATGATCTAGAACATCCTTCCAAGCCTTTTGGATAAGCCGTTAATTGTCGGTGTTTCCACTGTCTTTAATTGAGACCGAGATGGTATTTTCTTATGGTCTCACACCAAAAATCAAATTAGGACTGGGACAGAACCCCAAGCTCTCATTTACATGGAAGCAAATCAAGGCCCTGTGATTCCAAAAAGCCCGCCCAAGTTCACCCAGTAACGCTGAGGGAGAGCAGAAAGTAGAACTCAATCTCTCAAAAAATACCCTCACTCTCTATGCAAATCCTTAATTTGAATGTAACTCCACCAAAACAATGACATGCTCGATATGCAGCGTAAGCAACAGTCCCTGATATGGACCCATGGGCAGGAGTCATGACTAAAGACCCTCCCGAGTCACCTGCTCACCGAGGGAACGTCCAAGAAAGAGATGAACTCGCTAGGGGTATATAAACACATTTAAAACGTTTGCGCACAAAGGAGTTCTGCAGAGCCCGAGGCTGGAAAATATCTGGAAGGGGGAGGCGGAAACGGAGTGCGAGGAGGAAGCAAGGCTTAGTGGAATATTCGGGTGGAGAAAACTTCCAAGGTTGCTATGCACCCACCAGCCAGAGCTGGAGTCAGCGGATGCGGGAAGCACCCCACCCACACACCTGCAGGGTGACCGCATGCTGGTCCCGGAGCCCAGTTCTCCTGGCCTGGCTCATTCCACCAACGCCCTTGGACCTGGGCTTGAGTCACTACCTTGCAGCAACCCTCTCCCTTTAAAGAACAGGAGGCTGGAGGGCAGCGTGTTTGCTGGGTTCTCCATGTTGGCAATGGAGGAGGACTCTCTTCACCCCAAGCAGCACCAGGAAAAAGGCTGGTAGCCGGGAAGGGAAAAATAACTTAAAAAAAAAAAATCTGATCAGTGAAATACATTTATAGTAACCTGGCACCCAGAGCTATGGACTTTCATACAAATGCTGAAGACCGTGGCTTTGGGCCATGTGCATGAATTTTCAAACAGGAGGGGCTGTGGAACATGTTTCACAGCCCACATAGGGAAGTGGCTCTCTAACGTTCAGGGAGAAGGAGCAGAGCTGGGAGATGAGTGGTCTTGCCTGGAGCAGATATCATCCTTGGAGCCTGGGCACCTACACAACCCATGACCAGGTTGGGATGGACACTCTCTTCATGTGGGTCATTGCTACAAAATGGGTTTCCCTTCGCAGACACTGAGTGGGAGTCACCGGCTTCCCCGTTTCTCTTGAGCATGAGGTGATGACTTCTTACATAGAGGTCAGCTGTGTCGTCTGCGTCCTGCGCGATGCAAACTCCAGCCCATTGTTGCGGAGTAAGTGGCAAATGGATTTTTGAAGTCGAACATTGTTGACTGCTCTCTGTGCCTCAAGTTCAAGGAATTTTTTTTTAACTGCTGAGCACTGAAGATCCAAAAATAATACTCTAGAGCCAGACTGAGCTATTGAAAAATAAATAACTTTGCTGTTTCAGAATGGAGTAAAATTGGTTTCTCTACTACAACACACCTGTTGTTTTCTCTAAGCCCCGCTGCTCTAGTGGTTCTCGGTGGTGGCTGGACATTGATACGATCAGGAGCTGAAAGCAGATAACACTGCGTCTCAGCCCCAGGGAGTCCGGCTTAATTCTCTGGGATACGACCTTGGCGTTGGTGTGTTTGCAAGCTCCCAGCTTCGAATGGGCAGTCAGGGCCCAGAGCCGCTGAAGGGAAGCTGCAACATATTCCATCGGTTTGCGTCAGACACATGGACAGAACCAGACCGAGCTCTCTGCCCATGACAGCTACTGGGAAGGAAGAACCCAGTACTTACGGTCATGCAGATACAAACTGAGTTTTTCATTAGGTGACTAAAATATTGTTTTAAACTTGTCTGAAGGAGGGAGTATATCTCAGCCATCACTGTACTCCTTAGGACACTCTACACCTAGCAGGAGCCCATTAAACATGTGTGGAAAAAACGGCACATAAAGAATCACGACCCCTTACACTTCCCTCCCCTACTTATCTCCGACGTTGAGTCCAACATGAAGAGGTCAATAAGCAGCCAACAGAGCCAACAGCGAAGGATTGCTGGGGCAAGGTTATAGGCATCCCGACCTCCGTTAGAACAAAATCGTATTCTAGAGCCCAAGAGCTGGATAGTGGTGTCGGTGGTGGTCGCAATTCAGCCTCACGTCGCCTGTCACCTCGCACAAGGAAAGGAGGGCTCACCACTCCTCGAGAATCAGACGCGCACGAAGAAAGTTCACTCCGTTTCCCGGCACCCGAGGGCAGGTGGCTAACTGTGTTTTTACAAGGAAGGTCACAGCAACAGTGCGGGGGCCCCAGACTACTGACTCCAGCATGCACAAGCTTTTCTGTAACTAAACGGGTCATCACAGGGCTGGGGAGAGCCCCCACCTGAGGACAAGGTAATAGGGTCCTGAGTCAGCAGGACCAGGAGTAGTAAGAGAGTGCCAGCCTGGGGGTCTCAGCAGGATGCTTTGCTGCCTTGGGGCTTGGGCTTGTCTTCCGGCAACACCCACACCTCTTGTAGGGACTGTCATTCTCCGGACACCAGCGTTAAGCACCTGTTTTTAACGGCAAATGACTTTGTGATCATTAACCAATATCTAATAAAGCGAACCCTTTAAACAGGTTGGAGAGAAACAGATGTTTCCAGGGCTTAACGAAAGGGAATTCTGCACCATCATACCCCAGAGCCGAGCCCTGCCCCCATCACATGTGCTGTATGAAGAAGCCCGACGTCCTCGCTGGGTGCTTGGTTAGGCTCGGCGGGAACGGGCCCTGCGCTGGCTTCAGTCAAATCCGACCCACGCTCGGGTGAACATCGCAGACGCACACCTGCTTCGGCCTGTGTGCACGCACACCCACACTCACCGGAGGCCGCCCGCAGGCGACAGGTGAGTCAACGCGAAGGACCTTCGGAAAGGAACCAGCCCGTTGCTGGCCTCTGGGCGCCTGGATGAATTTAGGACCCTCCGCCGGTTCCAGGCCTCGCGAGCTGCATGAATCTGGGAAGACCCTTTATCTCAAAGGTCCGTTCCCTCATCTGTAGAAGTCAATGATGGAACATGAGGATATCTGAAAAGACCCATTTGTGGATGGTTGTGTTGTGAAACTACTGTTTTTAAAGCAGATGAGCCCTGTAAAGGTTTTGAAATGACCAATGATCACAAGAGCCATGATGGACCGATGATCACAAAAGTCCGTCGGCACCCCCCATCGGACCCCGGACCCCTCTGCGGGGATCTCGGTCCGCAGGGGACCCTCTCACGCTGGCACTTGCCTTCGCGGTCCGTTACTCAGAGCCGTCCTTGCCGACCTGCCGGGCCCCTGGCTGGGCGAAGGCGCGCACACCTTCCAAGCCACAGCGGAGACCTCTCCCTCTGCACAGGGCGACTGGACAGCCCGGTTCCCCCGACCCAAGACGGCTCCCCAGCAGTCTGCCCCCCAGACACACAGCGGGAAGGCTCCGTCCCCCACCAAGGTGTGTGTGACCTCCTCCTCTCTGTCCAGACTGATCGCGAGTCCAGACTGCCCCAGCTCGGCAGAACGCTTGGGGCTCCTGGTAGAAACCTGGTTTTAGCAATACACCTGCAAGCCCCCAGATTCTCCAGGCTGGTTCTCCCGCCTGCTGCCTTTCAGCAGCTCCCGGCTCTCAGCTGAACTTGCCGCCCACTCCAGGCCTCCTCCCTCCAGCTGCCGGCAACCTGGGAAAATCCACCGGCGGGAGGCACGCTGCCGTCCATCACTTCCCTTGACCGGACTCAGCACAGCAGGTGAGCACGAGTCGCCCACCAGACTCCTGCTCCGGCCGAGGTCCCCGTGCCCCGACCCAGGCTCCAGGTCCGCTCCCGTGTCTGGGGGAGGGCTCAGCCCGTCCGGCCTGCCTCGCATCGGAGCCCACCTCTGGCCTGCTCGTTGCTGCCCGGCCTCATTCCGCCTCACATTCGTGCCATGCGTGAACAGTCCAGGTGCACGCAGACGTGTGCGTACTCCTCCATCAGAGCTGCCCGCCCTCTCTCCTCATTCCTCCTGCAGAATTCTAAGGTTCTGGTTGGTTCTCATCAGCACCCCAAACATCCCCTCTTCGGGCTCAATCCTTGTCTTTCACGATGGAACACCCGAGAGAAAACAGTAGCGTTAATGCCCCACACCCTGAAAACATGTTGGCGAGAGGCCAATCCCTTTTACAGCCGCGTTCTCTGCAGGAGAGGAGGATGGTCTTCGTTATGCGAGTTTGCGACGGGCATTTGCTGTTTCACTCCCTTTCGCCTGCAGGATCACAGGTAGCGGGGCGTGGAAGCTCGGAGAGGGCACAGCAGGGCCAAGGTGGCCCCAAAGGCAAGGACCCAGCCAGCACGGGAGGCCTACAGGCGCTCCTGATGCCAACGGTGGCCCCAGTGGGGACAGAAGCACTTTGGAAAGCTCGGGAGACTTTGTGCTGTCTCCCTGGGAAATAGGCTTGCAAGTGACGTCAGAGCTTAAAGCCCAATGAGAACTGCGCGGCTCCTTCTCGTCAGAAAAGCCTCACTCGGGTTACAGCCCACTCCCTGGAAACCTGCACAAAAGTCACCTCCCCAGCTCACTTCAGAGATAACAAATCTTAAAACGCGATGATTGTATCCATGGGTGCATTGTTTTAGCCTGGATGGACGTCCAGAAACTGGAAGCACATCGTGGCCTCCACATACCTCCTTTCTTGCTCCAGGAATGGCTCAGAATCCGGGCGCCTCCTAAATTTCCAGCCCAGCGTGGTCCTCCTCCGGCACGAGGGACAATTCATGTGGAACCAGACGTGGGACCTGGGCTCCTCATCTGACACTTACTTCCTCTCATTCTCTGCCAGGCTCTTCTGAGACCAAGAAAGGAAGAAGGGGGATTCCATCACCTCTGAGGCCGTTCCGGGGCTGCAGAGTCCTGTGAGTGTGCCCAGAATGCAGTTCATCGGCGTTTCGGGGCAGCAGCTCTGTGGGCGCGGCCCGTAGGGGGGACACCCTCTGCTGTCAGGAGAGGCCGGGAGCCTCTGGGGATGTGGCAAAGCTGGAAGCAGGCTTGGACCCACTGGTGTCCAGTCCGACCTCCTTTTATAGGAAAATGCGCATAAATCATCCTAATTCACAAATGGGGGTTGCAGGCAGCACAGGTACACGGTAGTGACGCGGGGAGACGCGGTGGTCTTGGAAGGCTCAGTCCGAGTGGCAACGAAGACTGTCACTGAAGCATCAGCAACGGCCACGGAGGAAGTCGGAACAGGAACGTGGCTCCCCGGGCAGCCACAGCCAGAGGGGCGACACGATCACCCTAGGCTGGGGGACACGAGTCGTGTTTGTAGTGGAACCACCTGCCAAAACAATCTCCAGAGAAGTCGAGAAGCCGCTAGAAAATGAGGCTACAGAGCCTGGGCACCGTGAATGCTAGCCATGGGGCTGGCCAGTCTGGCCTCTCTCCAGGGCTGGGGCTTTCTAGGTTTTTCCCTGAAATTCAGCATGTTTCTATAATGCCTGAATCATCATCCCGTCTTCCAGACGAGGACAGTTCAGCTAAATAAAGTGACTCCGCCAAAGCCAAACTCTTCCTCGGTGAGCCAGCCAGGGTTTGCGATGAAGCTGGAGCAAGATGAAGGTTTATGCTCCAAAGACCTTGGAGTTAACATTAATGAGGCAAGAACAGAAGTTTGCACGCAGGCACGTGGGATCCCTCCGGTGGCGGCATTTTTCATACGTGTCTCTTTTTCCGAAGAGATAAAATAGACAAAGCACGTCCCAGTACACCAGGCCTCAGTAACGTAATTAATAAGGTGGATGGTCTCGACATATGTCTGACTATATGCCACGGGAAGAGAAGATATGCAAACTTTCTCAAGTATCTGGGTAACATCCTTAAAAACTGGTATTTTCTTCAGCCACAAGAAAACATCACGAAACACCAAAGGAACAGAAATGCTCCATACGAGGAGAGAAACTGAAAAATGAAAACACAAAATGAGAACGTCAAACCCATGGAAAAAACTGTCCACCAGGAAATTTCAGAAACCCGCATTTAACAACACTTCGGTCAAAGAGTTAATCAAAACCTCAATACGGAAAGGCAAGCCATCTTGTCACGCGGACAACAAAAGCAGGAAGGGCCAGAATGCAGAGCGTTCAGAGGGAACTGCTCTGCCACAAGTGTGTGTGTCAAAGAGCAAGGGTGTGGAAACGCCTTATGTGATTACAATACTCAGGGCATTAGAAAAGAAAATTAGAAAAAAAAACTCAGGAAAGCGGAATAAGAGAGTTTAAAAGATGAGAGCAGAACGTGTTTACTTAGGGACAGAAAGCAGTAAAACGAATTGATAAATACCCGAGTTGGTTTTTACACATTAAAGATCAACAATAACAGTAAAAATGATTATTAGCCGGAGGAACGGCAGAACTTGGGGAGCGTTGAAGGAGGCAGGAGCGTGCTGGGCTGGGCGTCAGGCGGCTGCTGGAGGAGCCCACGCGCTCCCGCAGACTCCACGTGCTGCTCTGACCTTCTGCGTAGACCCAGGAACACAGAACAGACTGGAGTCAGGGAATGAACCCCCTCCCCAGGAAGGAGCACGAGGCCCACTTGTTTTTAACAGGGAATTTCTAACAAATCCTTGAGAAAAAGAATATTAAGTGTCTCCCATCAGAGAGAGAAGGTGGGGGCTATTCTGGAAAAGCAAAAATGCCAGACGGAGAAGTGAACCTTTTGTTAGAGTTAGGGCAGCACCTGCCTCATTTTCTCCGCCCCAGGGGATGGGCACACGAAGCAAACCACCTGGTGAGGCCACACTGGGGGTGAGGGAGGTGAGTGACACAGCAGGGGCTGCACTCAGGGGGACCAGCAGAACGGGGGCCAGAGCGGCCACTCCACTGTGCCTCTGGGGCTCCTTCTCTTTCTACCGTGAGGACACTGAGAAGGAGCACATCTCCTGTCCTTAAGAACACACGGAGAGCATCCCAGAAGGACTTGTAGGACTAGGACGGAGGACTAGGACGGAGGCTCCTTCACCTTGAAAGGGTGGGTCCACCAGGATGCAGGGGAGGGGCAGCGGCGTGGTGCAGGTGCAAGGCGAGGAGATACCTGTCTGCCTCCAGGGTCCCGAGTCCGGGCTTCCCCGCCCCCGCCCCCCACGCAGGCCTCTGCTGTTGGCACCGATGACCCCCAAGGTCTGGTCTCAAGCGTGGTGGAGGGAAAGCAGGGCCTGCCTGGCTGCCCCAAATACTAGCCTGTCCTTCTCGAAGCTGACCACAAGCTTCCTCTTATTTGTTGTCCTTTCTTATTTTGGTTTATCTCCGGGGCGGGGGCGGTCTCTTCAAAGAAGTTGGGAAGAAGCCGGGTGGGGACAGCATAGAAGGGCAGAGGGCGGACACGAAAATCCACTACTAACACGCAAAACAAAAACACCAATAAATAAGTAAGTAAGTAAGTAAATGAGTAAATGAGTAAATAAAGAGAGAGAGAGACCAAAAGGCTCACGCCGCCCCCAAAACTGGGGCAATGAAGTCCTCGCGCGCCACCTGCTGGCCGTCTCTCATCACTGCACGCTGGCAGGCCGCTCATGGCCTTACCCACAGCCCTTAGTGGGCTCAACTCCCCAGCAAACCTCACAGATCTCAGGCTCCTCCCCTCCAGTCCAGTTGCCACAGAGTCTTTCTAAAGCCTAGGACTTGAAAAAAAATAAAATAAAATGTATATGTTAAAAAATAAAAATAATAAAAATAAAGCCTATGACTTAACTGTCATCTCCCAATTTAAAACCCTCTAATGGTTCCCATTTTATATGGGAACACCTCCCACTAGGAGGGCATCAAAAACAGACCCTCACCTCTGCTCCGTTCCCAGCGTGGAACCACCCGCCTCTCTCCAGGTTCGGTTCAAAGCTGCCTCCCTTGCTCCCTGCCTCTCCCAGCTTGGCGCGACTTTCTCCAGCTCCTTGACTGGTACGTGCTTCTTCCTGACCCCGTCCCTCTAATTTACAAGGTGCGAGTAGGACTGTCTGATTTCTCCCTTAGGTGAAGGAGTGCCCTACATGAACCACCAGTGTCTGCTGAGTTCGTATCAGTCCACTTAGTATTTGCAAAGAAAATGCTGGTCCTTGTACCAGCGTCCACTTCTGCTCCCCCTCTGTTAAGAATGGAGAGGGTGTCAAGCGCTGGCTATCTTTTACAGTAGAGTGGTGATGAGGTTCCTGTGGGCTGCTCCTGCCTTAAGGTTCTGCCCTGTCGACGTAGGAGAACTCTTCTGAACCTTGGTGAGCACAGCTGCCCCAGGAGAACCACTGAGGCAGCACGAGGCTCTGCCACCCGTCCCCAAGAGCCTAAGAATGTCCCCGGAATTATGGCCTCCCTTCTCCCTTCCTTTCCTGGAGCAGAGCCCTGTCCTCCCCGCTGCCAGGGTTCCCTCACCCATCAGTCCTTCCTCCTATTTGCCCACCAAATACTCTCGTCTCTGGGCAACTAGTTGAGCCTTGAAACAAACCAGTGCTTTTGCACGGGAAAAACTTCAGATGGGCTCCAAGCATAAATCTGGTGCTAAGTCTCTTCTGCGGACCCCAGAGCCCCTTCTGAGGGCGAGCGCCTAACCACCGACAGGTCACCTATCCACCTGACGCTTGGCGGCATCGAGGACTCCATGCATCTAAGCTCACCGGCTTCCTGCTCCCCTCAACCCTCTCCATCTCCTGAGTTCCCTGGGTCAGGCAGAGAGGCACCACCACGCCCCAGGCGCCCAGAGACTCGGGAGTCGCCATCAGCAGCTACCCTCGCTTATTCACTACATCCTGGTGATCCAACTTTTAGACACACCCGTAAAGACCGCACGTCTCCCACGGACCACACCCCTCATTTCAGGCCCTGCATCGGCGCTGAGCCCTTCTCAGCCCTCCTCAGCCCTCCTCTGAGGATGGCAGATGCACTGACCAGAAGCCAGTTTGAGCCTCTGCGTCCAGAGCCGCTCAGCCACAACGTCAATGCCAGACACGGTGACCGCTCCGAGCGCTCCCCACATTCTCCCCTTGCAAACCTCTCTCAGCCTCCATGGTCCCTCCTCTTCAGACCAACCTGGGGTTTCTCTCCACGCCAACCCGGACCCTGCACTGGGTTATACCAGAGCACAGACGTGCATGTATACACACACACGCACGCACACGTGCGCGCACACACACACACACACACACACACACACACACGCTTCACTCAGCTCAAGCACCTGGGGAAGTTAATTAACGGCCAAGAAATGGGCACATCAGGAAGACTCCCCCCCACCACCTGCTCATGCTCCCTCCAGCTCCTGCTCCCATGCTTCTGGCAAGAACCTGCAATCCTTTCCCAAGTCTCCAGGACTGGGGGCAGCAAGGCTGGTCTCAGCTCCTACCTAAAATGAACTCATCGAGGAAATTTTCCTGGAGTCTCCTTCACACATCACATCCCTCCCTCGCTCGTGCAGCTGAGGATTCGGCCAGAATCCGGATTGATCTGCATTCAGGTCTTTAAAAAGTGGGAACTTCCAAGTCATCTGACTTCCCAGCATTGACCCAGAGTTACAGGGCTCACTCTCCCTCCAGACTAGGAAGTTCTGTGAGAACACTAAAAAGGTCTGATCAAGGTCAAGGGTGTGGATTTAGAATCAGATTCAGAAACTTGTACTCCCCGGGAGGCAGGAGCAGGAAGGAGGGCAGGCAGCCTCTAGGCTTCCCCCCATACCAAGGTCAGTCCCCCCAATTCCAAGACAGCCCCTCTCCTCCTGTGGCCCTCATCAGACCCTCACCCACGGCAGGCTCGTCGGGTTGCTGACCAACCCGCAGGGCTGCACCCTGGGGCCCCTGTGTGGCAGGAGCAGAAGTCGGAACCCGAGGGAAACCCCGCATCTGGAAGCAGAAGCAAGACTGGAGGAGAGATGCCAACCCCTTCTTCAGTGCTGAGGGGCCAGTGAGGGAGGGAAAGAGGGGCTGAGGCCCGAGGGCTGGGCAACTCAGGGCAGAGAGAAGCCAGGATGAATTCAGGGAGGAGGTCTCGGAGTTTTCTCTGAGCAGAGCCAGGGCTTGGAGAGGGCAAGCCACATCCAGAGCGGTCGGGCCCCTCCGTCCAGCCGGGATCAATCGGCCAGGCCGTGGGCCTGCGGTTGGTCCAGTGCACGGATGGTTGTCCCTGCAGTGAGCTCATGTGCAAACTGACCCCTCCTCCTACTGTTAGGGTCCACACTGAAAACCTGCCTGGAGCCGATCTCCCGCACACTCACATCTACACGTGCACACACATGTGCACACACACAGACACATATGCACGCACCCTTCAGTCCCACAACTTAAGGACAGGGAAACTTCAGCCAGAAATCCTCCTGGTGGCTCTTCCAGGTCAGTGTAAGCGCCACCCAGGGGCCCCAACCACAGACAGGAAGCTGCTTGTCTCCGGGGCCTCCCAGACACTCTCCTCCGAGAGCACAAGCCATCATCCCTGCTACAGGCCAAAGGGCCTGTCCCTCAGCTCCGCTCCCATGGCCGCACGGCGGCAGCAGGTTGGAGGCCGGGTTTGGGCTTCCCAGCTCCAGCGGACGGGCAGCCGACCTGAGACCACCTGGGCCTGGGCATCGGAGTCTCCACAGCCCCGAGAAGGCCCCTTCAGAGTTTGGCACCAGGAACGAGGAGCGAGGAGGCTGGGCCTTTGGATATTTCCAAGCCTAGCTGGGGACCATGACCCTGGGAGTCTCCGATTAGACACTGATGTCCACCTAGGTCACTGGAAAGTTGACACTATGAAACATTGCTAGAGGCAGCTTTCTTTTTACCCCAAACTTTGAAGAGCAGCAAACTTGGCCCATCCTCCGGCTTCCCTTTGATCGCACAGAACGCAAGGTGGCATTTGCAGAACACCTAGTCAATAGCACGGGACCCTAGAGACCAGCTTGGGAGATGCTGTTCTGCAGGCGAAGGCCAAACTGCAGGTACTATGACTGAGCAACGTCAGTCTCCAACCTTCCCCATCTTCCTCCCCAACCTACTTCTCCATCCAACTTCCCAACCTTCCCCTGCAAACATTAGATGCTTCAATCAAACCAAACAGCCTGTTTCCTTGCATATGTTCTAGCGTCCGTGTCTCCCACTGTTGTTCTTTCTAACCAGGCTGCCCTCCTTGAATGCCACATGCCCAGACGGTGCCCATCCCTCCAGGCTCTGTTCAAAGCGCCCTCCCAGTGATGCTCCCCTACACCTCCAGTCACAGCACTGACACCCACACGGTCTGCTATGTGCCTCCATCGCGATGCTAGAGCTTCCCCAGGCTGTGAACTCCTTCCAAGCAAACTTTGTGGTATCGTCATCCCTGATTCATCCCCCAAGCATCTCAGATCCTGAAAGCCTGGCAGTTAAACAGGCCCATTAAATTAAATGACCCGTCCCACTGTCCTCCTTTTCATTTCCTCAAAATAGAAAGGCAGTCTTCCAGCGACTGCTTCGCGTCCACCTCCAGCCCCTAACCATGGTTATAAAGACAGGCCACAGGTCTTAGAGGCTTGCGCTATCAGGCTAAGTTAAATTGAAAGGGACTGAATCGAGAAGGAACCAGAGGGAGATGTGACTTTGGGTGAATCCCTTTCTCCTTCTAAGACTTATGAGGCTCACTGGCAAAGCAAGGAGATTAAGTCCATGATCTTCAAAGTCTTCTGAATTCTGACCATGTGTAATTCCAAGGTTTGGCAAACTGAGTTGTTTAAAATTTACAAGTGAAAACTTGGCGCAGAAAGCAGGGAGCACAGACTACAGCCATTCTGACCCCCCGACTCTCCTACTCCGTCACAGTGATCCTTTCCATCAGCTTTGTCCTTGACATTGACCCTCAGCTTTCCACAGACCTGAAGTTTACATACATTTTCCTCCATAGCAACAACGACCTGCACCGTAGAAAGCTGGGCTCAGGCATGCCCAGGAACACTTCCAGTAGAGCCCACATGGCCACACACCCCATTCTCCCCAGTTCCAGAGCCTGTGGCCATCCTGGTGTCCCTCAGAGTCAGTAAGGGAGGTCCCATCGGTTCTCTCCGACCATGGTTTCCGTAGAAAATTACTGAGGGCGTAATTAATTAAAAAGAAAAAAAAAATCTGTGTTCCTGCAGCATCGGGCAGCCTGACTCTTTGGAGAGAGGCATGGGTCAAAGCCCTCATCACCACGGGTGTGTCTCTAGAAAAGTGTTCTGCTAGGGCAGGGAGCGTGGGGGACACATGCCCACGGAGGGCTGGGGACAAACACAAAGGTGACTGTGTGCAGGGTAGGACCATCCCATGGACCAGCGGCGCTGGAAGACTAGCTGACATCATGCCCCAAGCAGCTAACCCCAGTTAAGGCTGCGATGCATTAACATCTAAAAGGCAAACTAAGCCGGAATAGGAAAGAGGTAAGGGGCAGAAGAAATTACTGAGAAGCCCACCTTTTTCTAAGAATATGTTTTTATCGCCAAAACATGAGCCATGAAATTTATTTCCTGGATATTTTAAAATGCCAGATACTTACATGCTTGGGAAATTTTAGAAGATTTTTTTTTAGAAAAAACTGAAAGCGGATGCTTTATTTTAGAGTTTTCCAAACGCATATGCGCATCGAGACCACCAGGAGGCGCTTTACTAGGCTTTCTCTCCCAGGTGCGACTCTCAGAGATTAGGAACCCTCAGGTGGGGCTCTACGTTTGGAAAAGGGTCCAAGTAATTCCAACATGCGTTCCAGTTTGAGTCCCACTGTGTCCGGTGACTGTAAATTATCAGGACCCCAAGCTTCATCTATTCATACTTTTAAAAAAATGGTGTAGTGATTCCTCACCAGTATTCTATTAGGGGCCCAGCCAAGACAACCAGAAGCTGCGCTGGCGAAGGTAGTTCCTGTTCTGAGCTCACAGGCTGCTGGTCCTGTCCACGCTGTAACGCTGCCCACAGCTGCTCTCGGGCCACAACCTTCCCCTTCCCTCCAGCAAGTGACGGCACAGTGGTCCCGCTGATGTTCTGTCTGAGGCGGGGAGGAAGGCCCAGAGGGAGGGAGGAGGGAGAAAGGTAACATGTTTGAGGGTAATCTCAATAATTCATATTATTCTATCTTTAGAGACCGATTTCCATGGCCCTTCTGGATTAAGCACAACACTACAAAAGACGGTGGTGAAAAATGTTCCACACCCTGTGTCATGAGGAAATGCAAATTAAAACAACAAGGAGTTCCGACGACATGACTCTTAGAACGGCCAAAACCCAGCACGCTGATGCCTGAGGCTGGTGCGGACGTGGGGAAGCAGGAATTCTCCTCGTCGCTGGCGACGAGCGTCGAGCGGGGTGGGCACTTTGGGAGAGTCTGGTGATTTTGACAAAACCGAACCTACTCTTGCGACACATGCAGCACTTGTGCTCCTTGGTGTTTAAGCGGAGGAGGCGGAAACGAAGGGGTGTGGCAGCTTCTCTCACAACTGGCAAAACTTAAAAGCCAATGAGATGTCCTTCGGCAGGTGAATGGATGCCCTGGGGCACATCCAGACCAGGGACTACTGCTCAGCGTTTGAAAGAAACCTGCTGTCGGGTCCTGAGAAGACATGAGGGAAAGCCGAGTGCGCATTACTGCGTGAGGGGAGCCAATCTGAAAAGACTTCGTATGTATGATTCCAAGTACGTGACGTTCTGGAAAAGGCAAGTCTATGGAGACGGTACAAGATGAGTTGTCGCTGGGGCTTGGGGGAAGGAGGGACGGACAGGCAGAACACATTTCCATTTTTCGGGCAGTGAAAATACGCTGTATGATTTTCTAATGGTGGATACACGTCATTATACACATTCCCAAACCCACACCAGCACTGAACCCGAACGTAAATTACGGACTTTGGGGTGATGGTGGTATGTTAATGCAGATTCCTCAGTTGTAACAAATGTCCCACTCCGGTGGGGGACGTGGCCAGCGGGAGAGGCTGTGTGGCGTGGGGGCAGGGAGGATACGGAAATCTGTACCTTCCTCTCCATTTTGCTAGGAACCTAAATTAACTCTGAAAAATTACATCTTAATTTTGAAAGGCAGTTCCAGAGGGATGTTCCATTAGAGGGACTTTGATAATGATGAAATGAGTTCTGGATAAAACGCCTAAATCTTGCTTTCAACTACATACGGTCCGAATCACACAAATGGACAAAGCCAAGGGGAATGTCCCAGCATGACCAGGTCAAAGAACGCTGTTTTCTTTGCCTGCCTTTAGGTGAACACAAGGATCTGTGTTTCTGTGGGCTGTGGACAGGCTCGTTAGCACCGCGGGGCACCGGCCATGTCCCAGCAGGGGGACAGCAGCCCGTGGTAGTGGTGGGGTCCTCCTGGGCACGTCCTGCATGCCTGCTCCCCCTCCTCACATGCCCACAGCCTCTGGGCTGGCCCTAGCAAGAGGTCGCTAACAAAAGCTCTCTCTGGGGCAGAAATTCAGAAAAAGAAGTCCATGCCCTGCTGAGAAACAGATTCCTGCTCCTGAGAACAGGAACTGTCCACAGTTCGGCAGACGGTCCCTCCGCGGGGCTGGCGGACGCACATGCTGGTCGGCCCCTCGCCCCCCATCCAACACGCTCGCTGCTCCCTTTCCCTAAGGAGCTGGGTGGGGTGCCCCAGAAGTGCCACATCATTTCCCCATTCATGGCCCAACGTTCATAGAACCTCTGAAGATTAACCAACCCTCCTTCAATTATCCCCCCTCTGTTTTTTGTCTGATAAACATTTTTCAAGACCCAATTCAAGTACCCCTGAAACAAATAATACATTATATATTAATTAAAGAGACCCAATTTAAACACTAGCTCCTCTGGGACCACCCCTCCCCCCACCCCGGGTCACGGCCACTGTACTTTCTGCAGGAGGCCTGGACAGAGAAACCTGCTGCATCCGTCTGCATGGGCCCCGACCACCGTCGGTACCCACCGATGACAAAGGCTTCCCCAAAACCCGTCTCTATCTTGTAGACCAGCTTCCTCACTGAGAAAACACCTCCCAAAATCAACCTGTCTATCCTTGGCACACACTAAAGGCTCAGCAAATGTGTCATAAGCCAAAGCCCCTCATTTCTGCAAGAATTCCAGCTGCTGCTGGGGGGAAGGTGCTTCCTCAAAGCGTGCGGTACTATGTGACCACCAGTCCCCTCTGTAGACCACCTCTGTCTCCAAGGACCCCCGCAGAGTAGGCCTCCTCGGAGCCTGTGGTCAAGGGAATCCTGCTCATCTCCAAGGCCTCCCTACAGGTGAGCCTTGGGACAGGTGGGGCTCCGGGCTTCTGGGGAACAGCACCCTGGCAGCTCGTGGAGGGGCTTGTCTGCACGCCGCGGGACATCTAGGTCTGAGGCCGGGTTTGGCCAATGGGTCATTATCCTACGGATGACTGCTTATGCTAGGGTGCTTCCCATCTTCCCTAATTATATGCAGGAGTACCTAGTACACCCCTGTTAATGGGGCTTCCAGGAGCTTACAGTCATCCCCCCATCCCCTGGCTCACCAGACCAGCACCCTATAGGTCAGACCAGCACCCTATAGGTCGGCAATACCACCGGGGCCTTTAGAACACTTTTAGTGTCCCCGGGACCATTCATTCTCCTTCCAGGGGGGCTCTTGAGGAAATAAGTAGCCCGCAACGGCTAATTATCTCTAATGCAACCGTGTGGGGTAGCTATGTTCACAAAGAATTTCTAGTAGGTGAGAAACCAGTCTCAATGTCACTTGGAATACAAAGTGGTAAGCACTTGTATGAACAGAGCGTTCCTTACGCAGTGACACGTCCTTCAGGCTCTCAACTAACCCTCAGCCGCGGGGGCCATCTACCCCCACAAACCCAGGGCAAGGCTGGGATTTCTGAGCATACAGGGCAACGAAGCTCCCCCCAGGGGCACACGGGGACACTGGCACGGACGCTCCCCGCAGCATCATTTACAGAAGCCGGAAAACTTGAAAACGACTTACACGTCCATCGGAACAAACGGACATGCAGTTGATTGAGGTTTGCTCACGATTCTTTGAACCTGAACGACCGTCATGATGGGCTCAACCAGTAGCCCACAGTGGAAGCGCCGCCGTGTGACTTCTGAGGCTGATGGCCCCAATGGTGTCACTTCAGCCTTGTTTGCTTGGAGCTCCACAGCCGAGCTGGGAGAAGCCTGAGGTGGCCCAAGGTGAGAGACCACTGTGGGGCTCCAGCCGGGAGCTCACCAGGCCCCGGCTGGCCTGTGTCATGAGACAGGAGTGATGATGCCTCCTCCAGACTGTGGCCGCCAGGGCCACGACTCCCAGCGTTGACTCCCCCCAGCCGGGGCCACAGAGTCATGGAGCAGAGACGAGTGGTCCCATGGGTCCTGCCCACATCACCGCCACAGCATCCCTGAGCACAGCACAGCGGGTCCCTCGGGGTTTGTCAGCGACCCTTGTGACTGGACCAGCGGCACACACGTCCACGTATCGGTGACAGAAATGAAAGTTTTACCCAACAATACTTAACCTTAAATTTATAAAACCAAGCTGCATTATAAGAAAACCTAACGAGAATGAACCTCTTCCTCCCTGTCATTCTCTGGTCACTCGGTCACAGGTCATTCCAGGAAATTCTAAAGACATGGAACGCCTGCCTTCCCTCCAGACAGAACTGGTCTTTCCTTCCCGGCACCGGCTCTGTGCTGAGGTGTCAGAGGTCAAAAACACGCATCTGTTTCTGGCCCACAGAACTAAGCACCCAGGGAACAGCAGACACTGAATGAGTTTCAACACGTTTAATTCCTTTTTTAAAAGACTTGATTTGAGAGAGAGAGACAGAGAGAGAGTGAGCGAGCATGGGGGGAGGGGCAGAGGGAGAAGCAGGCTCCCTGCTGAGCACAGAGCCCGACACAGGGCTCGATCCCAGGACCCTGAGATCGTGACAGACACCTAACCGACCGAGCCACCCAGCGGCCTGACAAGTTTAGTTCTTAAACTCAAAAGCACAGAGCTTTTTAAGAGCCTGGGAGAATATTTACTGCTACCACCATCAACGTGTCATTGGCTACAAACCTTTGTTTAGGGGCACCTGGGTGGCTCAGTGGGTGAAGCGTCCGCCTTTGGCTCGGGTCATGATCCCAGGGTCCTGGGGTCAAGTCCCGCATCAGGCTCCCTGCTCAGCAGGAAGCCTGCTTCTCCCTCTGCCTGCTGCTCCCCCTGCTTGTGCTCTCTCTCTCTGACAGATAAATAAAATCTTTAAAAACTAAAAATAAAACATTTGGTTAAAGCGGTGAAGTTTTATATTTCTCTCGATATCTCCAAAAGTAACGATGTCCACTAGTCAACGGGAACTCTGCTCCTGTGACCGCACATTACGGTGACATCTGACGTGGGTCGTGGTTGCCTCGCGTCTCTCTGCGGTGGGGCGGGGTGGGGTCAGGGCAGGTGCAGGTAGGCTCTCCATGACCACCGTTCGTGCAGGGCTGCGGAGGGGAGTGGAGTTCCTGTGCAGGATCCGGAGTCCACCGGCTTCAGTGTATGTCGGTGCAGGCTCTGGGAAACCAGCCGCAGGGAGGGGAGTGGCTCCGTGCAAGGGGTCGGCGTGGGCTCTGGGGAGGCTTGAGGAGCTGCTCCCGGGAACCAGAACGCCCGTCCTGAGTGTACAGGCCAGTCAGCTCTGCGGCAAGAGGGCTGCACAGAGGCTCTCCCTAAGCTCCATGGGCTGAGGGCAGAGAGCGGGCTCAGAAGAGCTGACTCTGGAAGGGGCCTTCCCTCACGGCCTCACACCCAGCACAGCCTGGGTCTGAAGAGCTGGAGGAATCTTCCAGATCCACTGTGGCGGGACCCTGTGAGGACCCACTCCGGCCTCCGAGTGCTCACCCGGGGAACGAGTGTCCTCCTCATGAGGTGTGGCAAGGGTTAAATGAGTTCCTGCCTCAGATGTATTTAGAGCAGGGCCTGGCATGGCCTCCATGCTTCGAAAATACAGCTTAGCCTACCCTTTCCATCCACAGACGCAACAACAGTCATGCAACACGTTCTCTGTGCCAGGCAGTGGGCGACTCTGCTTGGCACAGGGGAGACATGCCAGACCTCACACAGGCACACCGTCATCCCTGACAGCGGCTTCACGCTCATTTACAAAGTCACCTGCTGCTTAGGACATGCTTCCTGACTCTTCCGGAGCCTTGTCACATACAGACCAATGCGTGATAAATGTGACTCCGAATCCGGCATTTGGGGCCGTGTTCTGACCTCCTGTCAGTCTTTACCCAAACAGGAACATGAGGTTGTTCCTGCCCTCCAACGCTCATCATCGATTTCCAAGTAGTGGCAGACGCATTTGCAATCTGGTGTGAACATGGCGTGATTTCTCCGCAGTGAGAGTGCTCGGCAGACTTGGCAGAGTGGGAGGCTGAGAAAGGCTTCCCAGAGGAGCTGCTGGGAGCCAGTCTTGAAGGCTGAGCAGACCTCCCGGGGGAGGAAGATGGGGACGTCATCACTGGTAAAAGGAACAGCCAGGTGAGGGGCTGTGTGGTGGGAGCCCAGGGTTCCTTGGGGACCTCCACGGGTCCTGTGCAGCCATTATAGGTCAAGGTGTGCAGTAGGACACCTGCCTCTGAGACTGCATAGAACCCTTCCTGGCCTCTGGCAGCCTCTGGGGTTGTTGGCAACCAACAGTGCCCCCTGGCTTGTGACAACGGAGCTCCAGTCTCTGCCTCCGTCTTCATGTAGCATTCTGCGTGTGTGTGTGTGTGTGCACACGTGTGTGTGTGTGTCTGTCTGAATTTTCCTCATTTTATAAAGACACTAGTCATCCAGAATGACCCCAGTCCTAATCTGATTACACCTGTAACGACCTTGCTTCTAAAGGTCACATTTCCAGGGAGCATGGGTGAGGACTTCCACATAGCATTTTTGGGGACATAATTCGATCCACACAGGCTCAGACACTCCAGAGAGCAGGCACCATTCTCCCCCTCACAGGGTCTTTTACTCAAAAAGCTCCCTTTTAAGACTTACTGTGGTGACCTTTTTGCAATATTAACAAATACTGAATCATCATACTGCACACCTGAAGCTAATACAATGTTGTATGTCAATTATACCTCAATCAAGAGAAAAAAAAAAGCTGCCTGTTAGTGTCTGTGCAGTGGTGCTTAGAACTCTATTTTCTAGAAGTTTCCTAGCGTCCCCAGATCCAGTCCCATTAATACTGAAACAGCCCCGTCGCTTGGAAATCACTGAGGACTTTCTCATCCATGCCTCACGTTCCAGGACAGATGCTGCGCATAACGTTATATTAGCACGTCCACGCACAGGAAGAGGACAGATGACAATCTTGAGAATGGGCCCAAGAACCGTTGATGACATACTGAGAGCTGAGCTTTTTTAGGCACAGACTCTGAAATCTCTCACAGAGTCAACCTTCCGTCAGACCGGTTAGACCTGTCTTCACGGCGGCGGTGTGGGCCGAGAGCTTTCACCAGAAGCTGCCTGGGTCCAAGCTGACGCGAGAGCACTCAGCCACCCGAACAGAAATCCCCTGTGCTCATCCCCCAGGATTTGGGAAGAGGAGAGGCGGCCCGGTGACTCGGCTGTGATCATTCACAATGGCTGGAGATTCCGACAGCGACAAGCCACCAGAATAAAAGTCAAAGAGACAGACAGAGACAGAGACAGAGGGGGGCCAAGGCAGAGACACTGGCATATACAGGAGGAGAGGAAGGCAGCAAGTGATAGAGAGAAGGAAAGTCAGAAACACTCAGAAACGATGGAAGGGAGACAGTGTTTGAAAGAAAGGAAAGGAAAGAAGGTACTCAGGAGGGTATATAGGAAACACCGGAACATTGTGGCCTGGACGGGGAGTGTGGGGGGAGGGAGGCGAGAAGCCTGGTAGAAAAAATTCCTACCACATAGCACTCAGGTGCACACGCACATTTTCAAACTAGGACTAAATTACTGATGTAAGTGTGACAGGACCCAACGACCCGCTCTGTCCGGCCAGTCCCCCCCAGGGCCCCCATGGGTGGAGGCTGACATCCCTGTGGGCCTGTGCAGTGCGGGCACCAGCAGCAGGCAGGGCCTCCGGCTGTCCCATCCAGGTGGGCCTGGCCATACCAGCTCCAGCTGGGCCAGCCCCGCACGGATCACGGGCTGCTGGCCTGTTCTCCTTGTGCGCTGCGGTTGACTGGGGCAGACGAGCTCACTCCTCAACACCCAGCTTCCTCAGTGGTGACATGGAGAGACAACAACTTCTCAGTGTCGCTGCCGAGATGAGGCGTTACCATGTGCAGAGCACCCAGCTGGTGGCCGGAGCCTGGGAAACTCCAGTTAACCTCCATTTGCCTGTCCGTGGTGACCTCGGTGTCCTCATTGGTGATACTCAGGTCTCTGCAAGCCCATCGCGCCCAAAGTGGCATCATGGAGTCTGCCATGAGACCACCACTCCAAGATGGCGGCCCCCAGAGCTGGCAGCAAAACCCCCTCTCACTGTCACTTCCTCCAGTCCAGGCTGCCATTTTGGATTTCCCTCACCCTCACCTGGAGGGCCTCAACCTCAAAGATGAACATGTCAACACTTGAGATTGTAAGGACCTATTTAGCCAGAGGGACTCCATCTTGGGTAAATAGCCATTTTGTTGTTTATGCAGTAAACTTAAATTGACTCCCCCCCCCCCCCCGCGAAGCTTACTTAGAAACAAGTCCGGGAAACCAGTTAAATGTAGTCGGCTAGTTCCTGATAACAGAGCCCAGAATACAAGGACGAGTCAGGCCAGATGGAGACATCTAATCAGTACAAAGTACTGTTGGTAACAGTGAGAAGGTCTTGCCCAAACCTAAATGACTCCATCTTGGGAAGGACGTCGATCTTATTATTCACACTGAATATGTTAGCTGACTAAGCCTTCCTAGTAAGTACTGTTTGTAACGGTTCCTGGTATGGAGGAATCTTGAATAACACATCACCAGACCAGATGAAACTAGCCAATCAGCAAGAGACACACAAACCCAGTGGGTTGAGATACCAAGATACGGGTTGCAGTTTTATCCAATAAAAGGTAGCCTGTAAGATGGGGAGGGGTCGTTCTCTTCGGAGACGGATGGCCCTGACTGGTCAGTCTGACTTCTAATGCTTGGCATAGAATAGAGCTTTGCATAACTTTAACTTTGTTTCAGTCTTGTTCCTCTGGCCAATCAGTCTGACTTCTAATACTTGGTATAAAATAAAGCTTTAAATAATTTTTACTTTGTCTCAGTCTCCTTTCATTTAATAACGGACCTAACAGAGATGATCACTATCTCCCTTATCTCCTATCCTCCTGTTTGTCATTTCTGATGCTAACACCATCCTCCAGGACTGAAGGATCCAAACCTCAACCCTTTCTCGATTCTCCTTTCCTCCATGACGTCTGAAAGCCAGTCATCAAACCCCACCACCATTTTCACTGCTAAGCTTCTCTTCGGAATCACCTGAATTACTTAACTTTCCTGCTTTAGTTTCCTCATCTTTCTTTAAAAATCATGGTAAGACCACTTAACCGCAGATCTATGCACTCAACGAATTTCTACATGTGTGTTAACATGTTTCTTGACTGTTAGTACAAGGTCTGCCAGTAGGTCTCTGGAGCTTGTGTCTCCTGACCGACTGAAATTTTATGCCTGATCATTAGTAACCCCCATGCCTCCTTCACCTTGACCCCCCAGCAATGACTATTCCACTCTTTAACTCTGGGAATTTGACTACTCTGCATACCTCCTACTAAGTAGAATCATGCAGTGTTCATTTTTCTGTGGCTGGCTTACTTCAACTAGCATAGCATCCTCAAGGTCAGCCCCTCTAGCTGCCCCAGTTCTCAATGGTCAAATGAGAGCAGTCATTCTTACCATTGGTCCAGGCCTCTGGCTTCAGTAGACTTGGCCTAATGAAGGCCACTGATCCATTTCTTTTAGTTGGAGTTCTTCTCCAGGAATAGGCATTAGGAACTAAGGGTTTCCCACGCTGACTTAAATCCTTGGGAAGAGTGAACATAGTAGTGGTCGCCAGGACCCTGATGTGTGGGAACCCAACAAAGTCAGTCCTCGGGAAGGGAGAGACGTCCATGCAAGAGGATGGAGAATATTCTGAGGTCACGATAAAGGCCACAGCCCTCTTCTGTCCCAATAGGAGACCCCCTGCACACCTGCCTGTATCCTGGTCCTGAACCCACCTTCCTTCTCTGTGTGCTTAATACAGCTCGATGTGGTACCTATAGCCCAACAACCCTGAAGTGATACAGACATGGTAGCCACAGACAGGGAGCACTGCACACCAAGTCCGTGGGCTGCCTCTGGAAGCCAGTCGTGTCCCCCCACAACAGGTACATGATCCTGGGCCATGTGCCTCACGTTTCTAAGTGCCCTGTGCTCAGTGACAAGATAGCAACGAGAGTACCAAAGTCACGGTGTTTGCGAGGGTTTTAAAGAGGGAGAGGTGCCTTCTAGAACACCAGGTACCAACTGGGGGCCTGTGAAACACTCAGGAAATGTTAACCTTCATATTTCTGTTGCTGCAGCCAAGCAAACTCACAGACATGAAACAAGCATGGGAAACGCAATAGATGTTTGTATTGACTCCAGATTGCCGTCCCTGACTCTGTTCTCTTGTATGGTCTCTTCTCCAGGATCACCAGTGTGCTCGTCTGGGCCATCTTGCTCAGCACCCTGTGCCCTGGAATCAATGGGGAGTGAACCTCCTTTATCTCTCTCTCCTCCAGAGATGTCTATAATTACTTCACTCTAACTTGGGGCAAGGATGTCCTTCCTACCCTGGGTGCAAAGCCTGGTGATCTTCCTTTGTTGGGATGGAAAGCCTTCTTCGAGTCCTCCACATCGTTACTAAGAACAGAGCTCTGATGGACACCTGGAGGTCCTTCCTCTATCTGCCCCCTTGGCAATGTGATTTTATAGCCTCTCCCATCAAAAGGCAGAATGTAGTTCCCTATTTCTTCTTAACCCTAAAATGCTCTTGAGATTTGCTTTGGCTAAAAAACAAAAATGAAACAACACCAAAACACCAGAAAACATAACAGAGTTAAAATGAAATCATTTCAGGTCTAGACCTCCAGAGACCCTGCCTTCTCTCACCTTTGCCCAGCCAGGCTGAGGACAACGCTGCCCGAATGAGAGCAGCGTGAAACACAGCCAAGTAGGCCCAACTCCCCCCGTTGAGGCATGAAACACAGGACAGGCCCCAGGCTTGATCTGCAGAACCACAGGCTCAGCTGATGCAGAGCTAAGGACAGGGGCCCGAGTGAGATCTGCAGAGGCTGGGACAAGTGCCACATGACACTAGACCCATGGGCAGTGGTAAATTCTCATTGTTTTAAGCCACTGAATTTGGGGATGATCTGTGAAATATCAAAAGCGAACAGATGCACTCCTACCTCTTTTATCTGTAAGGGAATAAAACGGGGGACAATGCCCACCGTAAAATATAGACGACTTACACCACATCTAGTATTCGACAGGTAGCACCCCTCAAATCGTACGTCCAGAGCACAGAGCAGGCTTTCCCACAGGTTAACTTCAGAGACTCTAGGACGATTTCTCATTCTTGGGCTGGGTCATTTGAAGAGCGGTGACATCCTTACCAGACAGAAGTAAGTGTGAGCTGGAATTCTAGGTCCAGGCATGTGGCCTAAATTGTGAATTCCAGAGAATGGGTGTGCTAACCATCAGCAAAGTCTAAGGGCAGGATTCTTGACCCGTGCTTTTCCTGAACGGGCTGTCTGGTGATGGGCTCCCATGCTGGCCTGTGGAAATGTGTGTTGGTTGACACAGGAGATAAGCGATTCTTGGGGAAAGTTTTGGTTGGTGTTATTATTCGGCTGATCTGGGGAGAAAAAGCCTTTAGAACCCTCACCATGGGGCTTGGCTCCAGCACTTTCCCTCAGAATATGATTAATTACTTTCTAAATCATACAAGTCTTCCAGGAACAATAGAAGGCAGCGACTACAGAATAGTCATAAATATTCACCCAAAGCCTGGTGGGAACGTTATACTCCCATCAGGGCTCTGTGCTGACATTGGAAGTCAGACCCCGGTTCAGACCCATAAAACTGTGCAGAAAAATATTTACCTATGCAAGCTTGGTGTGAGTTGTCAGAATGCCATGTTTTCCTTTTGCCTAGGCCTTGGGAATTAATTTGGACCTGATAACAAAGCTCCGGTCTAAATGCTAACAGCCCGTTTTGCTTCTGTGATCAGCTCCCTAGTGTTGGGGGCGGTCAGAGAAGGACTCCTCAGGTCACCACGTTAGCAGGGCCCCAGGTCATCAAAATATTGTTTTATTTGCTTTTGATTCTAGAGTTTCCATCCACCCTTTTGGAAATCATCTGGTGCTCATCTCCTAGACACTAGGAAAAATAAATTGTAGACACAGGCCTTATGTTTCAAGGAAAGTGCATTCCACAAAGGCTGCAGACTCCTAAATTGGTCAACGCAGTTAATCTCAAATGCCAAGCTGGTGGTTGGACAAAATGGTACTGGGGTGTAGGAGGAAGGAGGGGCTGCAGAATGGGGTCCTGGTGGGGGGGTAGGTGCTGGCTGGATCCACAAAGAAGGCTTTACCTGGAGGGGACTTGAGTGGGTCTCTTGGGGGCTTAAGAGAACTTCCAGGTGAGAATATAGGTGGGAAATTCTGGGGGGCATCTCTGTTGTGGTGTGGGGCAGCAATGAGCAGTGTGGTTGTGGTAAGGGAGCAGGAGAAATCAGATCCAAATATGGAACAGTCACTTGGAGCCCCAGAAAAGCAGAGTGGCCTTTCCCTCCAATTCATTGTTGGTTTATTCTGGGGCAGTTTGGGCAGGAGGGGAAGATGACAGAGGGATGAGGCCTTTGGAATTTGATGGGAGCAAAAGAAGCATCGAGCCCTATAGTTTGTGGAGGCTGGTGGACACTCAGGGGCGGGGACCGCTGTCCCATTGTCTTCGTCAACCTCCCCTTGGCTACCGACCTCTTTCTGGGAAAGCAGAATGCCAGCACAATCCAACCAGAAACCTCAGAGTTAGAAAAACATGAGACTCTGAGCGCAGACTTGTGCGCGTTTGGAAGAAAGTACTGAGAAGGGCAGAAGACGGAAGAGGAAAACAGGCGTGAAGCTCAAGGCCAGTGTGTGGGAGAGCAGGAACCGCAGTTGGGGGCCTCTGTCAAACAGCGGATTCCGTCTAGAAAGCCCCTGTTTTAAACATTAGCCCGATGGGCTGCCCCTGTGAGAAGATGGGTAACCCTTCATGGCACAGATGTGCCCAAAATAAGTGTTTCTGTGGGTGGCGGCCCCCAGAACAGCAGCTGCACCAGCTGCACCAGCCTTTCCAGATTCTGATTCCCCAAAGCATCATGACCTTCTTCTGCCCCCTTTCACTGCAGGAAACCCACTTTTAAACAATTTTTCTTAAGGAATCCATTCAGGATGCTTCCTCCCCCACCCCCTGGCACCTGGCTGAGGGTCGCCCCTCACCCCTGCTGGCTTTGCTTCAGGCAAAGATTCACAGCCACAAAACACCAGGTGGGAAAGTTTGGGGTTCTCAGCTATCAGCATGTCTTCCCGCGAGAATGGATGGAGACTGCCGTTAGATGCCTGACCTCTGGTTACTGGCACCTACACACTCCAGCACTGGCACTGACCGAGGCATCTGCCTCCATCGGGCCCCAGGTCTCTGGCTGCACACGCCGCCCTGTGTCTCCATCAAAGGTCCTGCTTTTCTCGGCAGGTTGCGTGTTTGGCACCATAACTCCACCCAGACCCCCGAGTGTAGACGCCCCCACTGCTGTCTGACTCTGACAGTGTCGGGCTAGGGGTGGTGGTGGGAAGATGGGGCACGGGAGAGGCGGAAACACTGCAAACTAAAACCTTAGGTTATTAATGCAACATGGTCCTGCTTCGTCCACACCAACCCTGGATGGACCCCCTCAGGTCTCGTCTACCTACTTTAGATGCGTTATGAATGCACCTCTAGATGTGACTGCCACACCCAGGGAGCATGCATATGGCACCACAGGGATGCAGTCCCCAAAATGCAGAACGTAGGACACTGTAGGAAGCATAGCTCCCTGTCTTCCTTAAAAAGTACTGCAAGGAAAAACATCTGTGGGAAGAGAAAGCCACAGAGTCAGAGAGGCGTAGAGAAGCCCAACTGCAATGTTGGCACCTTTCTTAGATTCTGATTAGAACCAACGAATATGGGCACCTGAGTGGCTCAGTTGGTTAAGCATCTGCCTTCAGCTCAGGTCATGATGCCAGGGTCCAGGCATTGAGTCCCACATCGGGCTCCCTGCTCAGTGGGGAGCCTGCTTCTCCCTCTACCCCTCCCCCTGTTCATATGCTCTCTCTCACTCTCTCTCTCTCTCACATGAACAAATAAAACCTTTTTTAAAAAACCCAACTGATTCAAAATCTGCAGAATGGTAGGGAAAATTTAAATGCTGACTAAAGATCTGTGATATCAAGTAATAATTCTTAATTTTTTAGGTAGGATAACGGTATTAGAGTTACAGTTGATAGAGTCCTTACCCTTTAGAAACATCCAGGGAAATATTTACAGATTGGTCGTAAGATATCTGATATTGGCTTCAAAGTATAATGCCAGAGAAAATGAGTGAGATATGGAGAAAACAAGAGTCGGTGGCCATGATCTGATGATGGGTGAAGACAGACGTTGAATTCATATGGGCTCCCTACACTACGCTACAGCATTTTATAGACGCTTGAAATTTTCCTCTAATACAAAGCTAAAAAACAGTCTGATGACAGCTTTGTCTTTGCACTTTTCCTATACACACCCTCTCGTTTCACAACGGGCCCCCTAGCTTGTGCTCCCGCATTGTCCTCTCTGCCTGGAGCACCCTTGTCTTGGTTCTTGTGTTCCTTCTCTTGCCTCCATTCCTGACCTAATCCCTACTAGTCTTGGCTCTTAGATTGTCCCGTGGTTGCACCCCAGGTGCCAGGTTGATTCAGCTTCGTACCTTAAACACCCAGCATGGAGTCTGGTACGCTTTCGGTGCTTATACTAAAAAGGTTGTTGTTTTTGCCTCTGTGGTGCTGGGAGGATTAAGTCACCTGTGTAAAGCACCTAGCATGTTAGGACCTCGATGCCTGGCAATGCCTCTGTTTCCTCCTCCACCGTTTGAACCTACACCCCTCACCCCTCAGTCCCATTTTCTCTTCCTCCGGGAAGCTCCTCCAACCCCTACTGACCTATGGGTCCCTCTGCTCTCTGAACACCTCTGTCCGTTAACAAATACATGCTTAACTTTTGCTCTTTGGGGAAGATTCCCATGAGAAACGCCACTCTGGTTCTCTCCAATTCCTACCCGCCTGCCCCCAGGGACGATTACAGCCATAGCAGCACTACCTAAAATATATTCAGATGGATGGAGGGCAACTGGGATCTGATCATTCTAAGACTGTTAGGAGTTGTACGATCTTAACTCCAATCCCCATAGGAAGAATGAAACCACACTACAAAGCAAACACAATAACTTCCCATCCATTATGCTTATGCTCTCCGATGGAGTGGTCAGAATGGGGACTATTGTCACGATTTGGTAAGTAAACCTGAGACTCCAAGAAAACGCTCATCTGAGGTCATTCAGCTAATGATGAAGTTAGGATAAGATCCCAGGTCTCCTGACCTCGACAACCTGGTACCCTCTGGAACACTCTTGCTCGAGGTTCCATCCAATTTCTGCTCCTCCAGACCAGAAAGTCCTTCCTCGCTAAGCTGTCCCTAAATCTTGCTTCTGGAATGCACCACAGAACGCTCACTCTGCAAATGCAAGCTTTAGTGGGCATCAGGGGCTGTGCTTGAAATGGGGCTGGACAGGCTGAGTGAGAATGAGTCGGCCATCAGAGAGTTTGGATATAATACAATGCTTGGTGTCCCCGTCTCCATTAGGGACATAGAGAGCTCTGTGTGACACAAAGACAAAGCTTGGTAGCTTTAACCCTCTGGCTTTGCCACCACTCTGGCTGTAACGTTCTTCCCAAAGCCTCCCTGCTCACCTGTAGCTTGCCTATTTCTTTGTTGAACACCAGACCAGTGGGAGCCCTCAGGGGCCATGTTGTGCTGCCCCGGGCAGGGAATGTTAGGGATCTTGGCAGATTGAGGCTCCACAGAATTAAGAGCTCCAAAGGGAGCTTGCCCACATGCTGCACCAGGCACACGGACTGTGGGGCAGCTTCTGCTGCTCAGGGTCCGTGGTCCCGAATATAATGCACATAGATACCATCACTCTGACTCCTCCAAAGTAGACATGGAGGCAAGGAGGGGACCACCACTGGGGCAGGGGGGAAACCATGGGATGAGAATTGAGTACTGGCTTCAAGAACCGTCCACAAAATATGCAAAGGGAACTCCCTAACAGGAGGGAAAGCTTGTGGGGTGCTGCTGGGAATGCTGCTCAGAGAGTCCTGAAGGCAGAAAGTGGAACAGGGAGTTGCTGCAGAATCCACAGCGACAAGGACCTAGACGAGATTTCCGAGGCAAATGACCCTGAGGTGGAGCAGCAGAGTGAGCTGAGTCGGGCAACAGGCAGGGAATGAAACTGCACCCTAAGAGCTCCTCTCCCTTCCAGACCTGCATCTGCTTTGCCTTCTGCACCTCCCCACAGTAGCTGTTATTTTAATTTAATTTAATTTTATTTTATTTTTTGCAGGTGCTTTCACTTACGCTTTGCAAACCAGAAGTTTGCTTGGCTGTAACTTTCCTTCTTTTCTGTCCCTCTGCATTGTCTGCTTCTCCTAACTGGTGTTTGTTTGTAATAACTTCCCATCTAGTGTCATCTGTGAGTTTCATTAACATGACGATTACTCTTTGTCACTAATGTTAAAAAATTAAATTATTATTTAACACTCACTGTGCATGGCCTTTGAATCCATGGTGCAGAATAGAGAAACAGGTTACACTTTAACTGCACCCTTATCCTCCTGTCCCAGAAAATTTCTCCAGTAGCTGAGTGTGGTTGCGTTTTTGTCCTTTTCCCTTTCTGTATCACAAGGTTTGTTTTTCAGGATCTTCACTGTTATGTGCAAACAGAACACAAAATCTCCAGAGATTCTCCCTTCCTACAGAGACATTATGTAGCCTCATTAGTCACTTCTCATCTATTGCTTTTGCCATTAAGAATTCAGATCCTGAGGGGAGGGGCAAGTTGGTAGAGGAGTAGAGGACCTAAATATCATCAGGTCCCAGGAGTTCAGCTAGATAGTTATCAAACCATTCCAAACACCTACAAACTCAACAGAAGACAGAAGATAAGAAGAGCAGCAATTCTAGCAACAGAAAAGTGACCACTTTCTGGGAGGTAGGATGTGTGGAAAAGTGAATGCAAAGCAACTGGAAAATAGACCAGGAGGTTGGCGGTGGGGGGAGGGGGATGGACAGCTCCCAGCAAGCAGTAGAACAGTGGAGCACAAAATCAGAACGTTCAGAAACCTGCTCCACTGAGGGACGTCGCTCCAGAGGCTAAGCAGGGGTGGAGTCCTCATGGGGACAGTGTGGTCTCAGGACCCACAGGGGCACAGAAGGACTGGGGGTGCCTAGGTGTGACAGTGTTCCCAGGTATCAGAGCGGGGATGCTGGCTACAGAGACAAGGCCAAGGTGGGGGCTCTCAGGTCAGGCTTACCTTAAACTGTGATCTGAGGCACTGTTGGACAACTGTTCTTCAAGCAGGGACCCCACAAGCAGCAGATCTAGGGATACTCATTTCCTTCCTCAGGAGAAGCGGTGCAGAAGCGCCATGCAGGAACCTGCTGGGTTTGGAGACTCCAAACGGGGCTGAGCGCCAGAGACAGAAACAATTGGTCACAGGCTAGGTGAGCACAAGTGTGGCTGGAGACCGGAGAGATGGGAGGGATTGACTACTTTTCTCTGACAGTGCACTGAGGAGTGGGGCCCTGAGCTCTCAGCTCCTCCAGGTCAGAGATTGGGAGGCCGCCATCTTCATTCCTGTCCTCCAAAGCACTGAAAGCAGAGAACAAAAGCTCTGAGAGCAAACCAGAGAAGATTGCTTAGCTTGGCCCCTGGCAAGGGTGGTGTGATTCCGCCTCAGGCAAAGACATTTGACAATCACTGCCACAGGCCCCTCCCCCAGAAGATCAGCAAGAACATCCAGCCAAGACCAAGTTCACCAATCAATGAGAACAGTGGAACTCCAGAGCTAGGGGAAAGGAACACATAGAATTCAAGGCTTTTTTCCCCATGATCCTTTAGTCTTTCAAAGTTAATTTTTTTTAAATTTCATTTTTTTCTTATTCTATTTTTTAAATTTTTCCTCTTTCCTATTTTAACGTTTTTAAGTATTTTAAAAATCTTTTTAAATGTTCATTGTTATCGTCATATTTTATCCCCTCATTGTATTTAATCTTATTTTTTGTATATATATGTCTTTTTTTATCTTTAAAATTTGGGATACATGTGGTGTCTGGGTGGCTCAGTTAGGCATTTGCCTTCAGCTCAGGTCATGACCCCAGCATCCTGGGATTGAGCCCCACACTGGGCTCTATGCTTAGTGGGAGGACTGCTTCTCTCTCTCCCACTCCCACTGCTTGTGTTTCCTCTCTCACCGTGTCTCTGTCAAATAAATAAAATCTTTTTAATAAAAGTAGGATACAATTTCTTCTAATAGATCAAAATATACCCTAAATCTAGTGCATGGCTTTGTTCTAGTCTCCAGCCAGCTCACATTCTTTCCTTTTTTTGTTTCTTTTTTTTTTTTCAACCAACTTCTTATCTTCTCAATTCCTTTTTTAGAATCTTTTTAAGTTTTCATCGTTAAGTCACATTCCATTCCTTCATTGTGTTTACCCTTACTTTTGTATATATGTAAGTTTTTCTTTCTTTAAAATTTTGGGAGGCAGTTTCTTCTAACAGACCAAAATACATCAAAAATCAAGTGTGTGGCTCTGTACTATACACAGGTCTAATATATACATATATATCTTTTTTCTTTTACCCCCTTTCTTCTTCCCCCAGTTTCAGGTCTCTTCTGATTTGGTTAATGCATATTTCTCTAGGGTTGTTGCTACCCTTTTAGTATTTTGTTCTCTCATTCATATGTTCTTATCTAGATAAAATGAGAAGGTGGAAAAACTCACCACAAAAAAAAAAAAAAAAAAAAGAACAAGAGGCAGTACCAATGGCTAGGGACCTAATCAATAGAGACATTAATAATATGTCAGAACTAGAGTTCAGGATGATGATCATCAAGGGGCTAGCTGGGCTCAAAAAAAGCTTGGAAAATATTAGAGAATCCCTTTCGGGAGAAATAAAATCCCATTTTGGAGAAATAATAGAAGTAAAATCTTACCAAGTTGACATTAAAAAAAGCTATTAATGAGGTGCAATAAAAAATGGAGGCTCTTACTACTACTCTAAATGAGGCAGAAGACAGAAATAGTGATATAGAGGACCAAATGATGGAGAATAAAGAAGCTGAGCAAAAGAGAGACAAACAACTACTGGACAACAAGAGGAGAATTCAAGAGATAAGTGATACTATAAGATGAAACAATATTAGAATAATTGGGATCCCAGAAGAAGAAGGGGGTGGCAGAGCGCATTTTGGAGCAAATTATAGCAGAGAATTTCCCTAATTTGGAGAAGGGAACAAGCATCAAAATCCAGGAAGCACAGAGAATCAATAAAAATAAGTCTACACCCCATCATCTAATAGTAAAATTTACAAGTATCAGTGACAAAAGAAAATCCTGAAAGCAGCTCAGGACAAGAGGTCTGTAACATACAATGATAGAACTATTAGATTGGCAGCATACCTATCTACAGAGACCTGGCAGGCCAGAAAGGACTGGCATGATATATTCAGAACACTAAAAGAGAAAAACACGCAGCCAAGAATATTATATCCAGCTAGGCTGTCATTGAAAATAGAAGGAAAGATAAAAAGCTTCCAGGACAAACAAAAACTAAAAGAATTCACAAACCAATCCAGCCCTACAGGAAATATTGAAAGGGGTCCTCTAAGCAAAGAGCGAGCCTAAAAGTAACAGACCAGAAAGGAACAAAGACAATATACAGTAACAGTCAACTTATAGGCAATACAATGACACTAAATTCATATATTTCAATAGTTACCCTGAATGTAAATGGGCTCAATGCCCCAATCAAAAGACACAGGGTATTAGAATGGATAAAAAACCAAGACCCATCAATATGCTGTCTGCAAGAAACTCATTTTAGACCTAAAGACACCTCCAGATTTAAAGTGAGGGGGTGGGAAACAATTTACCATGTTAATGGACATCAAAAGAAAGCTAGGGAGGCAATCCTTATATCAGATAAATTAAAATTAAGCCAAAGACTATAATAAGAGATGAGGAAGGACAATATATCATACTTAAAGGGTCTGTTCAACAAGAAGATCTAACAATTTTAAATATCTATGCTCCGAATGTGGGAAGAGCCAATTATATAAACCAATTAATAACAAAATCAAAGAAACACATTGACAATAATACAATAATAGTAGGGGACTTTAACACCCCTAACTTGAAATGGACAGACCATCTAAACAAAAGATCAGGGGCACCTGGGTGGCTCAGTGGGTTAAGCCTCTGCCTTCGGCTTGGGTCATGATCTCAGGGTCCTGGGATCGAGCCCCGCATCGGGCTCTCTGCTCGGCGGGGAGCCTGCTTCCCCCTCTCTCTCTCTGCCTGCCTCTCTGCCTACTTGTGATCTCTCTCTCTCTGTCAAATAAATACATAAAATCTTAAAAAAAAATTCTTAAACAAAAGATCAACAAGGAAATAAAGGTTTTAAATGACACATCAGAGCCGATGAATATCACAGATACATTAAGAACATTCCATTCCAAACAGACAGAACACATTTTTCTCTAGTGCACAAGGAACATTCTCCAGAATAGATCACATCTTGGGTCACAAATCAGGTCTCAACTGGTACAAAAGGTTGGGACCATTCCCTGCATATTTTCAGACCACAATGCTTTGAAACTAGAACTCAGCTACAAGAGTAAAGTTGAAAAGAACTCAAATGCCTGGAGGCTAAAGAGAATCCTAATAAAGAATGAATATGTCAACCAGTATTTAAAGAAGAATTTGAAAAAAATTAATGGAAGCAAATGGAAATGAAAACACAACTGTTCCAACTCTTTGGAACACAGCAAAGGTGATCCTGAGAGGAAAGTATACAGCAATACAAGACTTTCTTGAGAAACAAAAAAAGGTCTCAAATACACAACCTAACCCTACACCTAAGGAACTGGAAAAAAAAAAAACAGCAAAGACAGCCTAAACCCAGCAGGAGAAGAGAAATAATAAAGATCAGAGCAGATATCAATGAAATAGAAACCAAAAGAACAGCAGAACAAATCAATGAAACTAGGAGCTGGTTCTTTGAAAGAATTAATAAGATTGATAAACCCCTGGTCAGACTTATCAAAAAGAAAAGAGAAAGGACCTAAATTAATAAAATCATGAATGAAAGAGGAGAGATCACAACCAACACCAAAGAAATACAAACAATTATAAGAACACATTATGAGCAATTATATACCAGCAAATTTGACAACCTGGAAGAAATGGCGAATGCATTCCTAGAAACATGAACTACCAAAACTGAACCACGAATAAACAGAAAACCTGAACAGACCCATAAACAGTAACAAAATTGATGTAGTCATCAAAAATCTCCCAAAAAAGAGTCCAGGGACAGACAGCTTCCCAGGGGAATTCTACCAAACATTTAATAAATAATTAATGTCTATTCTCCTGAAACTGTTCCAAAAAAGAAGAAATGGAAGGAAAACTTCCAAATTCATTTTATGAGGCCAGCATTACCTTGATCCCAAAACGAGACAAAGACCCCATCAAAAAGAAGAATTACAGACCAATATCCTTGATGAACATGGATCAGATCAAAAATTCTCACCAAAATACTAGTCAATAGGTTCCAACAGTACATTAAAAGGATTATTCACCACGACCAAGTAGGATTTATTGCTGGGCTGCAAGGTTGGTTCAACATCCGCAAATCAATCAGTGTGATACAACACATTAATAAAAGAAAGAACAAGAACCATAGGATATTCTCAATAGATGCTGAAAGAGCATTTGACAAAGTACAGCATCCTTTCTTGATCAAAACTCTTAACAGTGTAGGGATAGAGGGTACCTACCTCAATATCATCAAAGCCATCTATCAAAAATACACAGTGAATATCATTCTCAACTGGGAAAAACTGAGAGCTTTTCCACTAAGGTCAGGAACACAGCAGGGATGTCCATTATCAGCCCTGCTATTCAACATAGTACTAGAAGTCCTAGCCTCAGCAATCAGACAACAAAAAGAAATAAAAGGCATCTGAATCAGCAAAGAAGAAGCCAAATTCTCACTCTTTGCAGATGATATGATACTTTATGTGAAAAACCCAAAAGAAAAACCACTCCCAAACTCCTAGAACTCATACAGGAGTTCAGTAAAGTGTCAGAATATAAAATCAATGCACAGAAATAAGTTGCATTTCTATACACCAACAGCAAGACAGAAGAAAGAGAAATTAAGGAGTTGATCCCATTTATAATTGCACCCAAGACCATAAGATACCTAGGAATATACCTAACCAAAGAGGCAAAGAATCTGTACTCAGAAAACTGTGAAGTACTCATTAAAGAAATTGAGGAAGACACAAAGAAATAGAAAAACATTTCATGCTCATGGATTGGAAGAACAAATATTGTGAAAATGTCTGTGCTACCTAAAGCAATCTACACATTAAATGCAAACTCTATCAAAATACCATCCATTTTATTTTCAAAGAAATGGGACAAATAATCCTACAACTTATATGGAACTAGAAAAGACCCCAAATAGCCAGGGGAATGTTGAAAAAGAGAACCAAAGCTGGTGGTGTCATAATTCCAGACTTCAAGCTCTATTACAAAGCTGTCATCATTAAGATAGTGTGGTAGTTGCACAAAAACAGACACAAACATCAGTAGAACAGAATAATAGAGAGCTCAGAAATGGACCCTCAACTCTATGGTCAACTAACCTTCAACAAAGCAGGAAAGAATGTTCAGTGGAAAAAAGACAGTCTCTTCAACAAATGGTGTTGGGAAAATTGGACAGCCACATGCAGAAGGATGAAACTGGACCATTTCCTTACACCACACAAAAAAATACACTCAAAATGGATGAAAGACCTCACTGTGAGGCAGCAATCTATCAAAATCCCTGAGAACAGAGGCAGCAACCTCTTTGACTTCAGCCGCACAACTTCTTCCTAGAAATAGTGCCAAAAGCAAGGGAAGCAAGGGAAGCAAGGGCAAAAATGAACTATTGGGATTTCATCAAGATCAAAAGCTTTTGCACAGCAAAGGAAATGTCAACAAAACCGAAAGACAACTGAGAGAATGAGAGAAAATATTTGCAAATGACATATCAGATAAAGGGCTAGTATCCAAAATCTATAAAGAATTTATCAAACTCAACATCCAAAGAACAAATAATCCAATCAAGAAATGGGAAGAAGACATGAACAGACATTTCTGCAAAGAAGACATCCAAATGGCCATCAGACACATGAAAAAGTGCTCAACATCACTCAGCATCAGAGAAATACAAATCAAAACCACAGTGAGATACCACCTCACACCAGTCAGAATGGCTGAAATTAACAAGTCAGGAAATGACAGATGCTGGCGAGGATGCGGAGAAAGGGGAACCCTCCTACACTGTTGGTGGGAATGCAGGCTGGTGCAACCACTCTGGAAAACAGCATGGAGGTTCCTCAAAAAGTTGAAAATAGAGCTACCCTACGACCCAGCAATTGCACTACTGGGTATTTACCCTAAAGACACGAACATAGTGATCTGAAGGGGTACATGAACCTGAATGTTTGTAGCAGCAATGTCCACAATAGCCAAACTATGGAAAGAACCTAGATATCCATCAACAGATGAATGGATAAAGATGATGTGGTGTATATATACAATGGAATACTATGAGGCAATAAAAAATGAAATCTTGCCATTTGCAATGATGTGGATGGAACTAGAGGGTATTACACTAAGCAAAATAAGTCAATCACAGAAAGACAATTATCATATGATCTCTCTGATATGAGGAATTTGAAAGGCAGGGCAGGGCAGTTTGGAGGGAAAGGGAGGAAAAAATGAAACAAGATGGGATCAGGAGGGAGACAAACCATAACAGACTGTTAATCTCATGAAAGAAACTGAAGGTTTCTGGGGGGTGGAAGGTAGGGATAGGGTGGCTGGGTGATGGACATCGGGGACAGTATGTGCTATGGTGAGTGCTGTGAAATGTGTAAGCCTGATGATTCACAGACCTGTATCCCTGGGACAAATAATACATTATATGTTAATAAAGAAAAATAATTCAGATCCTGCCAGTGTCCCTATACTCTCAGGTAGGACGGTGGCTGGTTTACCCATAGATCCCATTAGACCTTGAGTCCCATGAGGACAGGGCCTAGGAAGCTCTGCATCTCTTGGTGTTCTCGTTATCGGTGACTTCCGTAAAGCAGGTGTCCAGGGTAGGAGCAATAGCACCGTGTCTGCTGTGTTTCATCCATGACCTGCAAGTTCATGCCTGGCCTTCGGCTACAGTGAATCTCTTCCAGAAGGTCCTGAGTGGCCTTTGTCAACATTTACATCTGTGGTTTTCAATTTCATCCTTGCTCTTCTTTTGATTCCATTTCATACCATGGGGAATGTCTATTTCCAAGGTGATTCTGTCCTAGGAAGTACTATGCCATCCTGGAAGCCCAATTTGGAAAGTCCTCATGCTGTTGTGAATTCCTCTCAATCCCAGAAGTGTGGCCATATTCCCCCATCTCTGAAACATTTTCTGAGGAGAGGTTCCCCTTCTCACCATGGGCCCTTGCCCTTGACGTGGCTCTTGGAGTCTTGCTCAGGTCCTGAGTTTTCTTTCCACAAGACGGGAGGTGGGTCTCTGCTCCACAGTCTACTAGTCACTGTTACTGGGCCCATTCTTAACAAGAGCCTCAGTTTCCCTCACCTATAAGGTGAAGAATTTTGACAATAATAATATTTTCTTTTCCAGGGTTGTTATGAGAATAAGTTTCAGCTGTCCACAATGTTGATCTGGAAGGAACAGGAACAGATCCAGAGACCGCGAAAGGTCATGGTGTAATAAATGGGGGGTGATGGTGAGACATGTTTTGTTCAGAGTATCTGAAAGCATCTGAGACAGCCTATGTGCTTCTAGAGGAACTATTTCCCCCTTGAGATTCCCTGGGGCCCCTATTCTCCCTCACTGAGCAGGATAAATATTTGTAGGATCAGGATCTTCTGCCTTCAAATGCAATACTATCTTCAGACCCAGAGTTCCACCACTACCAGGGACAAGACAAAAAAAGCCACCACACACCTGGGAGGGATGTCTCTGCATGTTGACAAAGGTGGGTCAGAAAAGGAAGAACTGAAAAACAGTGTAGAGTGGGCATGCTGGCCCAGCAGGCAGCCCAGGGTCCCTCCCTGTGTGGCTACTTCCTATTGGTGTCACTTGTGGTCATGGCTCCCCAAGACCCCATTTCTTCACTGTAATATGGAGATAATTGTTTTGGCAGGTCTGTGAGCATTCAAATTAACCAATGTAGGGCATAAGCAAAGTTCCTGGATCATAAGAGGGTCTCAATTTATAATAGTGATTTTTTACACCTTTAATGAGACATATACTTCTAGACTGTCTATATACCTCTAGTTCAAATTTGGTGGTTGATTTCTTTAACCAAGTGACCCCAAGTGATTTACCCTCCTTCCCCAAACACACACACACACACACACACACACACACGGCAACAGCTGAACCCCTTCATGGAACAAGCATTTAAAGATTTTATTTATTTATTTGACAGAGAGAGATCACAAGTAGGCAGAGAGGCAGGCAGAGAGAGAGGAGGAGGCAGGCAGAGAGAGAGGAGGAAGCAGGCTCCCTGCTGAGCAGAGAGCCCGATGCAGAGCTCAATCCCAGGACCCTGAGACCATGACCTGGGCTGAAGGCAGAGGCTTAACCCACTGAGCCACCCAGGTGCCCCGGAACAAGCATTTAATAGGTCCCTACTGTATTTCTCACCATAGTAGGAGTTGGTGATACAAACATGAACATCTCCTAATAATAATGTTCAATTCCTAGATAAAATGGAGTCCAATTGTCAGAACCTCTCAAAATTTATTCCCCTTTACATTTTGAGCCTTTCATAAAGGTTGCAATAAGTGGAGGTCCCAAGGAGTGGAAACAGACTATGCCCCACAAGGTCCTTCGGGTGTGGTGGGAAACACTATTATTTATGTTCTGGCATGGATTTTCTAAGTCAGGGACAAAAATAAGTTAAGAGAACAAACCAAAATATGTATTTAAAAAGACCCAGATAATTGCCCAGGGGAACAGATGAATGACTTTTGAGTTTCCCACGTGGAGAATTTTGCCCCATTTTCCTTCGTGTTAACCAGAGCCCTGTATAACCATGCATCAGTGTCCCAGGTAGAGTGAACCAGATGCAGGCAGGAAAGTGGTCAGACCCCATCCGAGTCATGAATTCAGGAAAGAGAACATTCGGGTGGGTGATGCTTTGGTGTTTGGGAGTCAGAGGAGGTGAGTGGGCATTCCTGATAGGACTGTCAACCCCATCACTGCTAGGACTCATTAATGGCTTCACATCTTACCACTCTCCTGTGCAATTGACTTGACCCTCCCCATTTATCCTTAGAAAGATGCTGTGAGGTATTGTTACCTGCGTTTTCAAATGAGGAAACGGATGCCCCACGCAGTCATGTGCCCAGATCACAGCACGTCTGGGACTTGTTTCTGACCACTAGAGGCCCCACCCTGGAGTGGGGAAGGACTGTTTCGGGGAGAGGGGCCTTCAGCAATAGAAGCTTCTGGACCCCACCTGGGCAATACTTCACGTTTTGTTCTTGTCTGCCTTCCCTGATTGGCCTCATCAGGGCAGGATTGTCTACACGTGGGCCATGCTCCCTGTTATGGACTAAGTTGTGTCCCCAGAAAAGATGTTGGAGTCCCAGTCCCCAAGACCTGTGAATGTGAAATGAGGTCTTTGAAGATGATCGTGTTAAGATGAGGTCATCGTGGACTAGGGTGCGCCCAGATACAATGACTGGTGTCCTCATAAAGAGGGAATTTGTACACAGAGAAGATACCAGGTGAGGATGAGAGAGATTAGGATGATGCATCTACAAGGCAAGGGAGGTGAAGGATTGCCAGCCAACCAGGAGAAGCCAAGGAGAGGCTGGGAAGAGATTGTTCCTCACAGTCCTCACCAGCAACACTGCTGGCACTTTGGTCTTAGACTTCCAGCCTCCGAAACCATGAGAGAATAAATTTCTATTGCTTAAGGCCCCCAGTCTTGACAGCCTTTTACCACACTCCCCATAGCTTTAGAATGAAGGCCAAGTCCCCGAGCTCTGCACACTGTGCCCTTGAGCTTGGACACTTGGATAACCGGCCCCCAGGTATACCAGTTGGACCAAACCCCTGCTTGGTGGACTGACCATTCCTTCAAACATTCCTGCCCTGTGTTTGCTTAGTTAATACCTACTCGTTGGCAAGACCCAGGTCACACACGGGGTCCTCCCAGCAGCCTCCTCTGACCTGCCCCCTTGGCTGAGTGCTGTGCAAGTGCCCACCAGAGCACCTGCCACTCCTTATTCTCATCACTGTTCGGCAGATCTGCATCCCCTCCAGACCAGGAGCTCCTAGTGACTAGGAATAGTGTCTTTGTGGCCAGCCATGAATCACTGGCTAACAAAACACACCTCCTCTGATCTGCACCTTATGATTCTAAGGATGGTTTTTAACATGCAACCATAGGACCAGGACCAGGTGCCTGTTCCTAGCCTGCAGCTTCCTGCTAATGAATAAGGTATATATTCTCCCATGAAGTCTAAATGAAGGAATGAAAATGAAGGTGAGTTATCAGAATTACTATGAAAGCAAACAGCATCTGTTTCTGTTCTTTCTTCCCCTAGTAGTAAAACGATGCCCATTGGTTGTCATGGCATGCCCATCAACTCTGGTAGGATTGTAAGTACTTGTCTTGGACTGGGAGGCAGCCAGGGTAGAGATGCTTTCCGATGCCGTGTTACCAGGCTGGCTCCACAAGGAGGAGAGGACACATGACCCTTCCCCAGCCACTCAGGTCCATTTGGCACCAAGAGTTGAGAACACTCCCAGCAGAGAAAACCTCAGAACAGAAACGTGTTTCTTCCAGTGATGGGAGATCCCTCTCCCACAGCCCCTTCTGCTCCCTTCCCCTCCAATCATCGTATTTTCAATCCCCCAGGCTAGGCGTCAACAAAGAACATACAAAAGATGAAGCCAGACAGGATTTATAAAAGTAACCTGTATTCCAGCCAAAATCTCTTTTAAAAAGAAATCCCTTCTAAAGGGGGACAAACTACATAAGACACAATACATTTAAAATATGTATTGAAATTACAAATCAAACTTTCCCATGGGATTCCAAAGTACAAAACACAACATTAAAAGGCATTCAAACAGTTCTTTTATACATCACAGTGTTAGTGGCACAGAGTGGACTGACGTTTCAAAAAACACAAACCAAACTTTTGTGTTTTACCACTGCTTGTCAAATACATACTGTATACATGTGCGTGACCTGTTCATGCATAGGTTTATACAAGATTAAAATACACCCATGGTAAAGTGAGCAAAGAATGAAGGGCGTGTGGCAGGTGCCTTCCCCTCACCAAGGGCTCCCGGAAGTGTGGAAGACAGGAGTACACAAATCAGAAGAAGGACGGAGCTCTCCTGGGACTGATGCTTTAGCAACTATATCTGAGTGCAGGCCCTTCCTTCCATTTGACATTTTTGGCAACACCAGCCAGAATCTGTTCATGTCATGTATTTTCATAAGGGCTTAGAGTAATTAGAAGGAACAAACAAGCTTTGGTATTTTTTTAAAGAGACCTTCATGAAGCTGTATACATGCAAAATGTTTTCCCTTGATGATTTCACTGTGATTTACATATATATATATTTATATTTATATACAGGAGTATTTATTAATAAATGAAAATCTGAGAAATATACAAAAAGCCCTCCCTGGTTCTTTGCAACCCACTAAGTTTTAAAGACCACCAAGGGAAAAATGTCCTCTTCGAATTGGTTAAATAACTTCTAACTCTGCGATATAGATGAAAAAGATAGACTCATCTTGGAGTAAGTTTTGTGTAGCTGAGACTCCCTCTCCCCGTGGGCCCTGGGTACTAATCAGGAATCGGCCTGGTTCCTAACCTGGTTTTATGAAACAGTATGTCGTAAAGAGATTTTGTCCCCCTTTAAAAGGGTGTAACGAGGTGATTCCCCCAGTCTCTGGCAACTCCTGGAGGGTGAGGAAGAACGGATTTGGACGGTGACTTATGCAATCGAAGGATTTGATTATGGCCAGACCATGGCGCTGCATGACCATCTGGGGGGCCTCCTCCTCTGAGGGCACCGGCCTCCGGCGACCAATGCGAAGCTCAAGGGCGGGGCTGCACGGTGCATGACACAGCCAGACCCAGAGACCAGGCACGTCCACTGAGACGGCACGATGGCTCAGAGGGACACAGAGGACCTAAGGTCAGCCGCTCCTCCAGCGACCCCAACCAGACACCAGTCGAGTCAGCCATGGTCTAACGTCTTCCCTCCCCTCCAGGATTCCAAGGCCTCCAAAGGAATAAACATGCATGGGCTTCCAGAAGGCCAGCACGAAACCATCCGTGATAGCGAATGCAATTTTCAACTAAGACAAGCTCGGCCATAGGACAGTCCCCCTACAAAGCACAGACCACCCCCACAAGTTTCCCCTGGGAGCGACGGTAAGATTAAAATCTAAGACGTGGGCCTGCATCCCCATGAACGATGGGAATGGCGTTCCCTACCAAAATCGAAGTAGTCAGCAGGGGAAATCCAAGTTTACGTAAGACCTCAATGCAGTCCTGCTGGTATCTTCCTAAGAACGGACGAGAGTAGTTGACTATGAAAGCAAAGCAAGTGGACGGAAGCACGGTTGGTGCAAAGACTCAGAGCAGGCAGGCGTGACTTTGGCTGCGGCCGGCCCCATCTCTGTGGTCCCCGCCTGGCTTGAAACATGCGCTTGGGAAACGTGTCAGAGGTGAAGGCACGAGGACGGCTGAGGCTATGGAGGAGTGTGATTTGCTTGTGGGTTTCTCTAGGCTAGACGGAAGGCCCAATCCACTAAGACATCTGAGCTCCAGCCCAGAGAACGCCTCCTTACGGTTCCACCCCCCAAGGAGAGGGGTGCTACTACGGGTGGACTTGGAGAACGCGCAGTGGGAGGCAGCTGGCGCAGGAAAGAAAGGTGGACCAGGATGGGGCGAGGCCGGCCCATGGACACTGGAAACAGAGGCACAAGCCTGCTGCTGTCCTTGATAGGCATTTGAAAGGGTCTGGCTACACAAGTGCATCCATGGGTCCCAGTCTCGGCCACCAACTCGATCCTAGGACTCCCAGAGCATCACCGTCTCCAGAAAGCCATCTACCACCAGACCCTGTTGCAACAGTTGGAGCTGCAGAGAATCAATCACTGCCCAGGCTCCACTGAAAAGATGATCTTATGTGCGTTCTTGTTTCGTCACTGAACTAAAAATTCAACCGTGGTCGTAAGGAGAATGTTCTGAATGTGATTTTGACACGGACTAGTTTCCTAATGGCTTCAGGTCATAAAGATAATAAACACTACAAGTGGAGAGTGAAGGGATACTGTGTTCTCATCTATCACACGATAAGAAATCAGGAAGATGCTTCTATACGGGGAAGCAAACCGGGACCCGAGGCCAACACAGAAACGTAGAAGTCAAACACGCCCGGAAAACCACCACATTTTACAAATGTGCTTGCAACGAGCAAACTGGTCTGATTTTGTTTCCATTTCCCTCCTTTGTGGAATGTCTAGGAAGTTTTAAAAAGCGCCACTATAATAAATCTACAATTGCCTTTCTATTAGTTCTGAAGTCCCAAGTTCAATCAGTCAGTTTGTTCCTTAAAAGTGAAGGTGACTTTGAAAGTGCTATTCAAGCCCGCTCTCTCTAAAGAAGACAGTTTCTCCGCTTTTTAAACATCGGCGGCTGCAGTGTGTGTCTTACTGACCCGCCCATTCCGCTGCTGGGGGAACAGTCACCCCCAGCCTGGGAGGAGCTGAATGGTAAGATCTAATCAAAATAAGTGAAATGGAAGGTTTTTTCCAGTGGGGCAAAATGGTTAGCAACAGGGCTTGGAGCTGTGTCAGACACAGATTTCTCCAAAGTAACTTAGTCATTTAAAAAAACTGAAAATCAGGAAGCTTCTCCCCCAGGTCCCAGGAGTCCTCCAGTCTTGCCAGGAAGCCCTGCTGGTGAGGACCAATAGCACTGTTCTCCTCTCACTGTCTACACGAGGAGGTGGAGGTGAGCAGCCAAACCATCGTGACTCCCAGCAGAGCGAGTCCCGAGTAAAGCACTTGGTTTCCAAAGACATTAAAAAGTATTTGCTCATACCTGGATGAGAAGAGAGAAGCCCTGAGAGAGAGAGAGAGAGAGAGAGAAAACAAGAACAAAAAAGGAAAATGTAATGATGAAGATACTCCTCTTAAACACACTGGTATTTTCTAAGAAACGCAACAATAGAGGAACCCATGTTTACAACAGTACACCACTTGTCGTGTTTGAAACGTCGTTACAAGTTTCAAGAAAAACACAAAGAGCGCATAAGGCTTTCTAAATCTCCTGAAAAGTGGCCAAGCCAGAAAAGTCGTTTAACGATATCTTCCTAAAATGCACATTTCCAGAAAGGCATAGGATGGTGTAGATGCACCTTGTTGATTTTTCACTACTCAGTTGGAAAAAGAAAAAAGAAAAAAGAAAAAAGAAAAAACAAACAAAAAAAAAGAACACCCTCTAAAAAAGGATTTTACTAAATGCCATTAGTAATAAAAACAGTTGTCATAAACAGAGTGCTTTTCTCAAGTCAGAATTATCGGATTCTGTCTGAAGTGAGTTGCAATCCTCAAAAGACTTCTTCTCCCAGCAACATGGCACCATCTTGATGCCAAGGAGGAGACGGACGACATTTTGCACAAAAGGGTCTCTTAAGCAACCATCAGACACTCCTAGTCTATCCCCACTGGGAGAAAACCGCCCGGTGCGCTCCGTGCAGCACCTCCCTTGTCAAGTCGGCAGAGATGGATTTTGGTGACGTGCCCTCCCCACGCCAGCCTGCCTTCCCCACACCCAGGTGACTGCCCCCAGGGCCTCAGCAGAAGTTCTGACATTAGTCCCTGAAATCACGGCATCCAGCGTGACACTGTGAAGCTCAATGGGGCACATAAGGCAAGAAAGATGTTTAGTGAGAGGGGACGGTGGGGCGGGGTGGGGGAGAGCCACGCTTCCCAGAGGCAGGGTCTTGTTCCAGCATCGTGCCTTCCTCTAGGTAGGTAATGGGTCGTCGTCACCTTTACTGCACTTACACTTGCAGCAAAGTACAAATGGAGTGGCCAAGAGCAGGAAAGGCGAGGCCACCAATAGCAGGAGCCCAAATCCAGCAAAAATGCCCACGACCTGCAAGAAGGAAACACAGGACAGAGGATAAGGTGGCTAGTCTGCAAGTTCCACAGACGGAGCATAAGCCACACAACCACCCACCCACCCATCCTCTACCCATCCATCATCCATTTATGTGCCCATCCAGCCACCCGTCTACTCATCTATCCGTTCACCCATCATCCATCCATCCATCCATCCATGAACCCATCGTCCACCCATCCCTCACCCACTATTCATCTACCCACACATCCGTTCACCCAACCACCCAGCTATCTATCCACTCAGCCATCCACCCATCCACCCATCCACCCATATATCACCCATCCCTCATCATCCTTCCATCCATCATCTACTCATCCATCCATCCATCTATCCATATATCATCCATCCATCCTCCCATCCACACATCCATCCATCACCCATCCCCCTATCATCTTCCTATCCATCCATCTACCCACCCATCCATCCATTCCTCTACCCATCCATATCATCCATCCCATCAACCTCCCATCCATTCATTGACACACCCACCCAACCATATCATCCATCCATCCTGCCATTTACCCACACATCATCCGTTCACCCAACCACCCAGCTATCTATCCACTCAGCCATCCACCCATCCACCCATCCACCCATATATCACCCATCCCTCATCATCCTTCCATCCATCATCTACTCATCCATCCATCCATCTATCCATATATCATCCATCCATCCTCCCATCCACACATCCATCCATCACCCATCCCCCTATCATCTTCCTATCCATCCATCTACCCACCCATCCATCCATTCCTCTACCCATCCATATCATCCATCCCATCAACCTCCCATCCATTCATTGACACACCCACCCAACCATATCATCCATCCATCCTGCCATTTACCCACACATCATCCACACATCATCCATCCCCCTATCCTCCTCACACAACCATATACCCCCCACCCATCACCTACCCTATCGTGCATCCATCAGTCACCCATTCATCTACCCGCCCATCCACCAATACTGCCTTCCCTTCGCTGCCTTCCCTTCACTCCACCTGCCCTTTCTTTTTCTTCCTTTCCCTTTCCTCCCCCTTTCTTCTATCTAAGCACCCAAACCACTATCTATTTATATATCTAATTAGCCAACAAGCCTCCCCTGAGCCAGACACTGTGCTGGGTATTACAAATACAGAAACACATCGGATCATGGATCCTAGAGGAGCACCCAGTTCACTGGAAAGACACTGAGATTTAACTGATTGCCAATACACTGCCATCACGTTCCAGGTATAAAGGGAGTCCAAGGGTCAGACATTTGCTAAGAGGATGGAGGACTGAGATTACGAAGATGAAGGGGTAGCTAGTGCACCAGAAAGACTAGGATCGGGCATTCCAGATGGGAGAACAGGAGAGACTCAGGCACAGCGTATCAGGGAGGAAGCCAACCCATGACATTTCCGGAGTTTAAACCCAGGACTGCTTTCAAAACTGTTACAAGTTTTGGCTTTGTTTTATAATGCATGCTTAGGCCTAGGGGTGAGTAAATGTAGACAAGCTGTCAGGGAAGTCAGGCAGTGTGGCTGGTCAAAAGAGCCAGGTGTTTCCTCTTTGAAAGCCTCTGGCCCTGGCGGCACACCCCCCAGGCAGAGGGCAGCCCCAAGGGCCATCTGAGGGCAGAGTCAGACCGCCACCTAGTGTTCACAATGATACATACACGACCGCCCAGGCACGCTGTTCTAATTCAGACTCCCCTGTTAGTGTTTCTGTGCCTCATCATTCTCAAAGATAAAATAAACCATCGAGGTACAAGATCTCTAAGAGCCGTTGTCGGCTCTGAAGCTTGATCCCAGGCCAGGGCACCCAGATGTGTGGAAGAGAGTACACCTCTGCTTAGACCTCCTCCTGGAAACTGTCCTGCAGGCGCCACATGCTTCTGCAACCACACCGCTCACGCGAGGAGCCCGGCTCTCCCGCCTGCGGACTACGTCCGTCCGTCTGAACGTAATGTCGATGGTGGGTTACGGGATGTGAAATCAGGTCAGGCTTTGTTAAAATCACGTGCACACCAATACCTCAGAAGAGATGAAAACGCCAGCAAGGGGCTATTTCGAGGGCGTCCGTGCAATCCCTGCCACTGGGAGCACACGGTCAGTCCCAAAGAAGCCAGGGACTCCTCGCAGCCACTAACATACCAAAATCCTTGACCAAACGCTCCCATTCTTGGGCAATAACACGCCTTCGTTTTCACCCTCTCTTGCCTCTTACTCTGCCTGCGTTTCGTAAGCAAGGACACCGATCTCGTGCCGACTGGTGACGGGAGGAGCAGATGTTGCCAGAAGGAAAGCAGCCAGAGGTAAAGAGTGACATAGGGAGCAAATGTCGCAAAACAAAAACAGCCAGTCAGTGAGTGTGTTACAAACGTGTGTCAGGCCCTGGGTCCGTCACTGCAGGAGACACGGGAGTCAGTGGGTCCAGGCTCCGAGGGCGTCACGGCAGCGCAGCACCGCTCGTGCTGGCAATCTTGGGGAGTCCACGGCCTGGCAGGGGTTCTCTGACCGCGCGCGGCCCCCGGCGTCTCCCACAGTAAATGCATCATGGATGTTCAGGAGACGAGCCAGCTGCAGGGAACCGGTAGGCTCTGAGTCACCTCCCCCGGAGAGTTCTACAAACCACACTCCAGTGCTGGGGGACAAGACGCCAAAATCAAAGATATGTGAGGTGAATGAACGGAACGTCTTTAATTCACTGATGCCGGGCATCTGCCTCCAGCCTCAGTGCCTGCCAAGCACGGGCCACATGCGGCAGAAGGTGGGTGACAGGGGTGAGGGACCCAGAGCTGTGGCCGCTCACATGGCTCTTCCCAGGTCCTCCTGCAGGGACATCATGGCGACAGCCTGAGAGAGCCACCGCGGGAGTGTTTGCACCACGCAGCGCTGCAGACTGGGGCGTCCCCCGCCCGGGAGCCAGCAGTTAAATACCAACCATGGCACTGCTGGGGTGTGCACTTGAGGCGAGGGATTCCGGGAGGTACGAGAACCGGCAGTGAGCCGAGGCTACGCCGATGCCCACCAGGGGACAGCACCCGCCTCTCTCCTGCCCGCCTTTGGTAATAGCTCCTCTTTCCTCTGCTGGTGAATATTTTTTGCTCTGAACTCCTGAGGCTCCTCTCTGTTCTCTGAAAGAACGGGTTCTGGTGCGAGGGCAGGCAGACACCAGTCGTGACAAAGGGGTGAAAACTGCCCAGACACGGATTTGAGATGCAGAAAACAGGTGCTTGGAAGCTCGGGGGGCTTCCCTGGGGAGGCTGCAGCTCCAGGCGGCGTGAGCCAGGCGCAGATGTGCTGAGGGGGCCGGAAGAGAGAGTCTCAGACAGTTTGGCTGAGCAGAGGGAACACAGGTAACCGGACGTGTGCAGGCAGGACACTGGGGCGGAGTCCGGCAGAGCCAGACCAGGGAGCGCAGGATCACCGCTCGGAAGCTGTTTGTCATGTTGAGAGACTAGGGAGCAGGTGAGTTCCAGGGGCTTTATGGGGGATGGCCCACAGGAAGGAAGACGGAGCCAGGAGACCCTTCCGGGACTCCCAGCAGGCCAGGCAGGTGGAAGGGAGGAGGATGATGGGGAGGAGAGGCTCGGACCAGAAGACAGTTCAGAAAGCAAAATCAGCAAGACGCAAAGGGATCCAAGAATGCTGCACTCAGTTTTGGCCAGAGGGGACAGATGTGCGACCTCGGTAATAAGAGAAGAACGGTGAGTTCCACTCAGATGTTCTGAGCGTGAGCTACCAGCAGGTCCCCATGTGAAGATATCTATGAGACAGTCAGTGTGTACTTGGGTCTCGAGCTCTGGGGAGGAGCCAGCAGATTTCAGGACCATCAGCACACAGATGTTCAAGCGAGGGACTGCCTCCCAGAGAGGGAGCACAGATTGTGGAAAACAACCGAATTAAGCCATCCCACCATCTGTGTGCAGAAGAGAAGGCCATCTAGAAAGCTGTCATCAGCTCAGGCCACCAGAACCAAGCACCGCAGACGTCTCTCTTTTCATCATCCTTGGGGGCGCGGGGTCTGAGGCCGAGCTGCACCCATCTGCACGTGGCTGGCCCTTTGCACCTGTCTGTGCCCTCATCTCCTCAGAAGGGCAACAGTCATGCTGGATCAGGGCCCACCCAACAGCCCCACGGTCACGTCATCACCTTTCTGAGGGACCCACTTCCAGATACAGTTACATTCGGAGGCACTGGAGCTTTGGGCTACAAGATGTGAATTCCGGGGGGGGGGGAGCTAATTCAGCCCCTAACAAAGGAGGACCCCTGGGAGGAGTATCTGTGTATGTGTATATGTATGTGTATGTGTGCTGCCAAAGTGAGCACAGGATTATAGGAGAGTCAGGAAAAGCTGAGCATCCGGGAAGCCCCCAGGTGGGGTGGGATCGGGGGCTGATGCAGGTCTCACAGGGACGGACACAGGGACTGATGGCACCCCTCTCCAGGAGACTTGGGTCCCATGCGCTGGTTTTTGGGGCCCCCAATGGGCTGCCTGCACCCTCTAGACGGGACTCTCCTCAACTCCCTCTACTCCTATCCAGGCTCCCGAGGGCTCTGGGGCACCCACATTCCAACTCTGCACCACGAGTGCTCTGGGAACCCAGACAGCGCGGTACCTGCAAGATGGGCCATGAGGGCCACAGGGCAGACGGCCGGCCTTGGCCGTGCAAACCAATGCATTTCCAAGAGGGTTGGACAGTGGTGCTGCCTGAGGGGAAGCGGGAAAGGGAGCAAGGCCGGGAGTGGGGTTTAGGGCACACAAAGGAGACACACTGGCTGCAGGGGAGTGAGCCCGGGAGGAACTGGGGGGTCCGGGTCACCCAGGCCTCTTGTCTGAGTGACACGGAGGCTGGAGAGGCACGTCACAAAATGGGGGGCACATGGAGGAGGAGGGGATCTCAAGGGAAAATCCAAGTTCCACTCATACATGTTCTGTCGCCCACATGGGGAAAGCTAGTGGCAGCTGGGAGCCGAGGGGGCTGTGCGGTCACAGGAGGGACCGGGAGTGCACAAGGAGGGCTCCCCTGTCACCGGGGTCACAAGGGCTGGTCCCACCTCCCTATAAACAGAATAAGAAGTCATCGGTGACCCCTCCGTGATAGTCCACTCCGGTATCCTCGTTTCACCAGCACAAAGTCTATGGCCAGAAAGCAACGCAGCTGTCTCGAGATCTGCTGAAGACCGAAGGCATGGGGCACCCTGGGTTAGGACAGGAGCTCTGTGAGACATACCCTCGGGCCGGCTCCCCGCACGGGCCGTCCAGGATGGGCTGCCTGGGGCACGCTCCCGCCCTTCAGCCCGGCCCCGCAGGCGCTCGTGGGCACAGCTCCAGGCACGGGTGTGCGTACAGAGCCCAGTTATCCGCTGGCTCTCTTAAATGCCATCCTTTGGCTAAAAGGGAGCTCCCCCTTCATTGCGTGGGGGGTGGCCCTAGGGTTGGTTCCCTGCTCAGGAGCAAAGGAAGAGCCAGTGTGGAGCAGACCCTCGCCGGCGGGGTGACGGCGTCCTCAGGAGATGGATCTAGGGCGGAGGTCACGGACCTCCACCCCTGACGCCGGACGCCAACGCTGGACCCCGGGCCAGCACCAGAGACAGCGACCGTGTCTAAGTGAGGGTGTCTAAGGGACGGGCGAGGGGCAGAGGAAGCGCAGACACGTAAGCATCTCCTGCTCCCATCGAGCACTCTGCGCGGGGTGGGGGGGCGGGCAAGCTGGACGTCTCTCACACCCTGCAGCCAGAGCCTTCCAGACCTCCCTGCCTCCTGTTCGCAAGACCACTGTGTCCACACGAGACCCTGTGACACCGAATAAACGAAGTGACGTCACTCGGACAGAATGGAATTGTGCGAAACTTTTACGTGACAGACCCTTCTGCTCACGGCAGGACGCCTTGTGAGAAAACTCACGGCGGGGTTCTAGAATGTATTTGGCACGTGATATTTTTAGTCCCACAAAAATATGGGGAGCAGCCTACAAGGAACACAAGGACTCATGCTAAAATTCTCCAAAAAAATCTAAAACAATGTTATCTAACTTCGCATCTAAAATTGGGAAAGCGAAGACACAGGGACTTTGTAACGTCAACAAACGACACACAGTGATCGAACACCACCCCTAGAAATGGGGAGTCACTGCGGCGCAGTCTCCGGAGGAGGACCCGACAGCCCTGCCGGACGCCTCAGCAGCTCCGCCACGCGGGCCTTAGAGACGGTGAGTCAGGGCACTTCCGGGGCCTCTGCCCCAAGACTGGCTCTTCCAACCCCTCCCTGGGCAGCGCCACCTGCCTCAACCAGCCACACAGGGGTGGTGAGCCTGAGGGCAGATGGGGGCCAGCCTCTCATACCATCTCTGACTGCTCTGCTCCACCCCTGCTCTGTCCCCTCAGACCATCACCCCATGGTTCTACCCCCAACCCTCCCTGTTCCCTCTGCCTGTGTCCCCCCATCTGTCCCCCCTCTGCCTGTCTCCCCCCCGCCTGACTGACTGTCCCTCCTCTGCCTGACTGTCCCTCCTCTGCCTGACTGTCCCTCTTCTGCCTGTCTCCCCCTGTCTGGCTGTCCCCCCTCTGCCTGACTGTCCCTTCTCTGCCTGACTCCCCCCTCTGCCCCGTCCCCCACTCCCACAGCCAACTCCTCCTCATCACTGTGAAAATTATCCAAAGGAAACCTCATTTAAAATGGCATCGGGGGGTCAGTAGGTAGACCTCAGCTGTCCTCAGGGTCAGACCCAACAGGAACCCACATGGGGATACTACTTTAGCTACTCCTTTGCTTCCTCAGCAGGAGGAAGGACGGTTTCCTCCTCCCCACTTCCCCCAGGAGCAGCCCAACCACGGAGAGATGCTCACAACTCAGCCAGGGAGAAGCCACGACATTTGGGGCTCGCAGTTTATTCCAAAGGACTTCTGATGTTTGTAACAGCCTTCCCTACGGCTGCCTTTCTTCTATCAAAGGGACTTGCTCTCCTTTGTTCTCCAGACCTGCCTATGGTTTGGCTGTAGCTTGCTTGTCCCAAGTGGCATTCCTATGCTATTCCCCAATACACCCGTTTTTGTCAGTAGAGCCGCTGGGAATTTTACTTTTAGGGCTAGTGTCACTCAGCACTCCGCCATGGGCACCACCTCCAACGGCCCTTCCCGGCCAGGCCCTCCTAACCCATCTCCTCTCCCGCTGACTCCTGGCACCTGTTATCCCTGTCCCTGCACGGAACGCGGGTCCCGCAAGACAGGGACACATCAATCTTATCCCCTGGAGTATTTCCAGCCCCAGAAGAGGGCCCGGCATGCGGCGGGAGATGAATGCATGTTCCAAGTATGGATGAACATGAATGCATGGGCCCTGCGGAAACCCCACCGGCCGCCTAGACACTCCCAGGGAGGGACTTTTTCCATTCTCTCTGTTCCCCTTTCCTGGGACTACCTGGCTTACCCCAAGGCCACTAGAGAAAGATCTGCATTAAGGGCCATGCAAGGATTAAGCCACCCAGAGGCTCACCATCAAAGCCGTGGGTCAGGCGTGGGGAAGCCAGTCTGACCTTAAGGAGCTCTCACGTGCTAATCACGATGCATACGTACTGCCACTTCGGGCCAGGGCTACCCTGAGGGTACCCTGCAACCTAACCCTTCGGTACCCTTAGGGCTACGGTAAGCATGATCTTACACCAAGAAAGTCAGGTGGGACCCATGCTGACCAGCTCTGCTTTTCCATACAGCGTGTCTCCAAGCCCCTGGCGCACCGGGTCTCTCTCCCAGAGATCAAAGTTCCAGGTGAGTCACCTCCTACCTGTGTCCGATGCCAGATGACAGACGCCCTGGAATGGCCCAGCTTATTCCGGCAGGGTCCTTTATCGTAATGGATCAGAAGGAAATCATCCTGCGAAGACAAGAGAGAGAGAGAGAGCAGGGCTGATGGCAGGTTCCTCTTGGAACAGTGAGCGAGTCCTGCCGGGGCCGAGTTTCTTTCTTTAGTTCCAAAGCAAGTGCGAGTCTGAGAGGGAGTGGGTGGCCGAAGAACACGCACCCGTGGTGCTGGGCGGCCCGGTAGGATCTCGGTGCTCCATGGTCCCGGGAGCATCCCTGGAGGGACGCGGCTGTGGGCACTAGAGGGAGCCCTGCCCCAGATTTCGGCCTCCTGCCTTTGCAGACACATAATCTCTGGGATGTGGGGCTTATGAACAAGTAGGTCACAGGCTCCTGCTACCCCAGGAGCGGCTCGGGGGCCCTGGCTGTGTTTGATTCCACTGGAGCACGTCGGCCTTCACATCTTCCTGCCGCCTGCCCGCCCGCCCGCCCGCAGGATTACCCCTGGATTAGAGGATTCCCTTGATCTCTGGCTCGTCCTCCTCCATTACCGTGGGGCTTGTCACCTGCGAAGTGCCTCTTCCTTTCAGCTCAGACCACGAAAGCGGACTCATTACTTAGCAACAACTGGGTCGGCAACCATCTGCCACCTACGGGCCCTCCGATGGTCTGAAGTGAGTTCTGACTCACCGAGACATCCTGTTCCTGCTGCTCCCCACGCCCCCGGGGCTCTCTCCTCCCATCCAACCTCCAGTCGTCCTCAGGCTCTAGGAGTTGGGCCCCCCCAACTGAGGACAAGCTTGAACTATGTGCCCGCCTCCGTGCGTGGCACCCCAACCCTGAGCAAGACCCGCTGAGCCTGCGGGAACGGGTTTTCTACCCAAACCCTCTGCTCCCCGCCCTCCGAACAGGAAGTACCATTTTCTCTCCCTTTAAACAAAGACACAGCTCCATAAACGGTACCCAGGAGGGGCTGACGGCTGTTTACTCACTCAACCAACGGTGTAAACAGACAGCCTCATCCTGAGAAAGGAATAAATAAGCGAACAGGCCCAGTGTTACTGAGGGCGGGGAAGTCACTCTTCCGAGAGTCCTGGGCTGCCGCGCATACAGCCTGGGGTCTGGCCCTTAAAATCAGCCTGGCTTGAACCAGACTGAGGGACCACGTTCAGCGAACCTGGCTCCCCTCTGGAGAACGGCGCCGGCCTGGAGTCTGTGGACCATCCAGGGCCTCCTCCTGGTGCCAGGCTGCACCGTGTGCATCACAGAGCACTAGTCTCTCTGGGGTCGCAGCGGAAGCCTTTGTAGGATGCTGGAAGGCCCAGCCTGCCACCACCTGCCTCCCTGCCCTTCCCTGAGTCCTTTCGACGGTGGGAGGAAGCCCGGGGATAAAGGAAGAGGAAGCCTCTTCCAGCCCGAGCTTCATTGTCTCTAAAACAATTTTTGACATCTGTCCACTGTGAACCTCGCTTCCTTGAATTTCTAATTAAGATTTTATTTATTTATTTATCTATCTATCTAGAGAGCATGTAAGTCAGGGGGAGGGGCAGACGGAGGGGGAGGCTCTCCCAACAGATGCCCCGCTAAGCGCAGAGCCCGACAGTTGAGCTCTACCCTGAGATCATGGCCTTGAGCAGAAGCCAAGAGTCAGTCGCTTAACTGAGCCTAACTGAGCCGCCCAGGTGCCCCTCCTTGAATTCTCAGTTCTGTTTTCCCTTCTGCTGACATCATCATACACGGAGATTAGTTCATTCTCCGTGCCTGGGTCTTGTGTTCCCAGACTGCCTATCACAAAGTTTCGCACTGTAGGCGAACAGATAGCTTCTGAGTTCATTTTCTGAAACAAACCCGAAATGTGTCCGGGCAACCCCAGCTCCTCCTGATCAGGGGCGCTGCTGCTCCGAGTCCCAGGGGCTGAACGGAAGCACGTTCAAATGGTACCTTCCACTCTAAGATGCTTTTTACAAAATATACATGATTTTCTTGTGACTTGAAGTTTATTGGCAAAGGCCTTGGGCAGAACAGCCCCCGGGCCCTGCCAGGAATCCGGCTGTATTTCTGCACGGGACTCTTTGTCTTGACTACTGTTCAGGGAGGTCCCATTAAGCCCCTGGCTGGAAACGGGAACAATGGAACACAGCAGAAAGCTGCCATCACAGAGATATTCAAAGATAAAAATAAATCCCCTCGGGCCTTTTGTGTCAAACTCTGGCCGCTGCTGCTCTAACCCCAAACTGTGGTATTTTTCAGAGACTGAAAGATGAAAGAGTGGATGCGGGTTCGTTCCTCACTCCTCCGGTGCCTTTGGGAAAGGCTGTTAAATCTTCCTGGGTTCCCCTGGGGAAAGGAAATACCTCCCACTCTCACAGAAAGAACGCACGGATCAAATACAATGGGTGTGTAGAGCCAATCGCACAGGGTGGGCACTGAACAATTACCCTAACAAAGATGATCTATGTACTCTCCGAAAAAACAAGAAAGAAAGAAAGTGCGAGTGTCCCTTGCTGGGAGGGCATCCCAGAGGGGATGCGGGGGAGCACTACGGGCGAACCCTTGAGGACCCGGCACAGGCTGGGGAACGAGGCACATGCTGGAAGGAAGCAGCCGCACAGGATCTAGACCCCCCGCGGAGTGGACACGAGCAAGCGAAAGACAAGTGACACGCGTTCCTGTGTTAGAAGCCTGGCCGGCCTCCAGCCAGGCGATCGCACTTGTCTTAAATCACGGTGATGGCCCTCGGTGAACCGCTCCACAGCAGACTCCCTTCCCCTGATAATCTGCGTTCTAAGGCCCCAGGGTCATTTCTCAGCAGCTCTTTGTTTACAAACAGGAAGTGCTTGGCCTTGAGGATGGATGACTTTCACAGTGGAAAAGGGCAAGGCGGCGCCTGAGTCTTTAGTTCAGGCAGAGTCGGGACGGCAGGGCTTCAGAACTCAGACAGACAGACAGACAGGGTGCTTCTCCAGGGACCAGAGCAGGGTCGACAGCCTTGTGTTCCGTGAAGACTGCTCCCGTTCCTGTAGCTTCATCAAAGCAGGGCAGTGATCACGCCCGGAGGTACACCTTCTGCTTCTGCCAGCCTGGGTCCAAGACTTCCCCCCAAAAACTCTTCAAGGAGACTGGGTAACACAGAGTAAAATGGACACTTCCCTTCCACTCCCCTTTAGGAAAAGTCATAAGGAGTGGCACACCGCAGACCAGACACTAGATGATACATCCTAATTTAAAAATCAGTTTTCCCCCTAAAATTGGAACATGGGACAATACAAAACTATATATAGAGAGAAAGACCATACACACACACACACACACACACACACACACACACACACACACATATATTATCTCATATATATACTGTATACATATGTAGTACACAGATCCGAAAACTTCGAGGCCCTAAGGACTTTGGAGTGCTTGAGACAGGCTTCTAGACGTCTCTTCCCACCACACAAGGTCACAGAACACACTTGCTTGGATCTAAGATAAAGAAGATTAATCTTGCCAAACTGATTTCTTAAACTTGACCTTGGATAAGATAATGAAGCCTCCAGGATAGCAAAAGGGTATTATCTTCCCAAGATTTGTTGAGCTACACACAGTTCTACTGTCCCTTTAGTAATTTATAGTTAATAAAGGAAAAACAGACTTCTCAAAACAAACAAACTCAAAAGAAGCGATCTAGCTAACACCTTTAAAGGTGGCCTTTATGTTACAGACCTGTTACCTTCTTTAAGATTCCATCTCAAACAGGCATTTACTTTCTTCCTGATAATCTGTAGACACATCCTGAAGACAACAGGCTAAGTTTCAAAGTTACTCCACTCCACCCACCATTAGGGACCCTTCTTCCTTCACCTTGGGAGCCCTGAGATAGCGGCCCCTTCTTGTCCCTCAGGAGCTAAGCTGACTGCTCTGATGTGGGCCCCAGGAGGGACACTTCCCCTGAAAAATGCTTTGATGTCACAGAGGGACGGAAGCAGGGGCAGGCTGTGGACAAATTCCTAAAAAGGTGAAGCAGGCATCTGTGGCAACCCTCCTTTATTTCAGTTATATCTTAATGGCTTAATACTATTTTTGGAAGAGCTGGACAGAGTTGTCCTGCTGTATAGGACAGACATATATAAATACATAGGACACATGACTTGATGTGCTTTGACAGTCACTAAGCACAGTCATTTTAACAGATGACTATATCTGCTACTTAACTGTGGTTTTAAAAACCTATGTACAGGGGCACCTGGGTGGTGCAGTGGTTAAGCGTCTGACTCTAGGTTTTGCCTCAGGTCATGATCTCAGGGTTGTGAGATGGAGCCTGGTGCCAGGTTCACATGGAGCATGGAGCCTGCTTAAGATTCTTTCTCCCTCTCCCCCTGCCCCTCCCCACTGCATGCATTCTCTCTTTTTACACTAAATAAGTAAGTCTTAAAAACAAAAACAAAAACCTAGGTACAAATAAACTCTTGTAAAACTAAAGTCAGAATGTCATCACTTTGGCAAAATGCCCATTTTCCTAATAGGGGTGAGGAAGGAGAATATGGAACTGAAAAGAAGTGTTCTTTGCATCTGGCCTTGAAACTCCAGAAAAAACAAAACAAAACAAAACAAAACAGGTGCTTCAAGAGGGGAGAGCCAGGCACTCCCAGCAGGAAGTGCAGAGATACTGGGGTACAGAGTGTTTTGGAAGCACTCAGCACAGGGCATACTTGCAAGGAGGTGGCCATATGAGGCTGGGAACTTCCATTCTGCCAGATGGCTCAGAGTGTGTGTTTTTCTGTTGTGAAGGTGACAGAAGGTCAGCAAAGTAACTGTGCCCCCACCACCCCATTTCCCTGTCCCCTGCCTCTGTTTATCCTTCCTAGTGCACTGACAGTCCCTGCTGTGCTCCCTGCTGTGCACTACACATTTGCATCCCCCCAAACTCCTAAGTTGAAGCCAAGTCCCCCCTGTCCCATGTGATGCTATCTAAAGTGGGATCTTTGGGAGGTGATTAGGCTCAAATGAGGTAATGAGATGGGCAGACGCCCCATGATGTGATTAGTGCCCCTGTACAATGAGGGCGAGACACCCACCTCTCTCTCTGCCACATGAGGACATAGTGAGAAAGTGTCCATCTGTAAACCAAGAGAAAGCTTCTCTTGTCTCTCTTGGCACTGGGTCAGATGCCAAGAACCGAATCTGCTCGGATCCTAATCTTGGGCTACCCAACTCTGGAGCATGAGCAATAAATGTCTTGTTTCAGCTCCCAGTCTCTGGCGTTCTGTGACAGCAGGTGGAGCCAAGACTGTCCCCACAGACCAAACCTGAGGCCTGAAGACCCCATCCACCTGGGCTGAATCCCAAGCCCGAGCTGACCTTCTGTTTCCCAGAACTCCTCCTACCACTGCACTGATGAATCCATATTTTCATAAGCACAGAGAAACATCCGATGATGTTACTTCTGTTTCCCAGACGCATTCCCGAAGCTCTTTAGGAAATGGCTGGTGGTTCTCCCCTCCCAGGCAGAAGCTCAAAGTCAAGCTCACGGCTGTACTCACGTCCAGAGACTCGAGGCAGTACCAGCAGAAGGCGTGTTTGCAGTTCTTACACATCATCTGGGCGCACCCCTCGTCCCGCTCGATGTAGACCTTGCACTTGGGACAGCGTTTGATGGGTGCGTCGTCCTCCTCCAGTTTGAAAGCAGAGCTGCGGGGGGAGAGTCCATCAGTGGGAGGCTCAGCAGGGCTGGGTGGGGTGAGAGGGTACGGTCAGGATCGGCGAGGCTGCAACCATTAGTGCAGCTATAGGGGGCCAAGGCCGCTTGTTATTAAATGTTATAAAATGAAACTAAGACTCCGTAAAACATTCACCAAAAAACCATGTGGATCAGCTAGTTGGATTTAAAAGCAATATCAGTATGTACTTAGGTTTAGATATGTGTAGACAAAAGAAATTATGGCAGAGGTTTCTAAAGAAGGTGTCCGTGTCATGGGATGATGGTCAAATTTTGTCTTTATTCATATATTTGTCTAATTTCCAAAGGATCGATGAGAATTTTTATGTACTTTGCTGTTATCAGGAAAAAAATAATAAATGTTAAAAATCCGTGCTCATTGATGAGTTAGATCTACTGGGCCTGTCTTTACAGAGTCACTTTCCTGAGAAGTCTGGTGAGGTCCACAGTGGTTGGCGTGACAGGCTATAAGCCCGGGGTCACGGCTGGCGTGACACAGACTGGCTGTAACAGCCGCACCGGGCCTCGGGCCTCTCAGTGTGGGCACGCTGGAACAACACATGTGACAGGAACACACTGTCACATCGAGCATGGGTGAACTTGGCCATAAACGACATCCAACCTTCTATGTTGCTAATAAAGAGAGGACAGAGACATTTTGGTGTGACCCCAGAAGAATGTTCATCCCATGCCATTAAATTTAAAGAGAAAGCTAAAAAAATGTGCATGGAAACGTCGGGAAGAAAAAGTGGTCAGCCGCTACAAATGGTTACCACCGACTATGAGAACGCATTTGTTGTATTATTTGAACTCACTGCATCAGTCCAACATCCGCAGGAGAAAAACAATCTCCCACTGGAGTGAGCAGCCTTCTAGACCCTGATGCATTCTGGAGCATACGCTCACGGAGAGGAGCAGATTCTGGCATTTGGAGTACATTCTGGAGGAAGGACCTTCCACAAGCCTCATAGTAAACATAACGATTAAAATCGTTTGCCTATAGTATGAGCTATCGGATAATTAGGAGGGGCTCCTCCTCAGTGAGGCGTGGGATCCCGCTGAATGTGGTTCTGTGCTGGTCACTAGCAGGTGGTGACCAGTGGGGACATCCCCGAAGGCGGCAGCGTGTCCTCACTGTGAGGAGCACGGTGTCTAGAGACAGGTCCTGACCATGTGGCTCGGGTACCAGCAGCGTGAGTGTGCCCGTCCCCTGCTCCAAGCGAGGCTATCGGCATCCACCTCGGGGTGCAGCGAGGCCGGAAAGGGTTTCTGTGCACGTGGTACACACACCCAGAGCCCGGCGGGCCGGCAGTAAGCACTCAGTAAGCAGCAGCTGTTATTCTAGTCCCCCTGAAAGGTAACAGTCTCTCCTGCTCTGATTCTTGTCCAGTGTGAAGACAAAACACACAGCAACCAGGCTGCACAGGACGGGACTCGAACTGAGCCAGGGCGGTCACACTCAAGGGCCTCCCGCGGGCCCAGGGAACACAGTCAGCTCTGCGCAAACACGAGCTGTGCCCTCTGGATTGCTGTACTGTGCCCAACAGTCACGGCCACCAAACCCAGGGACTGAGGCTGCCCATCGGGTTAGATAGCACTGCTTCGGTCTGAAAGCCAGTTGAGACCTTAAAGTAATGGAACTAATTTCCTCATGTGATTCATAAGCTCATTTGGAAGGAAATTCCATGAACGGGGACAATGTTATCAGTGGAGAATGAAGACTATGTCTCAGGGAGACTTTTAAATGGGAACAGTTGAAATATGTAAGCTCTGGTGTGGCGCGGCATGCCTAGAAATTCACATGGAATGGACGATGGTTTCCAAACACCTCCAGGCACCTGAATTACATTTCAAATTATTATTAATAACAACCGTTACTATTATAAACTCAAATTTATGAAAATAGATGGGCATCTTCAACCGCTTCCTCACCATCTGCCCAGGGCAGACACACCGCAGTCATCAGAGCTGGCCAGGTGCTGGACGGGAACATGGGCTGAGGGAAGAAAGAACATAACGCAATGCTACTGCATGGAAAAGGAGGAAGCGGTTCATTCCAGCATCCGAGTACCGGCCGGATGCCAAGATCTGGGGTGACAAAGTCCCAGCAAGCCCAGGCCGTGAGGTGGGGAGCTCAGCTTAGTGGGGGAATCAGCTACACACGCAGGTGAGCTCCAGCAGAATGTGCCTGGCAGTCTGATCAATACAGTATCTGGTGGGGGCACATAGGTGGGGTCAGCAGCCCTGCCCCGGGAATGGGGTAGCTTGACGAAGGAGGCATGTGAGCCCATCTTCGCCCGTGGCAAGGGGTCTCCAGGGAAAGAGGGGGGTGGGGGCACGCAGGCACAGGTACAAACGTGCAGACCCGGGAGAGGAAGGAGGGGCCGAGAGGTTCTCCATGCAGGTGAAGCTGCAGGCAGTGGGGGCACGGCAGCAGATGGGAGAGGAAAACAGGGAGCGGCTGGTGACCACACCTTTGGATGGCCAGTGGGAGTCCCTCGATCAAGAACACAGCCTCAACAGGCACAGGGCCAACACCATATTGGGGAACCATCTGTGCTCCAGACTTTATAGGACATCAATTGCTGAATATTACCAACTGCTTAGGACTCATCCGACTTAATTTCAAGATACATACACTGATGCTGCAGTGTCTCCCCGGGCTTCGGCCTCAGGGTCTGACCAGGGGACGAAAGGGGGGAGATGCAGTCTGTTTCCCCACCCCCCCCATCTTCCCACCGGCCCACTCTGCTAGGGAAGTGCAGCCCCTTGTTCCCCGACACCTGGAAATCTATTTTTGGTGATCCCTCTGGTATCTGCAACCACTGACCACCTACCCTTGTCGCTGTGCCCCCGTCTCAGATCACCTTCCACACGGTGGGGTCTTGGACAACTTTAGGTACCATAGGACTTCAAACTCCTCACGGTAATAAACTGTCCATACGTCTGTCCTTCCAGACAGGCTGCGTGTGTCTGCTTCCTGGGCAGACAGTGCCAGCTTACAGCGCCACTGCTTTGCACGATGCCTGACACATCATCAGTTCTCAAAAATAATCAACCTACCCGCCCACCCACCCAGGTTTATTAAACGAGGCTCAAGAGGAAGAGACTGATCCAGAAGGAGTCATGTCTTCTGGAGCCCCATTCAAGGAGATGTGGCTTCCTTCTCTCCCTTCTCCCCAGCCCTCTGCCACTCTCCCTCAGCCCTCTCCCACTGTAACTGGGCAGAGGGTACCTGGTCTCTCCGGGAAGGAAGGTGATCGGCATGGTCTCCGGGCAGCCTTGGCCAGGGTGCCAGCTGGCTTTGCAGGCAGAGCAGAATTCCATGGCACAGGCTTTGCACTGCACCAGCTGTGGGCTCTGCAGGCCCATGTCCTGGAGCTGGCACACAGCCTGGCAGGTGGACGCTGGGCACCAAGTCCGACAGGGGTCCAGGAGCACTTCTGGCACAGGGAGACAAAAACGGGCAAGTCAACATTGCACACGGAGGCTCTCGGGGGTGTTTGGACTGAGGGATCACAGCAGCGTGTGGCTTCACATTTTTAATAGGGAGGGAATGTCCAGACCCTGCGGTCTTCCTATGTCCTTCATGACCCGGTGCCTGTCTGGCTCTTGGTCCGCCCCTTGGTCCGCCCCTCCAGACGCTTCCCACTTCCAACCCCTCCCAAAACACACCCGGAGGCCTTTAGTAATGCTGCTGCCCGTGGCTCCTGGGAAGCACCCCCCCACACACACACACACACCAATGGTTGGTCTGGGTTCTCTCTGAGTGCCCACAGACCACGGTCCACTTCCTGGTCCACCTCCCCAGGATGCAACTTCCCAAAGTCAGGCCTGCATCTTTGGTTTTGCGGCCTCACAGCCTGGCCCAGTGCAAGGTGTGCAGCGGGTCCTTGGACAACATTTGGTAAGGAGCACAGAAAGAAAGGAGGGAAAGAACATGGCCGAATTCTTCTCATCAAAGGGCTCATTTGCCTAAGGCTGTCCCTTCTCCCAAATTTAAATCTAAGCCATGAACTACTGTGTGAAATGGCCAGGTTGCCTCTCCAACTGGAGACCAAGATGTTAAGAAGCCCCATTACAGTGACAGATTTTATTCTGAAAAGCAGGAGACCCTCCTGTTTCCACTCCCGATCCGGCCTGAGCTACCCTTCCTCGCGAACCTGGGTAATTGTTCCATTCACAGCCTGTAGGGGTAACGCCGAATCCTCAGGGAGGGGCAGCGGCAGCAAGGACCTGACAGGAAACCACACAGAACGCTGAGGCTCTGCCAAAAACCTATCACAGGCCGGAGGGCTATTTTCAAAGGCCTTCAAGTAGGCCACTGGTTTCTAAGCTTTCCAGCCACGGCTCTGGGGAAGTAACTGGAGACCACTGGGTTCTGCAGGGAAACTTGGAAGGCGATGAAAGGACTTGGGAGCTTCCTGGCCGTGTGACTGACTGACCGCCAGGGGTGGGTTAAGTTCACCTGCATCGCGGACAGGACGTGCACACACTGGGACCTACAGCCTCCTGGGGGCTGGACGGGGCTGGAGGTGCGCCCAGACTTCACCTACACGGGCTGCCACAGGACACGCGTAGGTGTGTCATGTTCCCCGATTAAACGAGAAGCCGGATTCAGCCCTCTAGGAGTAAGCTGTGTCAGGTACAACCCTGAAAACGGTATTCTATTCCAGGAATGAGCAAACATTCTCTGCAAAGGAGCAGACAGTGAGTGTATTTTAGTCTTTGAGAGTCGTGTGGTCTGTCTCCAATGACTCCACTCCGCTACTGTAGCCAAAAGCAGCCATGCTGATTCGCAAATAGCTGTTCCAATAAAACTTTATTTACAACATCAGGCTGTGGGCCGGGCCACTCTGGGCCACTGGTCACGGCTGGCCCACTCCCGCTCTAACCTAACTCCTCCCCTGACCTGTTATTTGGAAGGGAGAATTAATTAATGGCAGGAAGCTATCCAGTTGGTAGGTCTAGGGAGGATATAGTAGAACCTGCTAATATAAAGGGACTCTGGAATCCAGGAAAATGTGCTACTTTTTAGCTGAGCTTCATTACAGTAATGTAAACTCTTCATGAGGTTCCTAATGGTGAGTGAATGAGGAGGATTAGCTCTTGCCATCAGCTGCTTTTCTAGAAATGTCTGTGGCCATGAGATCGGGGTGGGGGGTGGCTCTGTGGGGCAACGTAGTGGTCACCTCTGAGGCATATGTGTGGGGAGCTCCCCTGAGCTGAGGGGACAGGAAGAAGGAGGAGGGAGAGTAGCCCCCCATGGAGGTCCCCACCCCGGGGAATGAAGGCGAGGCAGGTGACCCCTCCCCTCCCCGACCCTCCTCTCCCCAGTCTCATTGAGCTCCTCTTGACGGTCCCCACATGGCTCCCTATCTTTGGTGCTAGTGAGTAGTCTGGCGGGGGCAGCTCCATCCCAGCTAGATTCTGGGGCCCCCTATGAGCACAGCACCTGCAGAAGGGCAACGCAGGTCACTTAGCACACGAACCACCCCAGGGCACATGGGGAGAGCGCGTGCGCCTGCTCTGCTCTCTTCCCACTGGGACCCTGTGGTTAGTGCTGGTCCGTCTGGGAGTGTCAGTGAGCCTGCTGCCCTCCCACAGACCCTGCGGGTTCCCTCGGCTCTCGGCCCCGCCTCTGCTGCGAGGGGTCCGGAGGCATCAGGGCGGGCTGCAGGCCCTCACACACCTCGTGGCCGTGCCCAACCTCCCAGTTACTCTCCTCGCACAGCAAATGCAGCTACGAGGCTGCCTCATCATCAGAGACTCAATTATACAATGGAGCAGAGGCCAAGGAGACCTAGTGAAGGTTTCCATGGTAATGGCTTCAGTTGTGTGACTTTGTCCTCATGGAGCTGTGACAGGAACTGCCTGTTTCTGGGGAAAGATTCCCTATCGGAGAGGTAAAGGGCAAAGAGTCTGTCCCAGCCTGCCGAAGGCAAACACCCTTCCTGTGCTTCCAGGACCCCTCAAACCCTGCAAATACGGCCCCGGGACTCTTCTCATGGGGGGGCACCAACACTCCCATCACCGTGCCGAGTTCTGCCAGCCGGTGCACAAGACAGGAATCGATCAGGAAGAAAATCCACACTGGGAAGAAAGCTCTTCTTTTGGGGAAGCATGTCAGAACTGACATCTAAGGCTATGGATCGCATATATAACTAACAGTATACATGAGGCACACTGTATCTCTGATACATCGTATCTAATGTTTTACACACACATGTCTGTGTACAGCACAGGCTTGTTTCAAGCAAGGCCAGTCGCCTATTTTCTTGCATAGCAGAAGAAAATATTCTCAGCTCCCACCTCCCAAAGACACACTAACCCTAGATAAAGGAAGCAGATCCCCAGTAGCTCTGCTTATAAAAAAGCCCAAGACTTTTTTAAAAAGGTGCTTTTCTTTTTAAACATGTGTTCTTGGGGAAGCATGCAAGGAGAGTCAGAGTTCTGGCTTTCTCCACACGCCTGTCCAGGCTCGTGCTCCAGCCACACCCCTGCAGCAGCACATCCCATCCCGTGGGGAGTCCTTGGCCCCGGTCAGGTCTGCCTACTGATGGATCAGCTCAGCAAGTGGGCTCATCTGTCTGGGCTTTACTCTGGCGGAAAGCACCAACGCCACACAGGACAAGACCTGACTTGGGCATTCATCGGACCTGTTGTCCCAAGGATAAAGAATCCAGGAGGTCACAGATACGCCCCTGGATGGCAAGGACTTCAGGAGCGAGGAACGGGGAGAGAAACACCTGCCTTCTGACTCAGTGGCTTAGCCAGGAGCACGGGTGTAGTGCAGTGGGGCGTGCAAGGGGGGCAGCCATCGCGCAGCAGCGGCCCCCATCGGCCTCTGGAGTCTCCCACATGGTCAAGTGGGCAGTCAGAAAGAAAAACAAGCCCACAGTCTCCTTGGCAAAGATCCCAACTGGAGGAGTGGGGGAGGAGATGAAAATCAAGCTTGCTATGCCTGAAACGAACATAACATTGTGTCAGCTGTACTTCCACTTTAATGAAAGATCAAGGCTGGTATGTGAGAGGAGACGTTCTAAGACAAAACAGAGACAATGCTTACAACTTAGACTGATTAGGAACTAGGTGCTGTCAGAGCACCAGGGAGCTGGGTCCTCCTCCTGGGCGTCCTCCCGGAATGCATTTCAAAACGACAGATGAGGCCGGAAACTCCCCTTCTGATCATATCTCAAAACTTGTTCGCCGTACTAGCTAGTTCGCTGTACTAGCTAGAAGCAATTGCGTCACGTGAGCTCCAACATTTTAACATTTCACTCAGACAGGTCTTTGGTCACAGTAAGTCTGAGTTCATTGTGTGTTTTCACGTAATGCTAGCAAAATGTTCTCAAGTAATATAGCCTTGAGAGATTTTGTTAACATAAGTCAACTTGGCTTCCTTTTTATGCAAGATTAAAAAAAAAATCCTTGGCTTATCCAAAGCACTTGAAATTACAAAGTATTTGAAAGTACAATGTTGAAATTATTAGGTAGGAACGTTTATACAGCTGCATTTTTACATGAAATTCAAGGTCAGAGAAAGTTAATTTTCTTAAAACCCAAAGAACTACCAATTTCTGTCAAGATTCTCTCTGGAAAATATTTTCAGACAAGACTGAAAGTTTCAGAAATCCAAATTAATCAATTGTATAGCTCCACACGCTGACTTCTATATCGCATGGTGTTACATTTATTTTTTTTATTTTTTTTTACATTTAAACTATAAACCCAAACAAAATGATATATGCCATTTAAATAAACAAGCTCTTGAAAACAATTTCAATGCCATCAGAATCCTGTTTGATTAAAAATTAACTTGGCCTCCCACTGCTTTTTTTTAATTTTTTCCCCAGAAATAAGCCCTAAGAGGAAATGCAACTACCTTTAACATTTCTTAAGGAAAGAAAGACCTCTCCACATTTGGCTAAACTAGCAATCTCTTGATCCTTTCCTCTGCTCTATTCTGCTTTCTTCCCATCTTGAGTGTTTTCCTGTGAACACGCAGCCCAGGACTGCCTCTCAGTAATGAGCATCTGATGCAGACGAGGCTCTCTCTATACCAGAGCAGGAAGAGGGGAGAGCACCCTTGAACGATTATAGTCTGAGCTGAAAAGGTCAGAGTTTGGATGCACGGTAAAATTGTATAAGAAGCATCATCTAAACATGTCTGTTACTCTGCTCCTTTTCCGGTGAGCCCAAGGTCCAGGACACAAATGAGAATGAAGCCAAACGGAAGGCACAGACTCTTTAAAACATCATTTTATGACCTTGGCACACTTCAGAGAGCCAAGCCAAAGGCCAGTCCTGGACATCCAACACATTTCAATGCTTGGCAAGGCCACCGTGTAAATGATGTCATCTCTGCTCTGCACGTGCCACACAGTGCTCCTGGGAAACCCTGAGGTCTGTGGCAGGCCTGGCTCCTGCCAAGTGGGTGTGCAGGACACAGATCTGGTCCACGCTCCACCCTACGACCCATGAGAGCTGGAAGTCTGGGCAGGTCAGTTAGCCTCTGCAGGGGCCATGTTTACAGAAGGGGGCAAGCTGGCAGGGCCATCAGAATACTTACGGAGACAAGGGACTTGGGCCTGGCGCCCGCCTTTCCAGACCGGCCCCAGGGCAAAGGGACAGACTACACTGTCTGTCAAGATGCCAACTGCCACATTTCCACCTATGCGTGGCCTCCCAATGTCCTTCTGTGCCTTTGGAGCTTTTAAATTCTGCAGCGTCTAAGAATTTAGTCCCGGTACTCTTAGCCCTAACCTGGCTGAGGAATAATCATGCCCCATGAAGGTCAGATCTCTTTAAACCACCCCCTGCACCCAAATCTCCCTAACGAGGTGTTTTAGGATTCCTTCTCATTACCATGCGGAACCCCAACAAAGACTCTCCACCTGGGAGCTCTGCAGAGAACTCAAAACGACGCAGACATTTCAGGAATCTAACTTTCGTGGACACTTTCCTTCCAGTATGGCCAAACCAGGCGCAAGGCTATCCACCAGACGCGCCGCCCCCGACGCCCCCGCTCTCCGCCCAGGAACCACGACCCCTACCACGCCGGGCACCTACCTCTTTCAAACTGTAGCTTTTTGTATCTTTGCATAATTTCGGCGGCAACCATGCACTCAATCTAAGAAGAGAAAGGACACAAACAAGACCTTTAGTGGCTGTGGGCTGGAACAGAGCCCGGTCAGCCTGCGCACGGCCCACGACCCCCGTGCAGCAGGGCACCCGGCCCACGTGCAAAACCCGTCTGCTCGGGTGCTCGTGCCTCGTCCTCCTGCAGGCGGCCCTGTTTAGGGCAGGCGGCATCAGGGCAGCTGATTGCGGTTTCTAGTCCTTCTTTGATCAAGAGCTCCACGTACTGTTTCAGGCACTGAAAAGAAAAAGAACAGAGAAGCGTCTTTCAACACCTTGACCTCCTTCAGGGCGAAGACCCACTGACGCGTAACCCGGCGCGCTGTCCCGACGCGGCTCCCTGTCTTCACCGTGCGGCCCACAGCGACCGCCAAATTAGAGGTTTTGATCACCGGACAAACATTTACAGGGTGCCCCCCCATTCCAGGCAGAACAAAGGCAGCAGGTGGGATCCACACACACAACCTTGGCCAACACCACATCGGCGCGTCTCACGGTTTGAGGAGAAACGGAGAGGAAGGTCGGGGCCAGACCTCAGGCACTGCACCCAGTTCTTCCTACTCCATTGTTTCCTGCACTCCTTAGATCATTCTTACAAGAAGGGGAGGATGGTTTCACCTTTCGGGTGTGAACACTGAGTCCCCACAGAAGGGGCCTGTTAGCGGACCCCGACAGCAAGGGCAGAGAGCCCTGCGTCAAGCCCGGCCTGGCTCGACTTGGAAATGCCCCAGCACCCCCCACCATGACCTGTACATGGATGCCGACCTGAACCCCCGAGCCCCACTTCCCCAGCAGTCACTGACTCCCACCGCACCCACTGAAGGACTGCTGAAAGTCTCAGCCAGACAGAAAAAGGGGGAGACACCGCAGAGTTCTATCGAGGAGGAGGAAGCCGTACACAGTGCCCATGTGCTCCCGCCCTGTCTACGAGCCTGGGAAACCCTCGCTCCCCGGAAGAGCACAGTTAGAAGAAAGACGCGGCCTCCCCGGGTAGGCTCGCCACTGAAAGCAGCAAGAGAGACTGAAAGGTTCACAGGAGAACTGGAAGAGCACCGACACGGGCCGCCACATGACGAGGAACCAGCGCCAACCATCTCAACAGCGTCCCCACGTCAACTTCAGTCGCAGCCCTAGTCCAATATTTGGGGTTCATGACGCCAACACCACTGTCACAGTAACACGATTAAGTTATCATGATCCGGAGCACCTGGGTGGCTCAGTTAAGTGTCTGCCTTTGGCTCGGGCCATGATCTTGGGGTCCTGGGCTCAAGCCCCATGTCGGGCTCCCTGCCCAGTGGGGAGCCTGCTTCTCCCTCTCCCTGTGCTGCTCCCCCTGTCTGCGCTCTCTCATGCTCTCTCTCAAATAAATAAATAAAATCTATTAAAAAAAAACAGTGTATGTATGTACAATAATTTGATCTAAATGGGTAAGTTTCACCCTTCTGGCACATCAGAAAGTTTCACCACCGGAGACACAAAGCAGCCGTGTTGGCAATCCTCAGAAAGAGCCGTTTCCCCCAGAATGCAAGGCTTCGTGCATCAGCAGCAAAACGGGTGCCCAGAGCCCAGCCCAAGGTCAGTTTGCACTCCTCAGCCCTGCCCGGGCTGCCCGTGAGTGCAGAGGCTTCATGAACTTCCATAATGCCCAGAGCTCTGACATCTCTCCAGGGCGATGGTTATGGAGAGCTCCCAGAGGCCCGGGTTTGTGGTCTTAGAGGTACGCCATCAAAACCCACACCAGGAGGAGGCCAGGCAGCAGAGGAGGGGGCTTTCCCACAGAGCTGCAGGCAGGCCTGGCCCCCACCCCCCACTCTGGCTGTGAGCGCCACAGCAGCTGTCTCAGGGAGACAGCCACGCTATGGAGTGGTGGCCTGCGACCCTTGTGACTATGCTGTGTTTCCAGTCGGGAGCGACCTGGAGTGTATCAGGGATGGCTAGGTGACTGTGAGGCGGGAGGAAGACCACAGGCTTTGGAGCTAGACAGACTTCATGGAACTGCTGTAGGCAGAGGCCACAGAAGGGCTCCCTAATGAGTTCAGGCCACAGCTCCCTCGACCATAAAACAGGGATGGCCAACTTGCTGGGCTTCTGCGATTGTAAGAAAGAACGTAAAAGCACCCAGCACAACTTCCATGACCATAGCGACTGTTGGTGCCTCTAGTGTGTCTGTCTGCATGGTAGGATTCCTAGAGTCAGACGCATAAAAATCTACAGGAACCTTAGCCACAAGATAATGATTTTACTTTTTCTCATCAGTTTGCCTATCTGGGATCTCTGGAGAATGGTCCAATGCCCTCAACTCTCCCGGAGCCGTCCACCACAGCACACTCTGGGCTCCCCGAGAAGCACACCACCTAATGCCTGTGGGAAACTGCACGAGGGCATCTCAACGCCCCCGAACATCACTGCTCAGAACGGGCCTGCAGCCCAACAGTGAGCACGTCACATCCGGCTGGACCGCTGAGAGCCTCTGCGCAGAGCGACTGCGTTCTGGGAGTGCCCGTGTGTTTACTCTGTAAGAAGACGTGCGGATCCAAGCGCCTGGCAGGCCCTCCCTGGAACACCAGTCCAGTCTCCTTCCAGATGTGAAGCGGTCATGACTGCAAGCCCGGTTTTTCCATCTAATCGCAAGAAGAGGTCTCAAAAGGAGGGCGAAAGAATGGGCCAAGGAACTTCTCTCAGAATAGAGACACAGTGCAAAAGCGGCAGATGGGTTTCCTGCTGTGGCACTCTCAGGGATCCAATGGCCTCCCTGTGGCCTCAGGGCTCCCAGCTTGCAGAGGAGAAAACAAAGACTCAGGGAAGTGACGAATGGACCCAAGGACACACTCCACAAATGCTGGAGCTGGGGCTCACTTGTGCATGACTCCAAAAGGGGGGGGTGTTTTCTGTTTTTGTTTTTAATTTCTGTCTTCTTCCTCAATGAAGAACTCTTTCATGGGCAATCACTTAGTATGAACTTCCAGCTCCCTCTTACTTTTTTTTTTTTAGTAGGACATAGAATTATAGGTACTTTTTTTTTTTTTTTTTTTTTTTTTTGAGTAGGTTCCACACCCAGCATGGGGCCCAATGCAGGGCTTGATCTCACGCCCTGAGATCAAGACTGGAGCTGAAATCGAGTCAGACCGTTAACTGACTGAGCCACTCAGGCACCCCTTTTGTATGTACTTTAAGCTGGAGAAGTCCGAGTCACCCTACAATGCATCTGTACATGTCCCCGATGCTCGGAGGCTATGACACCAAGCCCCCCCACCGCCACTGCAGGGAAAGACGCTCCTGCAGGTCGGGATGGTGCCGTGTTCCTAACACCCTAATGGGGAGTAGGGCCCCCCAGGGGGTGGTCAGGAAGGCTTCCCAGAGGGGACACACTGGCCAGAGGGACAAGGACATTCCAGGAAAGGGGGCATCTGCTGCACAAAGGGCAGAAGGAAGGAGCGGGAGCGTCAAGAGCCACAGAATGTTCCAGGCATTTCATTTTCCGTTTTGTCTTCCAACTCTTGGAACCCAGTTCCAAGAGGAGACAGCACTGCAGATTTGCTTCAGTTTCCTGCCAAGGAGAAGTGGGCCACAGAGACCCAGCGGCCTTGCCTGAGCTACAACAAGTCTCTACGCTGTTTTCTCACTGGAAGGTCTGCGGGCTGCTGCAGACCCAGAGAGCAGGAGAAAACTGCTCAGAAACTGTGCTTCAAGGAGCCGGAGTAGCTTACAATCCTCAGGGATCCACTCCTTATGAACAGGCAAGACAAGAGATTGCAGTGGGATCCCAGCGGTGGGACCCCAGTGGTGGGACCCCAGTGGTGGGACCCCAGCGGACACCATCTGAAGAACAGGGGCCTGGGAAGCACAGACCTGGGTCTGACTCCCAGCCTACTCAGCTCCCAGCTGTGCACGAGGGACCACACCTCCCGGGGCCCCATTCCACGCGCTGTGGGAGGAGAGAAGCCCACCACCACCACGCCTGTTCCAACCGCAAGGCCAACCCAAGGTGGCCACGGTCACACGCTCGGGCAGGCACTGTGCGCCTTCCGTAGGTGTCAGCACGGCAGCCCCTATGGCTATGGCTGCTCTGAATATTAGTGCACGGTGGGCCCTGCACGAAGGTCAGGACCCAGGGAATGCACACCCCTCTGCAGGCTTGTGATTACAGATGCCCAGTAAGGACGGGGAGCCCCAGACCTGGCGTGAAACACTCTCTTTGAAGAGCACCAAGTTGGAAGTCCACAGGTGTGAGTCTGTCGCCCGTTTGGGGTTTCTAGATTGGTTCAGCAGGCAGGACCTGCTCCTGAGAGAGGGCATGCTGGAACCGTACCAGAGGCGGCAACTCTTGGGGGGGCTTCCTTCAGCACAATCAAAGCAAAGAGAGAGACAAGCCTGCTATGGGCTACGTGAAGCCAGGGCTGGATGGGGGCGTGCTCGTTCAAGGAAGGCAGAGCACAGAGTGCCCATTCCCACGTCAGGCCCACACGAAGCACATTGACCCCAGGAGAAGGGCTGGCTTGACCACAGGTGTGCCCAACATTGCAGCTGGTACCGGAGAGGCAGGAGGGGGCTCGGGCCACATGCAGCAGCGGGGGGCTTCGCGTGGGAGGTGGTGGGGACTCCTCCCAGTATGGCTGGAGTGGATTTACCCCAGCAGAGACTGCATTCAAGAACTCAGCCTCAGCCGGGTGGGATAAACCTGAGTATGGCAAGGAGACCAGGTAAGCGGCTCAGGCCAACTGTCCCCATCAGGGCAGTGTGCCGCCCCGGCTTCGGGAAGTAACAGTGATGGCAGCTCATCGGGGGAACTGGACACATCCCACCACCTGGCCTGGAGCCAGCAGGGACTGGAAAAATCAACCATCAAAACGAGGCATCCCCCGCGGAGTCCTGCGGGGGTCCCTGGCCCCGCTGACTGAGCACAGGAGGACTGTTCCGAGAACCCGGCTGCGGCCAATAACGGGCAGGCTCTGATGAGGCGGGACGAGTGCGGGGCGCAGGGTGAGGCTGAGGGAGATCGGGAGGCGACGGTTAGGACAGTCTGAAGAGGACTCAGTCCCGCTCTGACAACCTGGGGGCTTTTCTGGGGACTCCGAGGCCTTGGCACCACTGCTCTACGTGGAATGGAGAGTCTGGAGTTGAAGCTGGTCTGCTCCTGCACAGAGACCAGGGAATCCTGGACTCCCTTCTCCTGGGGCAGGGGCTGTACTCGCGGCTGGGGCAGGGGTGGGAGGAGATCCCGGAGAGAGTGTGAACCCCTCCTCTGAAGGGGGCACAAGCCCCTCCCTGGGGCGGGGGAAACACAGCCTCCTCTGTGGGTTGCGGGGGGAGGAAGCAAGCACAGCCCCCCACCCCACCACACCTGTAAGCAGCAAATGCGGACAAGGCTTGCAATCAGCTGATGTGAAAAACCAAAGTCACAGAGCAGCAAAGATGAGTCTTGACGCAAACCTCACCTTCACTGCAAAGACCTCCCAGTGGAAGGCAAGTCAGAGGTATTGTGTTAGAGGCAGAAACACGGAGAAGCTGTCATGACACACACTCAACAAATACCGATTTGCTCTGCACCTAAAGTCTAGGAGCCAACACTATGGAAGGCAGAGAAGTCTCGGGGGGACTCGTGCTGATGGAAGAGTCAGTGCACTTCTGTGTGCGGCTCTGAGGGGTCTCTGTGTGTGTGCAGACAGAAGGGGACACAGATATGTGACTCTGAGGCCCAAGCGGGGGACAACATGAGTCCACACACAGCTGCTCAGAATCGGGACACCTGAGGGTTCCTTCCATAGAGGGAAGCTCCACTCACTTCCCCTCAGTGCCCTAGGCTGTTTCGACTGTGCACAAAGCTGAGGACTCTTCCAGCAAACGGAGAAACCCACGGTGTGCTTGCTCTTTACCTCGTGGATAAGAAGGGGCAGGGCACTGCTAAGGATCTCCATCGGGGGACCTTGCCCACGACGGGGCAGGGGTCCAGGGCCCTAACTGCAAGAGACTTGGATGGGTCTCCTGTGTGAGAACAGGGAGGGGGGCTTTGGGATGGAGGGTCAGGTGCACATAACAGGGAGAGAGAAAGACCCCGCGTGCCCTTCCTCGGTTGGAAGGTGCCAAGACCCAGGGGTGTATGGAGGATGGTCACTGCCCCTGACCTGGAGTGGCCCACAAACGACTCCAGGGCAGCCCCCAGGCCTGTGTGTAGCTTCCCAGCAGAACAGATGCCAGGAGTCAGAGTTTTCTTAGGGGCCGCTAGTAGACAAGCTTCGGATCAGGACACAAGTGCCAAGTGAGGGAGGCAACCAGAGAGCATTCTGGAGCGAGGCGTTTCATCTCTCTGAGCTGCTGCGTCTCTTCATGAGATGGGGGACTTCTGCCCACTTCACAGGATTTTATGACAAGTGAGATGAATGTGGTATGTCACCAGCAATTAACAAACGTTATTCCCCCTCCTTTTCTACCCACAAGGCAGAGTTTGAGGGAACCTAGAAGCCAGGGATAAAGACAAAAATCACTGTGGCGTGCCTGTGAGCAGTGTGGGCAGAGAATCCGAGGGTCTGGGTGATGGCTCGAGACCATGCAGATCAGGGAGCAGGTCTGCACAGGGACACAGAAAGGCCTTGCTGAGCTACGTGTCCATGTAGCTGCCATCTTGGCAGTGGGAAGCCCTAAGCCGCTGGTCCATTCTCAGCTCCGGACCGCAAGGTATACCTTTCCCCATCGTGAGACCCAAGACTAGGACGAGGCCCTCTACAGCACTGGGCCCCAGCCCAGAGAGCAGAAGCTGGGGAGCTGTGCCCCCCAGAGGCCTAGGGCGCTCAGAGCCCCCAGGAGCCAACGTGCAGGACAGATGACAGGACAGGTGCCCAAACTCTACACCGGCAGAGAGACCTGTTTTAACCACTTGACACAGTTACAATCTCCCCTGCAGACTTGCATCTGAATGGACCCTGAGCTGAAGGACAGACACTTTGAACACCACCCCCAGCATTCCCTCTTACCATGTGGTGAGCCCCAGTTGGCTTCCTCTTAACCTGAAGACACTAGGATTTCTTAGACACATCTCAGATTAGAGGGAGAGGGGGAGGGAGAGCAGTTGCAATCGTGAAAGTAAGAAAAGTAAGAGTAGCATCTTCCTCACGCAACACAAGCTGTTGAGAACTCAAGCACCGACCACTCCAGTGACAGACATTTTTTTGAGTGTCACTGTGTGCCAAGGTTTAGGGAACGATGAAACAAAACAAAATCCCGCTCCTCTAGGGGATATCGGTAAGGAGACGTCACGACAACACAGTGGGACAGAAGGAACCAGATACAGTAAGAGGAGCTGGAAGTGTCCAGTAGTTCGGAGCAGTTGCGTGTAGGAACTGAGGACGGGGGAGGGAATAAGGAACAGGAGCTTTGAGTCTGGATAAAGGCAGGGACCCAATTACATGGTGGCATTTCCACCCCAAAGGGCCCAAACTACAGAGGGTCATCTGAGCTAGCTATTGGAGAAAGTGCGAATGGATAGAGCCACCGTGGACACACAAGCAGAAGTGGGACTGTCATGGTATAGGGGGCTGAATTGGGAGGGTTTTGATAGGAAAGGTTTCCACTGGGTTCTAAAGTGGCCCCTCTGAGCCAGCCTTGGGTGGTCAACTTCCCTGCCAGGCCAGAGCCACACAGGGAGCAGTAAGCTTAGGGGCTGGACTGTGGGTACATTTTCCAGTGAAAATATATGGCACCGTCCACCTCAGGAGCCACGGCGTGGCCATCATGGAAAGAGCAGTTGACTATAAACCTTAAGTCTCAGCTTCCCCCACCGTTAACTACTGGGAGACCCAACATACAGAGGAGGCCTCAGAGGCCGTCGAGGTCAGAAACAGCACCTGCATTTCAAGGCAGAGATGCCTGACCTCCCCATCCCGGTTTCCCCTTGGGCCCCTCCCTCCTTGAGGTCAAAATCCTTCAGAACCTAACAATAATCCTCCAGTGATTAGTTTATTAGAGGGCTTCCTTCTTTCCAGACAATTTTCTCTCTTTTCTCTTTCCCACCTTCTCCTGTCTGTCCCCCAGGAAAGGGGCAGTTACGACTCCTCTGGCCGCGGCCCGTGGTGGTGGGCCAGGGTGACCTGAGGCCCCCACACAGGGAAGAAATGGGGCGCAGGCACCTCCCCCACTCTCAGTCTGTCAACACACAGGTGCTTCCTCTGTTCTTGCTGCAGAAACAAGTGCGACTGTTTTTTCGACATTTTCATGTTTAATACCCGGTTGTGAGAAAAAAAAAAAAAATCTCCAGTGTCCTGCTATCTCTTAGAACTGCAGACGCCCCTCTTTGTGGGGACAGTGCTATCTATCTCCCCCCCCTTCAAAGTCGGCCCCCTTACATTAAGCACTTGATGTGAATTAGAGTTGCTTACTGGTTTTTACTACAATTTTCTAGGAACAGAAAACCAAAACAACAACAATGAAAGGAGGAAAGGTGGGGGAGGGGAAGAGCAGGTGACTGAGACCAGCAAGCTCGCCCAAGGGCACAGGACAGATAGGACTGACTCCACCCCTGGAGACCAAAGAAGACTTTCCCTCAGGCAAGAGGGAGGCAACCTACATAAAGGAAATCTTTACTCTGTCCAGACTGCTTCCCCCCAGCTCTTCCTCTAGAAATGAAACCGAGTCCCATACCCGCTGCTCATTGACTGGAGGTCCCCATCTTTGCCTCTCCCGCTCCCCTCTCCCTCCCATCCTTTCCCATCTCAGGAAAATGTCAAAAGCAATTTCCTGCCCTCCAAGCTGAAGTGACTTTCCTGAGGCTTTAAGGAGCTGCATTTCTCGCAGATCAACACTGAGGCAGACTCCCTGTGGTGTGGTCTAGTGAACTTTTAGTGACGAGCAATGGTGAGTCCTGGGTGGACAAGGTGTTTAAGGGGTACGGAATCCTGTCCCCCAGAAAGGCAGCGTCAGAAGATGGAGACGTGACGGTCTGCAAAGCTCCATCTCCCTATCTCTGAAAGAGACATGCCATCAAACGTGCCCACGTCCCAGAGACATCAGGAGACACGAAGTCAGGTCTATGCAACAAGGGCAGGGAGGGAGAACACGGCTCCTGCAAAAGGGTAGGGAAGGCTGTCTGGTGACAGATTTTAACCTAGACATTTGAAAAATACACCGGCAGGCCACCCAGATGGTCCATTTATAACACGGTTAAATTCAGAAGCAACTTTTTGGGGTTTTTTATAGTTGGAAGAAAACATTCTTTTTTTTTTTTTCTTTTTTCTTTTCTGGACTTTCTTCTTTTTTATTCCTTGAATGGGAGGAGAAATCAAGTAGAATTCAAGAAGATGAACTGAAAATAAACCCCAAATCCTCATTTTCCCTTTCTGAGGGGTGACAGGCTGGGTATGAGTGAGGCCTGAGGGAGAGGGGTCCCTGGGTCCCTGTGGTCATTAAGAGCAGATCATTGGGCCCCAAATAATGCTGGCTAAGGCACACGGAAATTTAAATGCGATTTCAGCATCCTCTGTAGCTTGACACAGAGCAAGCTGACATGAATAGCCAGGTGTCCTCTGTGCGCACTCACTAGCTTAGCACCTTGAGTTATAATCTCAAGGATGCAATCATTAAATTAAACTTAAAATGAGGTATGGTAAAGCTCTTTCTTTCTGGAAAGGAAAGCACACGTCATGATCAGCTTTCCTCAGTTGCATTTCCAGCTTCTACAACTCTGTTTAACCACTAACTTTTGCATCGCGAGCTCCTGGGATGGAAATCTACTGGGGTGCCTGACGGGTTCCAAGGCAAAGTCTTCCAGGAACTGCATGAGAGACTCTGTCCCTGGCAAAGGTGGGGTCCAAGGTCACGAAAAACGAACACAAAAGCTTCCTCCTGGAAGTGTTTTTAACCACAGTTTTCTCCCCAAAGGGACCAACCAGAGTGCAGAAGATGCACTGGCACTGGGCGATGGTCGTCATCTGCTCCACTGGATACTCCCCGAGACACAGCTTGCACGACACCAGCGGGTCGAGGGCCAGGTCCCACGTGGGCCGGTACCGCGCCGTGGTCATGGCAGAGCAGTCTGAAATGAGAGAAGTGCGGGCCGTCAGACCCCCTTGTGTGAACTCACTGGCAGAACCGAGGCAGGGATCCCTTCCGGCTGCAGCGAGATCCCCGGGAAGGGGCCCACGGTTCTAGACAACGCATCTGGGCCCTCTGGGTTGTAAGCAGGGGTTCCTGACTTGGGTCTGTGGGGGAACCCCTTTCCCACACAGCTGGTATGATCCTGTCGACCCTCAAAATGGCAAATGACCCATCCCATCCCTCCATCCCTCCATCCGTCCCTCCTTCCTCTGGGCATTGAGTAAGTCCTCTCCCACCGACCAAGCACCTGGCCCAGGAGACCAAGACCTTCGCAAGCGTGGAGAGGAAGCTTCTGCTGAAACAGTCTGGTACAATGAAGCTGCTCTCCAGGCTCTGTGTTGAACCATCCCGGGGGAGCAGTGGGTGAAGCCCCCTCCTCACGCTCAGGGCCCTCCGAGCGGAAGGCACCTTTCCTCACGGGCTTCCAGCCACGCTGCCAGGTGTCATCTCACCCTCGAGAGTCAGCTCGACACCGCCGCCTCCTTACACACACGCAGGTTTCCTAACATGTGAGCTTGAGGCGGGCAAGGGCCTTAGAGCAGACTTGCTCACGTGCGTGGGCCAGGTACACCTCACAGTGCCTGGTGTCTAGCAGACTCTCCCTACACATGAATAAAAGCCCCCTTCCCTTCCCCATCCTCCCCAAACCCTCCCTAACCTGCCCACAGCCTGCCTCCTGACAGCATGGATGTTTCTGTTCATATTTATCACACTGATTTCCACCACTTGCTGCTTGGGGAAGGCAGGGCAGGTGTGGTTGCTGGTTGGTAGCTTTGCACCCGATCCACAGTGGCCTCTCTGCACCTGCTGGTTGAGTGAACGGACACATCCTTGCCTCTAGGCAGGCGCATTCTCACCCTGAACTCCTGGAGCCTGACTGAAGCCAGTGAGGGCCAGTGTGCACCTGCAATCAGTAAGCATGTTCCTTGCGCCTCAAACTCAGAACGGAGTCAGGTTTGCTAAAATCTCAGACACGGTCCAGGGCCATATGAATGCTGAGAGGGACCCCCAGCTCTGAGGGTCCAAACAGACTTAGACAATGGGTGCCCTTCTCTGTCCCACTTTTGAACTGGGGGACAAAGAGCAAAAGATAGCAAGAGACACCTGCCTTCCCTGCTAGTTGGCAAGGCCATGGCATCGGGATTTGTCTTGTCCAGTTTTCCACTTACAGCAAAGGCAGGTGTACATTACAACAAAGATATAACACAGGAAGAAAAAATACAAATCAAAACGCCAACCAACGACCGGAAGGGACACAAAATGATTCTAGCATCTTAGAAAGATTCAGAGACGTAGGAGACACAATTTCCCGCCTTCGGGTCTTCAGATTCAATTCGGGAACTCTCTCTGCCACATAAAAAGCTAACTGATAATATAAGGCAGGATGTGGTCGATGTGAGAAATCAGCGCTCCAGGTATGTGGTAAAGATGCAAGGAAGTCTGGGTAGAATCGTTAAAATAGCTTCATGAGGAGGATGAAGTTTGAGTTTGGAAGGGAGGTGCCATTTCACACAGGTCAAAGAGAGCAGCTATCAAAACGGAAGAGAAGATACGCTAACATCTTTCCCTGGACAGAGACTGGCAGCCCCACAGTAAGAAGAAAAGGAGCTCTCTGCTCTGAGACAAAGAGGACACCCAGAACCAGTACGGGCAGCTCTGTGCCCATCACTGGCCTTGGTGCACTCGTGTGTGTGATGGGGCTGATGAGCCCGTCCCCTGGGGATGCTGTGAGGACCTGGCATATACAGGAAGTGCTCAGGAAAGACCAGGGAAGACCCCTACTCCCCCTCCCGAGAGGTCTCATTCAGCCATCCTTTTATGGATCTGTGAGAAAGACTCGGAGGTATCAGACATTTCCATCATCTGTACAAGTTATCTTTAGGGATAAGGAGCTGTCATGAGAACTTCTGAAAATGTATTTATATCCCTTTCTCAGGTTCTGTCAGTTGTAGCTCACTAGGTATCACTAAGCCAGTGTTCGGGCAGGACTCAGCTCTGTGGACTCTATGCTGGGCGTCCAGATGGGGGAGAAGCTATGGCACAATCTTGAATGCAGTCTGAGGAGATAAGACACAGTGACAAAGAACACAGGGACATCAGTGGTGTGAACTAACAGATAAACAGGGGAGAGCCTGACCTTCAAGAGCTAAGCAGATGAGGGCAGCTACTAAAGGCTGGCAGGAATCCGTGTGGGGAGAAAGGACAGAGATCAGCATTCAGGGCAGGAAAGGGACAGTGCCCATGAGGATCCGGACTCCTCCCAAGACTGCTAACAACCAGGAACACCTTAATCTAATCTAACAACTTCTTGTTGTTAGAAAAGAACTCTTTGACACAAATTCAAATAACTTTTGGATTGGTTGGTGCCTTCAACGTAATTTAAGCAAGTTGTCCTTTGACCAGCCGCCCATGGGGCCAGTACTCACAATCTGAGGTCACTCAGCTATCTGGGGGTGCAGAGGGAAACAGATGTGCACTCCCCTAAGTTCATTTTAATTTGGAACATTCCTCCATACCTTGAATCTATCCATACTAGTATTATTATTATTAATTATTATTATAACACTTTATTATTACTTTAGATGTCCACAAGCATTTTCTAGATCCTGGGCTCACGAGTCAAGGTTTTTGTTTTGTTTTGTTTTGTTTTTCCTTCATATTCCTCTGTATCTTTTTTTGTTTGACTCCCTAAGGATTTTGTTTTTAAAGTAACATTGCTTAAACTCACTCTCCAGAGTGAGGATTAGGTTTTGACTATGAATGTTAGCTGGCCGTATAAGGGATCAAAACCTATATAAGAGGCATGGCAGGCCTGGGCCAAAGGCTGCTGACTGGCTTGTCCCTCCCAGAGAGCACAGGGTAGGTGGCTGTGAGCTATGGCCCAGGCTCAGATTCCGGAGGGCACTGTAGCAGCAGTCTCAGGGGAAAGAGCTCCCCCCTTTGGAAGGGAGCAGACCTGGGTTCAAACACTTATTCTGCCACTTGGTCACTAACTTTGGAGAAACTTCACAACTTCTAGGAAATTTAGTGTTTTGACTTCTTAAAACTAAACACCAAAACCTCCCTTGCTTGTTGTGAAGAGTGAAAAGAAATATATTTAAGATTCCTGGGTCTTTTTACCTGTCTGGTAGGTGGAAGTCACTATTGTATGTCAGGTTCAAGACCCTGGACATGAACCCATGTGGGCTAATGGGAGAGACAAGCTGCTGAGCAGAGAAACTGTAGGATAAATTCAGTCTTTCAGGAAGTCCCCTGTGCTGGTGGAAATCTTTGGAAGAAACAAACCAAAATGAAAATGTCCTGCCTTTTTTTTTCCCTGAAAGATTTATTTATTTTAGAAAGAGAGAGAAAGAGAGAGAGAGAGTGAGAGCACACACACCTGAGGGGCAGAGGGAGAAGGAGAGAGATCTCAAGCAGACTCCATGCTGAGCGCAGAGCCTGAGGCAGGGTTCAATCTCACGATCTGAGATCAGCACCTGAGCCGAAACCAAGAGTCAGTCGCCTAACCAACTGAGCCCCCCAGGCACCCCTGAAGCCTCCTGCTTTATGGTCTGCTGTCAGTGCGGTCCAAATTCGGACCACACTCCAGGATGCGGCAGAACAGCAGACATCTAGGGACAAGCCTTCCTACAGTCCTCACAGCCCCGACCGCACATCCTGGGCAGACTGTGCATCACGGGAGCACTCGCCTGCCCCAGAAACCACCTCTGCCTCTACACTAGACCACCTGTCCTCTCCTGGCTGTTCGCTCCCAGACGTTCCTTGCTCTCCCCAGCCTCTGGGTTTGGCTCTGTTTCCTGTTTACAGCATCTCTGAAGACATGACCCTTTGCACAACTGCGGCCTTGACCCCTCACTTCCTTTCTTCCTGAACCACAATTTCCACTTGACCTCGAGACAGTGCGGCTGCCTGCTGCCCTGGGCACATGTCAACCATGGCCCCTCACTTCCCTCTCTGAGAACTACTCTCGAAGCAGGTCAAATTCCGACTTCCTGGCACCGTGTCAGTATTCTTTCCCCTCGAGATTAGAGACTCTCTGAGTGCCCCAAATCAGGATTTAAATGTAGATAACAATGGAACATATTTTCGAAAAAAAGAAAAAAAAGAAAAGATACTGTTTAAGCCCTTCATGGGCCACCCCTGCATACAGGATGGGCCGAATATGATTTTACAAACACTGAACAGCTGCAAAGCTGAAATAGGAATTTGCTAAGAAAATCACAATGCACAATAAAAGAAAAAAACAGTCTTTGTTTTCCTAATGGGAAGGTCAAGTCACATGAAGCCAACTATTTTAAGAACATCTGGTCAATTATGAGTATTACTCAATGTAAGGAATTCAAACTGTTTCTGAGGGAAGCGACTTGTTACTCGCTGCTGGGTCGTGCAGAGCTGCACGTGGTGTAAGACGCGTGGTCTGAGGAGGACGGAGGCTGGAAGGGAAGGCAGGCTGCATGTTAACCCCAGCCCACCCCGGGCATGGGCCGGAGCCATCCCACCCTTGCGCTCTGGTCTGTGCTCGTCTGTGGGTCCCTATCCTCCCAACTTCACCCCTGCAAAGATGGCCAAGGAAGGCAGGGTGTCTGTTGGCCACTCACTGACCACCTGTCCCTCCCCTAAGGACGCTAACAAACTCGCCTAAGCTGGCTGAGTCTCACCCATTTCCTCCCATCCACACGCCTTCCCTGCCCCATCACATGTCTGCATCCTCTGAGCCCTCCATGCATACCATCAGCCCCTGGTGTTATGAGGTCTCCCTCAGTTCTCTCAACCCTCTCAGCTGTCCCCCCTTTCCTGGAGTCTCTGCTGCCTGCGGTCAATTGATTCTGAACACCTGCTCCCCAAAACATCAGCCCTGGCACTGCCAGAGAACTTGGTAGTATGCGACTCCTTGGGCCCTGACCCAGACCTACAAAATCACAAACTCGTGGGGGCAGGGGTGGGGCGGGGGGAGCAGGGAGAGACCCAGCAATCTATGTCCCCACGAGCCTCCCAGGGATTCTCATCCACAGGGAGGTCCGAGAGCAGCTGGTCTGTGCCACTCCGCCTCCCGCACCCCCCACCCAGGTCCACATGGGCTGAAGCTCCAGGAAGTTACCATCCCTCAAACACCACAGCACAGCACCCGTGTCTGCCAGGCACCAGGCTAGACTCTGCATACTGACTTTCATCTATTCTCTCTCTCTCTGGGTGAGCGTGGCTCTCCAGGTCTGCTGCATGGGTCAGCTTATCTCACCAACTTGCGAATATATTATCCAAGGCTGCGTGCTGTTTTCTCTCCTCTCACCAGTGCCAGTCACAGGCAGATCTTCCTATTATATGTATGTTGTATCTACATGTATGTGTATATAAACACACGCACACATCTTGAGTGCTTCATGGGCATCATGCATTTTGCTAATCACTTCCATGCATCATTTCATTTATCTGCACGATAACTTTGAGATTTTAAAAGTTGCTGTCATTCCAATTTTACAAATGAGGCAGTCAAGGCACAGAGATCGGGTAACCTGGGTTACCCAGGGTGGGGTAACAGACAGCCACCAACCAGCACACGATCAGTGTGTGCAAGACACGAAGGCCCAGGCATTGAACGACTCTGCTCAAGCTCGTTTTGATCTCCTTCTGGGAGACAGGAGAACAGGGCCTTCTCGGTCTGCAAAGATACAAGAGAAAGGAATTTCAGTTCTGCCTCTGAGCTTCCCAGGCCTTATTCATTTTGGCGATGGTGGTGGAAAGCTGCGGCCTCGTAATTTGGGGCTGTCATGGTAGCAGAAACATGAGAATGGTAGCTGAGTAGAAAGTTAACTGTAGAGACGCCGACTTATCCAAGCACACAGTTTCCTGATCCTTCAGGAAGACACGCGGATGTTACCCCCTCCGGAGGAGAGGACCACAGCTCAAGGGCAGACATTCACGATTTCCAGCCAACTGGGCTGCCAGGAATTTACACAAGTGACCTGAAAACTGCAGTCCCGGGAAAACCTGCACACGCATGTATAGAGAAGTTTCATGCACAAATGCCAAAACTTGGAAGCACCCAAGAAGACGTCCTTCAGTGAGTGAATGAAATACACCAGTTTCTTTAGCTGGTGGGATGCCCAGACAATAAACTGTTATTCAGAGCTAAACAGAAATGAGTCCGGAAGCCATGAAAAGACACAGGGGATACGTAAATGCATATTCCTGAGGGAAAGAAACTGATCTGAAGAGTCTGCGTACAGTGTGATTCAGACTACAGGACATTCGGGAACATGTGGAATTAGGGAGACCCGTGATCGTGTGTGGGGGGGGAGATAGAGAGCCGAGCTACAGAGGATGTTTTAGGACAGTGAAACTATTCAGAACGATACTGCAATGGTGAATACGTGTCTTCGTACCTTTATGGAAACCCACATGATATGCAACAGCAGGCGTGAGCCCTACTGTCCCTGGACAGAACTGTGTCCTCCTCCCCAAATTCCAAAGTTGTAGCCCTAACCCTCCATGTGACTCTCCATCTTTAGGAGGTCCTTAAGGTTGCATGAGGTCATACAGGGCAGGGCTTACAGGGAGGACTGTTTGGGTCTCTCCCTTCTGCACTGTCTCTCATCGGCCTGTGAGGACACAGGGAAAAGGCAGCCATCTGTGAGCCAGACAGGGGCTCTCTCCAGAACCTGCCCACGTGGGCACCCACCTGATCTCAGACTTCCAGCTCCGAACTGTGGGAAAGAGAGTCCTGCTGTTTAAGCACTCCGCCCCCTCCCTCAGTCTGCGGTGTTTTTTGATGGCAACCTGAGCTGACAGGGTACATGACGGTCTTCGGGTGATTCTCATGTGTCCATACATGTTCATCCTTGGAACAGATGCCCTTCCTGGGGCGGGATGTCAACAGTGAAGGTGAAGGACGTTGTGCACGTGTGGGAACTCTGTATTTTGCCATCAATCTTGCTATGAGCTTGAAACTCTGAGGAAAAAGCTCTTCTTCTTTTTCTTTTTCTTTTTTTTTTAAAGGCTACATCCTGTATGGTTCTAATTATACGACATACTGGAATTGGCAAACTGCAGATCAGCAATCACAGGGGACAGGGAGGAGAAGGAGGATGGCTGAAGAGGTGGGAGCAGGGGGTGTTTTAGGGCAGGGGGGGGATATGCCGCATAAAGCCGCAGTGATATATTCATGTCACGGTGCGTTTACCAAAACCCATGAAAACTGAAACTTCACAGCACAGAGAATGAGCCTGGATGCATGCGTATTTAAAAACAAAAAACAAAAAACTTTAGGAAGCCAGGCCATCCTGAGACAGGGGAGAGAGAATCTAACTCTACCACAAACACACAAAACGACCTCACTGCAGGGGCGGGGCCAGTGCTGAGCCGAGTAAGTGTGGGCAAGAGTAGAGTCTGGAAGAACGCAGGCACACGCAACCGTCTACAGGCCCCGAGCCCCAGCGGATAGAGCCGTCGCCCCGGGAGGGTGGGTCAGCGGTGCTGAGACGACCATCCGTGTTCACTGGAATCAACAAATAAGCTGGCGGACGGCGGCGGGCAGGAGCCAGGTTTCTCACTGTTGGGAGTGGAAGGTCCCAGACGAGCCAGGGGAGGTGGCCCCCATGACCCACGTGGTCCCGGATCAGAGCGGGAGTCAACAGCGGGGACTCACAACACGCCTCATGCCGGTGCAGAGGGCTGCCAACAGGACCACTTATGGACCCGTGCGGCGGGCTCCCAGGCACACAGCTGTCCCCGCGCTCCGTCGGCTGATGGGGCCCAGACGCAGGTCACACATACAGGCAAGGACACCCCCGCCTGCAGCAAGCACACTGCGTGCCCAGATCTGGGCTCCTAAGGGCACACTCCAACCAAACCAATGAGGGTACGAAGGCAGACTGAAGGACCTGCGCGGGAAATGTTCCCGCTGATTCTGGAACGTCCTGTAATGCCACAAAGCAAGAAGTCCTCAAGCGGGGCAGCCGGCCACAGTGCTGGGGTATGTCACAGCAACACAGGAGCCAAACACACCGGCCCCCAGGGCCTGACACAAAGTGTATGGATTACAACACAAAATAGAAAGTAAATGTCCATAAGCTTACACTGACATAAATACGTGGTTGAATGAATGAATGGATAAATAAATGAGAGAAAAAAGACACTTCTCTCATGCAGAAAATAACCCAAGAAGTTTTGGTTGCTTCCCCACCAGGAGCAGGAGCCTAACTCCAACTCCAAGTGTGGCTGTGCAGGGTGACTTCCTCCGGAGAGGACACGGTGGACGTGGAGTGGGGAGTCACTATGCGGTGGAGAAAGTGGCCACGCACCCGAGCCAGGCGACCCAGCAGCCTCAGCTGTGGTGAGTCACAGCGACCGCATGAACCCCCTTGAGTGTACGAGACAGACACAGCACCTGTGTCTCCGTGGTCTTCTTCCCCAAACCCACAAGCCAGCATCAGACAAACCCCCACAACCTTCAGGGTCTTCCGAAGCAAGGCAAGTCGGAGAAACTGTCAGAGGCGCGGGAAGCCGGAGGAGGCAGGAGAAAGGAATGCCCTGAGCGTCCTGGATGGCACGGGCTTCGGGATGGAGGAAGGACACTGGGTGAAAAGTATGGGTGTGGGAATGAGGTGTGGACTTCAATTGCTCACGTTCCAGGCCAGGTCACAAGCTGTGACAAGTGCAGCAGCCCCTGCGGACGTCACTAGTCAGGGGAGCGGGTGCGGGCGAGCTCCCAGTCCTTCCCGTCTGCGTCAATTTCCTAAACCGAAATCCAAATCTGCTAACTGAATCTAATCTAAGTCTGTACATCTAAATCTGAAATGCATGAAAATAAAACTCTTATTAGCAAAAAAAAAAAAAAAAAACAAAAAAACCAAAAACAAACAAACAAACAAAAACAAACACCGACTTAACTTTTCCACTTAAACCCAAATAAGCCTACTGAAATGCAGATTCCACTGGAAAGAGTAACATTTTCAAGCCATTGTTTTCCCAAATGGCCTTATCAAGTGTGACCCTGAAAACCTGAGAAATACATTTATTTTCATAAATGTCACCTGAGAAATACTGCGCGAAGTCTAGTTGGAGGGTTTGTTGCTTATTTTTAACCATCAGACTGTGTGGTTTTCACCCTTCTGGGCAGCCTAGTGACGCTGCAAGAAGGGTCCGCGTCCGAGCGGGCCGGACCGCACTCACTCACTCAGGCGACCACAGATCAGCAGTGTTCAGGAGGCGGGGGACAGGGAGCTGCTCTCGGTTCTTTATCTCAAGCAGGCTTCCCGCCCTGCCCTCGGAGTCTGCAGGGGAGCGGGGAAGGGCACAGAGGAGGAGCCATGGAGCAGAGAGGGCCACCGCCTGTCCCTGTTGCCACCGTGCACAGCCCCCCTTCTTAACGGATTCACGCGAGAAGCTGCCATGGACTTGCTATGTGCACCTTGGGTGGGCTTGGTGAGGGAGGAGAGGGCTCCGCCCTTTGGAGCAGCCACAGCTGGACACTGAGGGCCCATGTCATGGGAGACATTTCCTGCCCCGAAAATGCCACCCCACATCCGTCCCGTCACAGCACGCGGAACAAAATACAGGATTTGAGCAGAGGCTGCTGCTCTGATGCCTTCTGTAGTGAGGCCCCTGGGAAGCCCACGCAGACATGACAGATTCCTGTGGAAAACCCCCCAGAGACCTTTCCAGTGACGTTGGGGGCTGGGACCTTGAGACTCTTGCTCCCTGGCTGGGCGGATCTGCAGACCTGCAACCTGCTTCCAGAAGGTGCGACTCCAGTGGGCAGCTTGGCTTGGGACACGGTCGGCTTTCGCGGCAGGGCCCTCACTCTCACTGCTCAGGGGGATAAAATACTTTGCAGGCAAGCTGCAAATGAGCTGGTAGCTTCCACGGCACAGCCAGCTTCCCACGGACGGCCCAGACAAGCCTGTGCCCTGATCTCCATCCAGGAACGAAATGCAGAGGAGACACGAAGGACCTACTGCTTCAGCTCCAATTTGCAAATGTTACACTGTGGCTACCAGCAAGGGACACTTTAAAAGTCAAACACAGAACACCATTACTTAGGCTGGAGGAGGTCTCTGGATTATTTGTCCTCTTTTGTAAAATTTCTATTTTTTTACTTATTTAACAGAAAGAGAGTGAGAAAGCACAAGCAAGAGGGGTGCCAGAGGGAGAGGGAGAAGCAGGCTCCTTGCTGAGCAGAGATCCCGATGCGGGGCTCGATTCCAGGACCCCAGGATCATGACTGAGCCGAAGGCAGACCTCACCGACTGAGCCACCCAGGCATCCCTGACTGTCTGTCCTCTCATAGAGGATTTCCTTACTCTGAGCCATTTAGGGATTTGCTAAGAAGGCACACAAACCCCCACAGCCCAACCCACTTCCTTCTACCCGAGGATGAACTCCCTAATGCATTCTTGCCAAACCCCGCCAGTGATACCGTCATTATGTCCCATCTGATTTTTCCAGATGTGGATACAGAGAAATGAGCTGCAGAATATACAGATGTCCATGATGAAGCCTGAACTGATCCTAACCACACTCTGACCCTAAGCGATCCTAACCGCCCTCGGGCAGACAAAGGGCAGTGTGTGGGCAGTTGGAGGCTGGTCCACGCCGTCCCCGGCTGTCTCCCTGTCCCTGTAAGTCACCGCTGGTTGGGAGCACGTGTCTGGCCAGCTCACGGGGGTGGCAGGTCCGACACAGTGTTGCTTCCTTTGAGGCAGTGGCAGAAGCCTTGTTGCTAGGATGATAAGCCTGGGAAATTCCTGTACTTGGGGCTTGGCCAATCCTTTCAGTTCATGCATTAAGACATAATGGAATAAGGAGCAAACAATGGGGTGGGAGCAGGCCTCTGGGAAGAGTCAAGAAACCAGCTGTTGCTCACTGACCATGCGACCCTCACGGCCTGTCACCAGCCCTCCATGGCTCCATGGCCCCTGCCTCGCCCCCACTTTGGCCGCGAGAGCTGGCCCCCAGGGTTCCTGAGGTCCACGAGCCCCTGCTGCTCCGACACAGTGGAGCAGGGTAGCTTGGCTCCCATGAGAGGCCTCTCCCCTGCGCTGCTGCCCCAGCAGCAAAGGTCTTCCCAGAGGTGGGCAACTGGTCTCAAGGAAGACAGCAGCTCCTGGACGCAGCCCTGCTACTACGGGTCTGTCTCTGAGCCCATGCTGTGCCTGCGCCCCTGAGTCCTGTTCTGTCCATCAGACCCTGTAAACACTCGGCACCCGCCCGTCCTACCAACAAGTCCACCTCGGGAGGTCCTCCCCCTCCCACTCCCGCACCGGCACACCCTGACCCTTTCACTGGCGTCAGTGAGTTAGCCAGCGTTGGTAGGTTCCCACAATTCCGAAGCACTGTTCTAGACACGGGATCGCGAGAGCCAGACGCGCCACGCTGAGCACCGTTGGATAACGAGAACCTTCTTCCCTCCCTGGCTGAAGCACCTTCCCCGGGAGGTCTCAGCCTGAAGGAAAAGGGATCAAATGAAAGGCAGAAAATGACAAGGAATCTGTTCAAAGAACCTTCAGGGAAGGTGAGAGGAATCCCCTCTCATGATGCTGCGGTTTTCACCTATTTGATCTACTCCGCCAGAAAACTGAGTAAAATCTGCGCCTTTCAGAGACGTTCTACTGTACCGATGTTCCAAGTCCGGTTACGTCTGGAGTGTGCCTTTGCCTTCCTTCTGTCCAGGAGCTGGATGGGGAGGGTGATGGGGGGCCGGGGACACTGGAAACACAGGACAAGGCCGGCACTGGCACTCCTGGCAGCCAGAGGAGGCGAGGGGCTTGGGGCAGGGAAGCAGGTGCAGACCGGCAGGAAGACACCGGGGCGCACTCGTGTGTCTCAAATAAGCAAGCGGCCTAAATGGTCCGGCCCGAGGTCCTGTGGTGCACGGGCAGGCCCGGACCAAGAACGCTCCAGAGGTCAGCCACACACAGAGTGCACACCTGGGCACGGCACGTGCTGTTCACGGAAAGAAAGAAACCCCAAATGGAGTCACGGGTCCCCAGCAGCCTCTCCTAGGAACGTGAGCTCTTAAAGCCCTTCTGAAAGTTCCTGATCTGCAGGATAAAACCTACTGTCGGGGCAGCTGGGTGGCTCTGTTGGCTAAGCCTCTGCCTTCGGCTCAGGTCGTGATCCCAGGTCCTAGGATCACGTCCCATGTCGGGCTCCTTGCTCAGCAGGGAATCTGCTTCTCCCTCTCCCCGCCGCTCACCCTGCTTATGCTCTCTCTCTGTCAAATAACTAAATAAAATCTTAAAAAACAAAGCAGAACAGCCCTGCTCTTCTTTATTCCCTGAAAAGAAGACGGCCCGGCCTGAAACAAGCCCTTCTTTCTCCCGCTGCTGCTGGCTTCTCGCCCACCGTCCCTCCCGCAAACACCCTCTCCTACGGCGCCCGCCAGAACTGCTGCACCTTGCTGGATGGGACGCTGCCCGGCTCAGGGACTGCTCAGTGAAGCCAGCGAGGTCTTCAAGTTTACTTGGTTGGATTTCATTTTTTAGCACGTGTACACACACACACACTGGAATTTCTGAAATGCAGGCCGATGTTGCTGGGGTGGAGAAAATGTTGCTCAGCTCACACAGGCTGCCACAGAGGGTGGGGACCCCCACCCACCCCATCACTAACTGAAGGGGACCCCAGAGTGCCAGGCTCCAGCACGGCTCCAGTCACCAGGAAGGTCAGCCCTGAGCAGAGGGACAGAAGGTCCCGCCCTCTGGGAGCTTATACTCCATGGGGATTGGCCATAGCAACCCAAGTCAGAGGTCGGGACCCGTTGGGCAGGACATGGTGACAAGCAGGGCCGATGACAAGTGCTCACATTCTGGACACTCTGAAGGAAAAGCTGCTGGGACGGCTGATAGTCGGGTGTGGGTGTGAGCAAGGGCAGTCAGGGGTCCCGGGCTCTGGCCCAGCAGATAGGACAGAAGCCAGGGAAGGAGCTGGTCTGGGTGGTCTGAGTTTCTCCAGCACCTGCCCACTGGCTGTGGGAACATCAGTGAGACCCTCTGAGCCGACCCTCTCCTCCCCCATGAGGCAGACAGTATTCTGGGAGTGGCTGGGCCAGGCAGAGCTCCCCAGAGCCTTTACTGAGCCGGGTTTGTGGACCAAGGGCCAGGCCCTCTCCTCCGATGGCCTTCAAACTCAGAATACATTATTTTTACACTTTTAAAGATCATAAAACCACCAAATCACAAGCCAACAAAGAAATGTAGGCCACCAAAACCTAAAATACTCACTCTCTGGCTCTCCCCAGAAAAGTCTGCTGACCCTCGCCCTATTGATGGGCATCTCAGCTCCACACATGGGGCCAACCCAGGCTTCCTGAACAAGGCTCACAAAGACCCTGACAGCCTCCCCAAGAGTTGGTTCCAGGTCACGGCCACAGCAAGGACTGGAGCAGCCAGAGTCCTGAAAACGCCAGGTGCGTGAGCCCGAGCGCTCGTCTGTACACTGAGACGTCTGACTCCCCAGTACGGGACATGAGGGGGACTCGCGACAGACGAGTGCAGCTTGTGAAGGACACGTCTCTGCTTCCCTGCGTTGGTGTCCCAGCTCACTGAGACCCTCAGGCTCCCAGGATGTGTTCCGGAAAGAGTTCAGCACAGGCCAGAGGGCCCAACCCACACCCTTGAGCCAGGGGACACTTCTCATGGGAAAGCCCACAGGAGGCTCTAAAGGCCCCACTGCTCTTGGGAGCATGGCGAGGAGCTCTCACTGGGCCCCCACGCAAGCCCTGCAGCCCACGTGGGAGTTGAGCCACATTCAGGCTCCACGTCTCTAGATCTGGAAGGCGTACCGTGTGCCATTGCCGATCCCGGCAGGGCACCAACGGGCGAGTCCCACCTGAAGAACAGGACTGGTTCTCCCTGACCTGGAACTCACCGTACCCGTGACAGATCCTTCCTATGATATCTCCACATGGATCTCTAACTTTGGGTATCATCAGAGCCCACTGTTAACGACTAATAAATTGTGACCCGCTGTGCACGGGGCTGGGCAGAATCCACGGCATTCTGGTCCATGGACCTCAACTATCTTTCCAGTGTCATAACCATCTGAGAACCGCCGCTCAAGGGCTCTCTTGTTAGAAAACAAGCAGGACAAGCCTTAGGAATAGTATGTCACCCCAGCGCCATGACGATTGGGACAACCACGCTACTAACCTTTATGTTTTCCAAAACACAACGGCACACGGCTCATTACAGCCTCCTCTTCCTCAACCCTCCGATCCCCCACATGAAACTGCCCACACCCCAGCCGCCCACACCCATCACTCCCTGTCACCTTCCCCTCTCTGGCCCCCACGGCCATGTTCTGACGTGTGCAATGAGCACATCTTGATTTCTTTGCTCTCTTCCCCCTCAAGAATGCAAGCTCCACGAGGAGGTCAGTATTACCATTCGACAACTGAAAAAAACCCACTCAAAGGAAAAATCTGCCATACGTGATTTTGTTCTCTCCCTTACTGCCTAGTTAACTAGGTAGGAAAAGACCTGTCTCCATGGGGCAATGTGGGTTTCCCTGGGGTGGGGAGCAATTCCCTTCCCCAAGAGCCAAGGAGACAAGCCGGTGGGTCTCGCTCTCCTTGCACAGACAGAATAGAGGCGGTTCCCCCAGAACTATATTCTGATCGGAATAGCATCTCTTGCGCTCTTAGGAGAAGCGGCCTTGATTTCTGGCTTCTCTGCCCCACCTCTGTTCTGCACTCCATCAACCAACACTGCAGGGGCAGGAAGTCGGCTCAATTATCTTCACTTAACACATTAAGAAGCAGGGCTGGGGAAGATCAGTGATTTGCCCGAAGTCCCACAGTAACAAGTAGCCACTCCAGGATACTTCTCCTGCCGTGGGAAACCCACATTCCCTTCCTGTACCACAAGCCCGGGCTGCACCAGGTCCCAGCGGTCACCCCACTGCCCTGCCTGCTAGAGCCTGGGAGGGCTCCTCCCCCCACCAGGTCACCCCCTCCACAACACAGAGGGGCTCACCCGGCTGTTCTAGCTTCTAGAAAACGGAAGAGGCTGCCCTCTGAGGGCATGTACTGCTGGTGCTTTAAGTTTTCCCACCTGAGAAGAATATTTTTCATCACAGAAAACCTTCTGGTTGTTCCATTTGCATCTTGCTTAATGATGCTAACAATATGACTATTTAGCAAGCTACAGTGCAGGAGCAAACCCAGCACTCCATTTCCCTAATGAGAAGATGGGTCACTCCCACATGAAGGCTCTTCTGTCTTGCCCAAAGTCAATGCCAAAGACTGTAATGCTAATATCTGGAGGGGAAAAATCTCTCCTCTTACTGAGCCTCCCAAGCTCTCCATGAAGAAGGCTGGCCCTCGGTTTGTCCTCACACAGGATCACCAGGAGGTTTGGAAGCACCCGCCCACCGCAGCTCCGTCCCACCAAGTCAGAGACTAGTCCCAACAGTCCTTGCACATCCAGACCCCAGCCACCACTCTAGAACTCACATTCGGGCAGGGCCTCCCCGTCTCCCCCAGTCCTGGCCCTGGGTGGGGAGACCCTAAGTGCTGATGAGCTCACAGGATGGACACGGAGCCACCAAGTCATGACAGAGAGAAGTGACGGGGGCGGTGCTGGAAACCCCTTCCCGCCCCACCTGTTCCCAATGCCTCGCCCGCCTCCACGCTGCAGCCGCCGGCCAGGCAATGCTGAGAGCTGTACCAGATGTTAAAAACAAATGGCAGAACTTACTCAAAATTAGCTCTGACATGGTGGCGTGGGTCGGTGGGGCACAGGCAGACCTTTCACTCCAAGAGAAGAAAAGCCCCGGACGACCAGGGTCGGTGCTCTACCCGCAGCCCACTGTCTCCTGAGCCTGTAGCTTTGTTCACAGCCCACCCCCGGGGGACCGAGCATAATCAAATAAACTGACGCAACCTTTCCTGAAGGGAGACGGAGACACGAACTTCTGATTATTCCCAGGAAAACACCAGCCACAAGCTGGGAGCGGGCTTCCAAGGGGAAGCATTCCTGCTGGGAATGCCCAGAATAACACAAGTCTCTGAACCATATTCACTTCCAGTGCAGCGTGACAGCCTGGGTCTTTCCTCCCAGGACCCGGGCGTGGAGCCCTCGGCCGCGGAGATCAGATGTTGGCTTCGGGGAAGGACGGCACTGCTGCAGCGATAATGGGTCTAATGGGACCAGTTTCTCTTACGGACGTAAAACTCTGGTCACTTGAGAATCATTAGTATAGTCTGACAGCACCAAAAATAACAGAACCCACTCTGTCCAACCACTGTTTTCCTCACTCACAAGTTAGCACCAGGCTCAGACATATCCACAGCCGTGCACGGATTTCCTGGTGTTCCAGACGGAAGCAGGTCCAAGTTCTGCAGGGTTGAGTAAGGTCGAGTCTCCCCTCCTCTCTTGGCCGGCTCACCCCACCCCCCGCCCCCGTGCCCCCTGCAGGAACAAAGGGATGGACTGCAGTGCTTTCTCAGGGTCCCTGCCAGCTGGGCACCTGGCACTACCATGACCACAGCCAGTTTCTCCCCCTAGAAACTGAGGGTCTTCTCAAGAGCCTCCCCACACACACGTCCTCACAACTCTCCAGGCTCCCCTCTCCTCCCCGGCACTCCTCACCGTCTCGTTTACCTTACTTACCGTGTGGACTCTGTCCCCACTCCAGAATGTGCTGTCCCTGACGTAGCAGTCTCCATGTGGTCCGCTCAACCCTCTGTCCAGAGACCCCACAGCAGCACTCCCACGGCAGACCCACACCACGAGAGGAGGTCGGCACACTCACACGCCGGACAACGCCTGGCCAGGGGGCACGTGGGGACAGGGTGCTAAAAGGACCGCCCCATCTATTACCTGAGGAGCTCCCTAGTGATGGGGAGAATCCTACGCCTGTGGAGCACCGACTGCCTGATACAATGTTTAACATCACACCTGGTTCTATGTGCTCTACGCGGAAAGTCAATATTTGCTGAGTGGATGGCTCAGTAACTACTAGCAATTAAGGGTGATTTTCTCTACAGTGAAATAAAAAAACACTCATTTTGGCCCAATAAATTTATGTGGAAATTGCCCAAAGGACCATGGTGTGAACATGCAGAAAATCTGCCAAGCTTCTCTTCCTGGGAACCAGGGCGCTGGCTCCTGGCCCCAGCTCTGCCCTCAGCCAGCTCCGTGACCTTGGCAAATCTCAAGTGCTTAGAACCCCGATGTATGCACGTAGAAAATGATAGGGTTCATTTTCCACCTGTAAAAGATCAACTGCACATTTCCTAAATTACAATAACTTGGTTAGAGTTAAAGAGACACCAATCAATTTGCATTATTACAAATGCAACAAGAGGCCTTTTGGACAAGGAACAGGCAATATTCACTGACGTCCTTAACAGTGTTGAAATCCTTTGATCAGGAAGCCCCGTGTCTAGGAATTCATCCACAGAATTAAAAACATCAGGGGCACGAAAATGCTCATTACAGTATTTGCCGTAACGTGGTTAAACTTAAAGAGCAAGGATACGATTTTTTAAAAGACTATCAAAACCAGCAGAAGCAGAAGAATGGAAAAGTGCAGGCGCACGGGTTGAAGTTCAAAAAGATACAGCAGGTGAAAAGAGGTTTTGGTCAAAATCTGCAAACTTTACCTATGTTGACCCCCTGACCCAGAAACCCCATTTCTGGGCATGGGAACAGTATGTAAAGTCAGTCATGGTCGTCCTGTTTGAAACACCAAAAGATGAAAAACGATCCACGTTGGACACTGGTGGAATAAGGCGTGGGGCGTCCACGCCGTGGACACCGGGCCGCTGCCGACAGCGCGGACGGCTTGCTAGGCATGAGAATGGGAAGGTCTGCGAGACACGTTAAACAGAGAGAAAGCGTACAGAGGTACATCCCGCGCCCTGAACACTGTGACCTTCACGTACGTTTGCACTTATGTTTACCTGCATAGAGAGACAGGGTATGAGTACCCTGGATCTTAACTAAAACAGCCTCCTAACTCAGTGGACGAGGCTGGACGGTGGAGGGAATGGCCAGGCACAGAGGCAAAGAGAACTTCCCGATATTTACGTTTAAGTAAATCTGTTTGCAAACAATAGGGACATCCCTATTTTAAAATCACAAGGTTTGGGACACCTGGGTGGCTCAGTTGGTTAAGCAGCTGCCTTCGGCTCAGGTCATGATCCCAGCGTCCTGGGATCGAGTCCCACATCGGGCTCCTTGCTCGGCACACATCATCCATCCCCCTATCCTCCTCACACAACCATATACCCCCCACCCATCACCTACCCTATCGTGCATCCATCAGTCACCCATTCATCTACCCGCCCATCCACCAATACTGCCTTCCCTTCGCTGCCTTCCCTTCACTCCACCTGCCCTTTCTTTTTCTTCCTTTCCCTTTCCTCCCCCTTTCTTCTATCTAAGCACCCAAACCACTATCTATTTATATATCTAATTAGCCAACAAGCCTCCCCTGAGCCAGACACTGTGCTGGGTATTACAAATACAGAAACACATCGGATCATGGATCCTAGAGGAGCACCCAGTTCACTGGAAAGACACTGAGATTTAACTGATTGCCAATACACTGCCATCACGTTCCAGGTATAAAGGGAGTCCAAGGGTCAGACATTTGCTAAGAGGATGGAGGACTGAGATTACGAAGATGAAGGGGTAGCTAGTGCACCAGAAAGACTAGGATCGGGCATTCCAGATGGGAGAACAGGAGAGACTCAGGCACAGCGTATCAGGGAGGAAGCCAACCCATGACATTTCCGGAGTTTAAACCCAGGACTGCTTTCAAAACTGTTACAAGTTTTGGCTTTGTTTTATAATGCATGCTTAGGCCTAGGGGTGAGTAAATGTAGACAAGCTGTCAGGGAAGTCAGGCAGTGTGGCTGGTCAAAAGAGCCAGGTGTTTCCTCTTTGAAAGCCTCTGGCCCTGGCGGCACACCCCCCAGGCAGAGGGCAGCCCCAAGGGCCATCTGAGGGCAGAGTCAGACCGCCACCTAGTGTTCACAATGATACATACACGACCGCCCAGGCACGCTGTTCTAATTCAGACTCCCCTGTTAGTGTTTCTGTGCCTCATCATTCTCAAAGATAAAATAAACCATCGAGGTACAAGATCTCTAAGAGCCGTTGTCGGCTCTGAAGCTTGATCCCAGGCCAGGGCACCCAGATGTGTGGAAGAGAGTACACCTCTGCTTAGACCTCCTCCTGGAAACTGTCCTGCAGGCGCCACATGCTTCTGCAACCACACCGCTCACGCGAGGAGCCCGGCTCTCCCGCCTGCGGACTACGTCCGTCCGTCTGAACGTAATGTCGATGGTGGGTTACGGGATGTGAAATCAGGTCAGGCTTTGTTAAAATCACGTGCACACCAATACCTCAGAAGAGATGAAAACGCCAGCAAGGGGCTATTTCGAGGGCGTCCGTGCAATCCCTGCCACTGGGAGCACACGGTCAGTCCCAAAGAAGCCAGGGACTCCTCGCAGCCACTAACATACCAAAATCCTTGACCAAACGCTCCCATTCTTGGGCAATAACACGCCTTCGTTTTCACCCTCTCTTGCCTCTTACTCTGCCTGCGTTTCGTAAGCAAGGACACCGATCTCGTGCCGACTGGTGACGGGAGGAGCAGATGTTGCCAGAAGGAAAGCAGCCAGAGGTAAAGAGTGACATAGGGAGCAAATGTCGCAAAACAAAAACAGCCAGTCAGTGAGTGTGTTACAAACGTGTGTCAGGCCCTGGGTCCGTCACTGCAGGAGACACGGGAGTCAGTGGGTCCAGGCTCCGAGGGCGTCACGGCAGCGCAGCACCGCTCGTGCTGGCAATCTTGGGGAGTCCACGGCCTGGCAGGGGTTCTCTGACCGCGCGCGGCCCCCGGCGTCTCCCACAGTAAATGCATCATGGATGTTCAGGAGACGAGCCAGCTGCAGGGAACCGGTAGGCTCTGAGTCACCTCCCCCGGAGAGTTCTACAAACCACACTCCAGTGCTGGGGGACAAGACGCCAAAATCAAAGATATGTGAGGTGAATGAACGGAACGTCTTTAATTCACTGATGCCGGGCATCTGCCTCCAGCCTCAGTGCCTGCCAAGCACGGGCCACATGCGGCAGAAGGTGGGTGACAGGGGTGAGGGACCCAGAGCTGTGGCCGCTCACATGGCTCTTCCCAGGTCCTCCTGCAGGGACATCATGGCGACAGCCTGAGAGAGCCACCGCGGGAGTGTTTGCACCACGCAGCGCTGCAGACTGGGGCGTCCCCCGCCCGGGAGCCAGCAGTTAAATACCAACCATGGCACTGCTGGGGTGTGCACTTGAGGCGAGGGATTCCGGGAGGTACGAGAACCGGCAGTGAGCCGAGGCTACGCCGATGCCCACCAGGGGACAGCACCCGCCTCTCTCCTGCCCGCCTTTGGTAATAGCTCCTCTTTCCTCTGCTGGTGAATATTTTTTGCTCTGAACTCCTGAGGCTCCTCTCTGTTCTCTGAAAGAACGGGTTCTGGTGCGAGGGCAGGCAGACACCAGTCGTGACAAAGGGGTGAAAACTGCCCAGACACGGATTTGAGATGCAGAAAACAGGTGCTTGGAAGCTCGGGGGGCTTCCCTGGGGAGGCTGCAGCTCCAGGCGGCGTGAGCCAGGCGCAGATGTGCTGAGGGGGCCGGAAGAGAGAGTCTCAGACAGTTTGGCTGAGCAGAGGGAACACAGGTAACCGGACGTGTGCAGGCAGGACACTGGGGCGGAGTCCGGCAGAGCCAGACCAGGGAGCGCAGGATCACCGCTCGGAAGCTGTTTGTCATGTTGAGAGACTAGGGAGCAGGTGAGTTCCAGGGGCTTTATGGGGGATGGCCCACAGGAAGGAAGACGGAGCCAGGAGACCCTTCCGGGACTCCCAGCAGGCCAGGCAGGTGGAAGGGAGGAGGATGATGGGGAGGAGAGGCTCGGACCAGAAGACAGTTCAGAAAGCAAAATCAGCAAGACGCAAAGGGATCCAAGAATGCTGCACTCAGTTTTGGCCAGAGGGGACAGATGTGCGACCTCGGTAATAAGAGAAGAACGGTGAGTTCCACTCAGATGTTCTGAGCGTGAGCTACCAGCAGGTCCCCATGTGAAGATATCTATGAGACAGTCAGTGTGTACTTGGGTCTCGAGCTCTGGGGAGGAGCCAGCAGATTTCAGGACCATCAGCACACAGATGTTCAAGCGAGGGACTGCCTCCCAGAGAGGGAGCACAGATTGTGGAAAACAACCGAATTAAGCCATCCCACCATCTGTGTGCAGAAGAGAAGGCCATCTAGAAAGCTGTCATCAGCTCAGGCCACCAGAACCAAGCACCGCAGACGTCTCTCTTTTCATCATCCTTGGGGGCGCGGGGTCTGAGGCCGAGCTGCACCCATCTGCACGTGGCTGGCCCTTTGCACCTGTCTGTGCCCTCATCTCCTCAGAAGGGCAACAGTCATGCTGGATCAGGGCCCACCCAACAGCCCCACGGTCACGTCATCACCTTTCTGAGGGACCCACTTCCAGATACAGTTACATTCGGAGGCACTGGAGCTTTGGGCTACAAGATGTGAATTCCGGGGGGGGGGGGAGCTAATTCAGCCCCTAACAAAGGAGGACCCCTGGGAGGAGTATCTGTGTATGTGTATATGTATGTGTATGTGTGCTGCCAAAGTGAGCACAGGATTATAGGAGAGTCAGGAAAAGCTGAGCATCCGGGAAGCCCCCAGGTGGGGTGGGATCGGGGGCTGATGCAGGTCTCACAGGGACGGACACAGGGACTGATGGCACCCCTCTCCAGGAGACTTGGGTCCCATGCGCTGGTTTTTGGGGCCCCCAATGGGCTGCCTGCACCCTCTAGACGGGACTCTCCTCAACTCCCTCTACTCCTATCCAGGCTCCCGAGGGCTCTGGGGCACCCACATTCCAACTCTGCACCACGAGTGCTCTGGGAACCCAGACAGCGCGGTACCTGCAAGATGGGCCATGAGGGCCACAGGGCAGACGGCCGGCCTTGGCCGTGCAAACCAATGCATTTCCAAGAGGGTTGGACAGTGGTGCTGCCTGAGGGGAAGCGGGAAAGGGAGCAAGGCCGGGAGTGGGGTTTAGGGCACACAAAGGAGACACACTGGCTGCAGGGGAGTGAGCCCGGGAGGAACTGGGGGGTCCGGGTCACCCAGGCCTCTTGTCTGAGTGACACGGAGGCTGGAGAGGCACGTCACAAAATGGGGGGCACATGGAGGAGGAGGGGATCTCAAGGGAAAATCCAAGTTCCACTCATACATGTTCTGTCGCCCACATGGGGAAAGCTAGTGGCAGCTGGGAGCCGAGGGGGCTGTGCGGTCACAGGAGGGACCGGGAGTGCACAAGGAGGGCTCCCCTGTCACCGGGGTCACAAGGGCTGGTCCCACCTCCCTATAAACAGAATAAGAAGTCATCGGTGACCCCTCCGTGATAGTCCACTCCGGTATCCTCGTTTCACCAGCACAAAGTCTATGGCCAGAAAGCAACGCAGCTGTCTCGAGATCTGCTGAAGACCGAAGGCATGGGGCACCCTGGGTTAGGACAGGAGCTCTGTGAGACATACCCTCGGGCCGGCTCCCCGCACGGGCCGTCCAGGATGGGCTGCCTGGGGCACGCTCCCGCCCTTCAGCCCGGCCCCGCAGGCGCTCGTGGGCACAGCTCCAGGCACGGGTGTGCGTACAGAGCCCAGTTATCCGCTGGCTCTCTTAAATGCCATCCTTTGGCTAAAAGGGAGCTCCCCCTTCATTGCGTGGGGGGTGGCCCTAGGGTTGGTTCCCTGCTCAGGAGCAAAGGAAGAGCCAGTGTGGAGCAGACCCTCGCCGGCGGGGTGACGGCGTCCTCAGGAGATGGATCTAGGGCGGAGGTCACGGACCTCCACCCCTGACGCCGGACGCCAACGCTGGACCCCGGGCCAGCACCAGAGACAGCGACCGTGTCTAAGTGAGGGTGTCTAAGGGACGGGCGAGGGGCAGAGGAAGCGCAGACACGTAAGCATCTCCTGCTCCCATCGAGCACTCTGCGCGGGGTGGGGGGGCGGGCAAGCTGGACGTCTCTCACACCCTGCAGCCAGAGCCTTCCAGACCTCCCTGCCTCCTGTTCGCAAGACCACTGTGTCCACACGAGACCCTGTGACACCGAATAAACGAAGTGACGTCACTCGGACAGAATGGAATTGTGCGAAACTTTTACGTGACAGACCCTTCTGCTCACGGCAGGACGCCTTGTGAGAAAACTCACGGCGGGGTTCTAGAATGTATTTGGCACGTGATATTTTTAGTCCCACAAAAATATGGGGAGCAGCCTACAAGGAACACAAGGACTCATGCTAAAATTCTCCAAAAAAATCTAAAACAATGTTATCTAACTTCGCATCTAAAATTGGGAAAGCGAAGACACAGGGACTTTGTAACGTCAACAAACGACACACAGTGATCGAACACCACCCCTAGAAATGGGGAGTCACTGCGGCGCAGTCTCCGGAGGAGGACCCGACAGCCCTGCCAGACGCCTCAGCAGCTCCGCCACGCGGGCCTTAGAGACGGTGAGTCAGGGCACTTCCGGGGCCTCTGCCCCAAGACTGGCTCTTCCAACCCCTCCCTGGGCAGCGCCACCTGCCTCAACCAGCCACACAGGGGTGGTGAGCCTGAGGGCAGATGGGGGCCAGCCTCTCATACCATCTCTGACTGCTCTGCTCCACCCCTGCTCTGTCCCCTCAGACCATCACCCCATGGTTCTACCCCCAACCCTCCCTGTTCCCTCTGCCTGTGTCCCCCCATCTGTCCCCCCTCTGCCTGTCTCCCCCCCGCCTGACTGACTGTCCCTCCTCTGCCTGACTGTCCCTCCTCTGCCTGACTGTCCCTCTTCTGCCTGTCTCCCCCTGTCTGGCTGTCCCCCCTCTGCCTGACTGTCCCTTCTCTGCCTGACTCCCCCCTCTGCCCCGTCCCCCACTCCCACAGCCAACTCCTCCTCATCACTGTGAAAATTATCCAAAGGAAACCTCATTTAAAATGGCATCGGGGGGTCAGTAGGTAGACCTCAGCTGTCCTCAGGGTCAGACCCAACAGGAACCCACATGGGGATACTACTTTAGCTACTCCTTTGCTTCCTCAGCAGGAGGAAGGACGGTTTCCTCCTCCCCACTTCCCCCAGGAGCAGCCCAACCACGGAGAGATGCTCACAACTCAGCCAGGGAGAAGCCACGACATTTGGGGCTCGCAGTTTATTCCAAAGGACTTCTGATGTTTGTAACAGCCTTCCCTACGGCTGCCTTTCTTCTATCAAAGGGACTTGCTCTCCTTTGTTCTCCAGACCTGCCTATGGTTTGGCTGTAGCTTGCTTGTCCCAAGTGGCATTCCTATGCTATTCCCCAATACACCCGTTTTTGTCAGTAGAGCCGCTGGGAATTTTACTTTTAGGGCTAGTGTCACTCAGCACTCCGCCATGGGCACCACCTCCAACGGCCCTTCCCGGCCAGGCCCTCCTAACCCATCTCCTCTCCCGCTGACTCCTGGCACCTGTTATCCCTGTCCCTGCACGGAACGCGGGTCCCGCAAGACAGGGACACATCAATCTTATCCCCTGGAGTATTTCCAGCCCCAGAAGAGGGCCCGGCATGCGGCGGGAGATGAATGCATGTTCCAAGTATGGATGAACATGAATGCATGGGCCCTGCGGAAACCCCACCGGCCGCCTAGACACTCCCAGGGAGGGACTTTTTCCATTCTCTCTGTTCCCCTTTCCTGGGACTACCTGGCTTACCCCAAGGCCACTAGAGAAAGATCTGCATTAAGGGCCATGCAAGGATTAAGCCACCCAGAGGCTCACCATCAAAGCCGTGGGTCAGGCGTGGGGAAGCCAGTCTGACCTTAAGGAGCTCTCACGTGCTAATCACGATGCATACGTACTGCCACTTCGGGCCAGGGCTACCCTGAGGGTACCCTGCAACCTAACCCTTCGGTACCCTTAGGGCTACGGTAAGCATGATCTTACACCAAGAAAGTCAGGTGGGACCCATGCTGACCAGCTCTGCTTTTCCATACAGCGTGTCTCCAAGCCCCTGGCGCACCGGGTCTCTCTCCCAGAGATCAAAGTTCCAGGTGAGTCACCTCCTACCTGTGTCCGATGCCAGATGACAGACGCCCTGGAATGGCCCAGCTTATTCCGGCAGGGTCCTTTATCGTAATGGATCAGAAGGAAATCATCCTGCGAAGACAAGAGAGAGAGAGAGAGCAGGGCTGATGGCAGGTTCCTCTTGGAACAGTGAGCGAGTCCTGCCGGGGCCGAGTTTCTTTCTTTAGTTCCAAAGCAAGTGCGAGTCTGAGAGGGAGTGGGTGGCCGAAGAACACGCACCCGTGGTGCTGGGCGGCCCGGTAGGATCTCGGTGCTCCATGGTCCCGGGAGCATCCCTGGAGGGACGCGGCTGTGGGCACTAGAGGGAGCCCTGCCCCAGATTTCGGCCTCCTGCCTTTGCAGACACATAATCTCTGGGATGTGGGGCTTATGAACAAGTAGGTCACAGGCTCCTGCTACCCCAGGAGCGGCTCGGGGGCCCTGGCTGTGTTTGATTCCACTGGAGCACGTCGGCCTTCACATCTTCCTGCCGCCTGCCCGCCCGCCCGCCCGCAGGATTACCCCTGGATTAGAGGATTCCCTTGATCTCTGGCTCGTCCTCCTCCATTACCGTGGGGCTTGTCACCTGCGAAGTGCCTCTTCCTTTCAGCTCAGACCACGAAAGCGGACTCATTACTTAGCAACAACTGGGTCGGCAACCATCTGCCACCTACGGGCCCTCCGATGGTCTGAAGTGAGTTCTGACTCACCGAGACATCCTGTTCCTGCTGCTCCCCACGCCCCCGGGGCTCTCTCCTCCCATCCAACCTCCAGTCGTCCTCAGGCTCTAGGAGTTGGGCCCCCCCAACTGAGGACAAGCTTGAACTATGTGCCCGCCTCCGTGCGTGGCACCCCAACCCTGAGCAAGACCCGCTGAGCCTGCGGGAACGGGTTTTCTACCCAAACCCTCTGCTCCCCGCCCTCCGAACAGGAAGTACCATTTTCTCTCCCTTTAAACAAAGACACAGCTCCATAAACGGTACCCAGGAGGGGCTGACGGCTGTTTACTCACTCAACCAACGGTGTAAACAGACAGCCTCATCCTGAGAAAGGAATAAATAAGCGAACAGGCCCAGTGTTACTGAGGGCGGGGAAGTCACTCTTCCGAGAGTCCTGGGCTGCCGCGCATACAGCCTGGGGTCTGGCCCTTAAAATCAGCCTGGCTTGAACCAGACTGAGGGACCACGTTCAGCGAACCTGGCTCCCCTCTGGAGAACGGCGCCGGCCTGGAGTCTGTGGACCATCCAGGGCCTCCTCCTGGTGCCAGGCTGCACCGTGTGCATCACAGAGCACTAGTCTCTCTGGGGTCGCAGCGGAAGCCTTTGTAGGATGCTGGAAGGCCCAGCCTGCCACCACCTGCCTCCCTGCCCTTCCCTGAGTCCTTTCGACGGTGGGAGGAAGCCCGGGGATAAAGGAAGAGGAAGCCTCTTCCAGCCCGAGCTTCATTGTCTCTAAAACAATTTTTGACATCTGTCCACTGTGAACCTCGCTTCCTTGAATTTCTAATTAAGATTTTATTTATTTATTTATCTATCTATCTAGAGAGCATGTAAGTCAGGGGGAGGGGCAGACGGAGGGGGAGGCTCTCCCAACAGATGCCCCGCTAAGCGCAGAGCCCGACAGTTGAGCTCTACCCTGAGATCATGGCCTTGAGCAGAAGCCAAGAGTCAGTCGCTTAACTGAGCCTAACTGAGCCGCCCAGGTGCCCCTCCTTGAATTCTCAGTTCTGTTTTCCCTTCTGCTGACATCATCATACACGGAGATTAGTTCATTCTCCGTGCCTGGGTCTTGTGTTCCCAGACTGCCTATCACAAAGTTTCGCACTGTAGGCGAACAGATAGCTTCTGAGTTCATTTTCTGAAACAAACCCGAAATGTGTCCGGGCAACCCCAGCTCCTCCTGATCAGGGGCGCTGCTGCTCCGAGTCCCAGGGGCTGAACGGAAGCACGTTCAAATGGTACCTTCCACTCTAAGATGCTTTTTACAAAATATACATGATTTTCTTGTGACTTGAAGTTTATTGGCAAAGGCCTTGGGCAGAACAGCCCCCGGGCCCTGCCAGGAATCCGGCTGTATTTCTGCACGGGACTCTTTGTCTTGACTACTGTTCAGGGAGGTCCCATTAAGCCCCTGGCTGGAAACGGGAACAATGGAACACAGCAGAAAGCTGCCATCACAGAGATATTCAAAGATAAAAATAAATCCCCTCGGGCCTTTTGTGTCAAACTCTGGCCGCTGCTGCTCTAACCCCAAACTGTGGTATTTTTCAGAGACTGAAAGATGAAAGAGTGGATGCGGGTTCGTTCCTCACTCCTCCGGTGCCTTTGGGAAAGGCTGTTAAATCTTCCTGGGTTCCCCTGGGGAAAGGAAATACCTCCCACTCTCACAGAAAGAACGCACGGATCAAATACAATGGGTGTGTAGAGCCAATCGCACAGGGTGGGCACTGAACAATTACCCTAACAAAGATGATCTATGTACTCTCCGAAAAAACAAGAAAGAAAGAAAGTGCGAGTGTCCCTTGCTGGGAGGGCATCCCAGAGGGGATGCGGGGGAGCACTACGGGCGAACCCTTGAGGACCCGGCACAGGCTGGGGAACGAGGCACATGCTGGAAGGAAGCAGCCGCACAGGATCTAGACCCCCCGCGGAGTGGACACGAGCAAGCGAAAGACAAGTGACACGCGTTCCTGTGTTAGAAGCCTGGCCGGCCTCCAGCCAGGCGATCGCACTTGTCTTAAATCACGGTGATGGCCCTCGGTGAACCGCTCCACAGCAGACTCCCTTCCCCTGATAATCTGCGTTCTAAGGCCCCAGGGTCATTTCTCAGCAGCTCTTTGTTTACAAACAGGAAGTGCTTGGCCTTGAGGATGGATGACTTTCACAGTGGAAAAGGGCAAGGCGGCGCCTGAGTCTTTAGTTCAGGCAGAGTCGGGACGGCAGGGCTTCAGAACTCAGACAGACAGACAGACAGGGTGCTTCTCCAGGGACCAGAGCAGGGTCGACAGCCTTGTGTTCCGTGAAGACTGCTCCCGTTCCTGTAGCTTCATCAAAGCAGGGCAGTGATCACGCCCGGAGGTACACCTTCTGCTTCTGCCAGCCTGGGTCCAAGACTTCCCCCCAAAAACTCTTCAAGGAGACTGGGTAACACAGAGTAAAATGGACACTTCCCTTCCACTCCCCTTTAGGAAAAGTCATAAGGAGTGGCACACCGCAGACCAGACACTAGATGATACATCCTAATTTAAAAATCAGTTTTCCCCCTAAAATTGGAACATGGGACAATACAAAACTATATATAGAGAGAAAGACCATACACACACACACACACACACACACACACACACACACACACACATATATTATCTCATATATATACTGTATACATATGTAGTACACAGATCCGAAAACTTCGAGGCCCTAAGGACTTTGGAGTGCTTGAGACAGGCTTCTAGACGTCTCTTCCCACCACACAAGGTCACAGAACACACTTGCTTGGATCTAAGATAAAGAAGATTAATCTTGCCAAACTGATTTCTTAAACTTGACCTTGGATAAGATAATGAAGCCTCCAGGATAGCAAAAGGGTATTATCTTCCCAAGATTTGTTGAGCTACACACAGTTCTACTGTCCCTTTAGTAATTTATAGTTAATAAAGGAAAAACAGACTTCTCAAAACAAACAAACTCAAAAGAAGCGATCTAGCTAACACCTTTAAAGGTGGCCTTTATGTTACAGACCTGTTACCTTCTTTAAGATTCCATCTCAAACAGGCATTTACTTTCTTCCTGATAATCTGTAGACACATCCTGAAGACAACAGGCTAAGTTTCAAAGTTACTCCACTCCACCCACCATTAGGGACCCTTCTTCCTTCACCTTGGGAGCCCTGAGATAGTGGCCCCTTCTTGTCCCTCAGGAGCTAAGCTGACTGCTCTGATGTGGGCCCCAGGAGGGACACTTCCCCTGAAAAATGCTTTGATGTCACAGAGGGACGGAAGCAGGGGCAGGCTGTGGACAAATTCCTAAAAAGGTGAAGCAGGCATCTGTGGCAACCCTCCTTTATTTCAGTTATATCTTAATGGCTTAATACTATTTTTGGAAGAGCTGGACAGAGTTGTCCTGCTGTATAGGACAGACATATATAAATACATAGGACACATGACTTGATGTGCTTTGACAGTCACTAAGCACAGTCATTTTAACAGATGACTATATCTGCTACTTAACTGTGGTTTTAAAAACCTATGTACAGGGGCACCTGGGTGGTGCAGTGGTTAAGCGTCTGACTCTAGGTTTTGCCTCAGGTCATGATCTCAGGGTTGTGAGATGGAGCCTGGTGCCAGGTTCACATGGAGCATGGAGCCTGCTTAAGATTCTTTCTCCCTCTCCCCCTGCCCCTCCCCACTGCATGCATTCTCTCTTTTTACACTAAATAAGTAAGTCTTAAAAACAAAAACAAAAACCTAGGTACAAATAAACTCTTGTAAAACTAAAGTCAGAATGTCATCACTTTGGCAAAATGCCCATTTTCCTAATAGGGGTGAGGAAGGAGAATATGGAACTGAAAAGAAGTGTTCTTTGCATCTGGCCTTGAAACTCCAGAAAAAACAAAACAAAACAAAACAAAACAGGTGCTTCAAGAGGGGAGAGCCAGGCACTCCCAGCAGGAAGTGCAGAGATACTGGGGTACAGAGTGTTTTGGAAGCACTCAGCACAGGGCATACTTGCAAGGAGGTGGCCATATGAGGCTGGGAACTTCCATTCTGCCAGATGGCTCAGAGTGTGTGTTTTTCTGTTGTGAAGGTGACAGAAGGTCAGCAAAGTAACTGTGCCCCCACCACCCCATTTCCCTGTCCCCTGCCTCTGTTTATCCTTCCTAGTGCACTGACAGTCCCTGCTGTGCTCCCTGCTGTGCACTACACATTTGCATCCCCCCAAACTCCTAAGTTGAAGCCAAGTCCCCCCTGTCCCATGTGATGCTATCTAAAGTGGGATCTTTGGGAGGTGATTAGGCTCAAATGAGGTAATGAGATGGGCAGACGCCCCATGATGTGATTAGTGCCCCTGTACAATGAGGGCGAGACACCCACCTCTCTCTCTGCCACATGAGGACATAGTGAGAAAGTGTCCATCTGTAAACCAAGAGAAAGCTTCTCTTGTCTCTCTTGGCACTGGGTCAGATGCCAAGAACCGAATCTGCTCGGATCCTAATCTTGGGCTACCCAACTCTGGAGCATGAGCAATAAATGTCTTGTTTCAGCTCCCAGTCTCTGGCGTTCTGTGACAGCAGGTGGAGCCAAGACTGTCCCCACAGACCAAACCTGAGGCCTGAAGACCCCATCCACCTGGGCTGAATCCCAAGCCCGAGCTGACCTTCTGTTTCCCAGAACTCCTCCTACCACTGCACTGATGAATCCATATTTTCATAAGCACAGAGAAACATCCGATGATGTTACTTCTGTTTCCCAGACGCATTCCCGAAGCTCTTTAGGAAATGGCTGGTGGTTCTCCCCTCCCAGGCAGAAGCTCAAAGTCAAGCTCACGGCTGTACTCACGTCCAGAGACTCGAGGCAGTACCAGCAGAAGGCGTGTTTGCAGTTCTTACACATCATCTGGGCGCACCCCTCGTCCCGCTCGATGTAGACCTTGCACTTGGGACAGCGTTTGATGGGTGCGTCGTCCTCCTCCAGTTTGAAAGCAGAGCTGCGGGGGGAGAGTCCATCAGTGGGAGGCTCAGCAGGGCTGGGTGGGGTGAGAGGGTACGGTCAGGATCGGCGAGGCTGCAACCATTAGTGCAGCTATAGGGGGCCAAGGCCGCTTGTTATTAAATGTTATAAAATGAAACTAAGACTCCGTAAAACATTCACCAAAAAACCATGTGGATCAGCTAGTTGGATTTAAAAGCAATATCAGTATGTACTTAGGTTTAGATATGTGTAGACAAAAGAAATTATGGCAGAGGTTTCTAAAGAAGGTGTCCGTGTCATGGGATGATGGTCAAATTTTGTCTTTATTCATATATTTGTCTAATTTCCAAAGGATCGATGAGAATTTTTATGTACTTTGCTGTTATCAGGAAAAAAATAATAAATGTTAAAAATCCGTGCTCATTGATGAGTTAGATCTACTGGGCCTGTCTTTACAGAGTCACTTTCCTGAGAAGTCTGGTGAGGTCCACAGTGGTTGGCGTGACAGGCTATAAGCCCGGGGTCACGGCTGGCGTGACACAGACTGGCTGTAACAGCCGCACCGGGCCTCGGGCCTCTCAGTGTGGGCACGCTGGAACAACACATGTGACAGGAACACACTGTCACATCGAGCATGGGTGAACTTGGCCATAAACGACATCCAACCTTCTATGTTGCTAATAAAGAGAGGACAGAGACATTTTGGTGTGACCCCAGAAGAATGTTCATCCCATGCCATTAAATTTAAAGAGAAAGCTAAAAAAATGTGCATGGAAACGTCGGGAAGAAAAAGTGGTCAGCCGCTACAAATGGTTACCACCGACTATGAGAACGCATTTGTTGTATTATTTGAACTCACTGCATCAGTCCAACATCCGCAGGAGAAAAACAATCTCCCACTGGAGTGAGCAGCCTTCTAGACCCTGATGCATTCTGGAGCATACGCTCACGGAGAGGAGCAGATTCTGGCATTTGGAGTACATTCTGGAGGAAGGACCTTCCACAAGCCTCATAGTAAACATAACGATTAAAATCGTTTGCCTATAGTATGAGCTATCGGATAATTAGGAGGGGCTCCTCCTCAGTGAGGCGTGGGATCCCGCTGAATGTGGTTCTGTGCTGGTCACTAGCAGGTGGTGACCAGTGGGGACATCCCCGAAGGCGGCAGCGTGTCCTCACTGTGAGGAGCACGGTGTCTAGAGACAGGTCCTGACCATGTGGCTCGGGTACCAGCAGCGTGAGTGTGCCCGTCCCCTGCTCCAAGCGAGGCTATCGGCATCCACCTCGGGGTGCAGCGAGGCCGGAAAGGGTTTCTGTGCACGTGGTACACACACCCAGAGCCCGGCGGGCCGGCAGTAAGCACTCAGTAAGCAGCAGCTGTTATTCTAGTCCCCCTGAAAGGTAACAGTCTCTCCTGCTCTGATTCTTGTCCAGTGTGAAGACAAAACACACAGCAACCAGGCTGCACAGGACGGGACTCGAACTGAGCCAGGGCGGTCACACTCAAGGGCCTCCCGCGGGCCCAGGGAACACAGTCAGCTCTGCGCAAACACGAGCTGTGCCCTCTGGATTGCTGTACTGTGCCCAACAGTCACGGCCACCAAACCCAGGGACTGAGGCTGCCCATCGGGTTAGATAGCACTGCTTCGGTCTGAAAGCCAGTTGAGACCTTAAAGTAATGGAACTAATTTCCTCATGTGATTCATAAGCTCATTTGGAAGGAAATTCCATGAACGGGGACAATGTTATCAGTGGAGAATGAAGACTATGTCTCAGGGAGACTTTTAAATGGGAACAGTTGAAATATGTAAGCTCTGGTGTGGCGCGGCATGCCTAGAAATTCACATGGAATGGACGATGGTTTCCAAACACCTCCAGGCACCTGAATTACATTTCAAATTATTATTAATAACAACCGTTACTATTATAAACTCAAATTTATGAAAATAGATGGGCATCTTCAACCGCTTCCTCACCATCTGCCCAGGGCAGACACACCGCAGTCATCAGAGCTGGCCAGGTGCTGGACGGGAACATGGGCTGAGGGAAGAAAGAACATAACGCAATGCTACTGCATGGAAAAGGAGGAAGCGGTTCATTCCAGCATCCGAGTACCGGCCGGATGCCAAGATCTGGGGTGACAAAGTCCCAGCAAGCCCAGGCCGTGAGGTGGGGAGCTCAGCTTAGTGGGGGAATCAGCTACACACGCAGGTGAGCTCCAGCAGAATGTGCCTGGCAGTCTGATCAATACAGTATCTGGTGGGGGCACATAGGTGGGGTCAGCAGCCCTGCCCCGGGAATGGGGTAGCTTGACGAAGGAGGCATGTGAGCCCATCTTCGCCCGTGGCAAGGGGTCTCCAGGGAAAGAGGGGGGTGGGGGCACGCAGGCACAGGTACAAACGTGCAGACCCGGGAGAGGAAGGAGGGGCCGAGAGGTTCTCCATGCAGGTGAAGCTGCAGGCAGTGGGGGCACGGCAGCAGATGGGAGAGGAAAACAGGGAGCGGCTGGTGACCACACCTTTGGATGGCCAGTGGGAGTCCCTCGATCAAGAACACAGCCTCAACAGGCACAGGGCCAACACCATATTGGGGAACCATCTGTGCTCCAGACTTTATAGGACATCAATTGCTGAATATTACCAACTGCTTAGGACTCATCCGACTTAATTTCAAGATACATACACTGATGCTGCAGTGTCTCCCCGGGCTTCGGCCTCAGGGTCTGACCAGGGGACGAAAGGGGGGAGATGCAGTCTGTTTCCCCACCCCCCCCATCTTCCCACCGGCCCACTCTGCTAGGGAAGTGCAGCCCCTTGTTCCCCGACACCTGGAAATCTATTTTTGGTGATCCCTCTGGTATCTGCAACCACTGACCACCTACCCTTGTCGCTGTGCCCCCGTCTCAGATCACCTTCCACACGGTGGGGTCTTGGACAACTTTAGGTACCATAGGACTTCAAACTCCTCACGGTAATAAACTGTCCATACGTCTGTCCTTCCAGACAGGCTGCGTGTGTCTGCTTCCTGGGCAGACAGTGCCAGCTTACAGCGCCACTGCTTTGCACGATGCCTGACACATCATCAGTTCTCAAAAATAATCAACCTACCCGCCCACCCACCCAGGTTTATTAAACGAGGCTCAAGAGGAAGAGACTGATCCAGAAGGAGTCATGTCTTCTGGAGCCCCATTCAAGGAGATGTGGCTTCCTTCTCTCCCTTCTCCCCAGCCCTCTGCCACTCTCCCTCAGCCCTCTCCCACTGTAACTGGGCAGAGGGTACCTGGTCTCTCCGGGAAGGAAGGTGATCGGCATGGTCTCCGGGCAGCCTTGGCCAGGGTGCCAGCTGGCTTTGCAGGCAGAGCAGAATTCCATGGCACAGGCTTTGCACTGCACCAGCTGTGGGCTCTGCAGGCCCATGTCCTGGAGCTGGCACACAGCCTGGCAGGTGGACGCTGGGCACCAAGTCCGACAGGGGTCCAGGAGCACTTCTGGCACAGGGAGACAAAAACGGGCAAGTCAACATTGCACACGGAGGCTCTCGGGGGTGTTTGGACTGAGGGATCACAGCAGCGTGTGGCTTCACATTTTTAATAGGGAGGGAATGTCCAGACCCTGCGGTCTTCCTATGTCCTTCATGACCCGGTGCCTGTCTGGCTCTTGGTCCGCCCCTTGGTCCGCCCCTCCAGACGCTTCCCACTTCCAACCCCTCCCAAAACACACCCGGAGGCCTTTAGTAATGCTGCTGCCCGTGGCTCCTGGGAAGCACCCCCCCACCCACACACACACACCAATGGTTGGTCTGGGTTCTCTCTGAGTGCCCACAGACCACGGTCCACTTCCTGGTCCACCTCCCCAGGATGCAACTTCCCAAAGTCAGGCCTGCATCTTTGGTTTTGCGGCCTCACAGCCTGGCCCAGTGCAAGGTGTGCAGCGGGTCCTTGGACAACATTTGGTAAGGAGCACAGAAAGAAAGGAGGGAAAGAACATGGCCGAATTCTTCTCATCAAAGGGCTCATTTGCCTAAGGCTGTCCCTTCTCCCAAATTTAAATCTAAGCCATGAACTACTGTGTGAAATGGCCAGGTTGCCTCTCCAACTGGAGACCAAGATGTTAAGAAGCCCCATTACAGTGACAGATTTTATTCTGAAAAGCAGGAGACCCTCCTGTTTCCACTCCCGATCCGGCCTGAGCTACCCTTCCTCGCGAACCTGGGTAATTGTTCCATTCACAGCCTGTAGGGGTAACGCCGAATCCTCAGGGAGGGGCAGCGGCAGCAAGGACCTGACAGGAAACCACACAGAACGCTGAGGCTCTGCCAAAAACCTATCACAGGCCGGAGGGCTATTTTCAAAGGCCTTCAAGTAGGCCACTGGTTTCTAAGCTTTCCAGCCACGGCTCTGGGGAAGTAACTGGAGACCACTGGGTTCTGCAGGGAAACTTGGAAGGCGATGAAAGGACTTGGGAGCTTCCTGGCCGTGTGACTGACTGACCGCCAGGGGTGGGTTAAGTTCACCTGCATCGCGGACAGGACGTGCACACACTGGGACCTACAGCCTCCTGGGGGCTGGACGGGGCTGGAGGTGCGCCCAGACTTCACCTACACGGGCTGCCACAGGACACGCGTAGGTGTGTCATGTTCCCCGATTAAACGAGAAGCCGGATTCAGCCCTCTAGGAGTAAGCTGTGTCAGGTACAACCCTGAAAACGGTATTCTATTCCAGGAATGAGCAAACATTCTCTGCAAAGGAGCAGACAGTGAGTGTATTTTAGTCTTTGAGAGTCGTGTGGTCTGTCTCCAATGACTCCACTCCGCTACTGTAGCCAAAAGCAGCCATGCTGATTCGCAAATAGCTGTTCCAATAAAACTTTATTTACAACATCAGGCTGTGGGCCGGGCCACTCTGGGCCACTGGTCACGGCTGGCCCACTCCCGCTCTAACCTAACTCCTCCCCTGACCTGTTATTTGGAAGGGAGAATTAATTAATGGCAGGAAGCTATCCAGTTGGTAGGTCTAGGGAGGATATAGTAGAACCTGCTAATATAAAGGGACTCTGGAATCCAGGAAAATGTGCTACTTTTTAGCTGAGCTTCATTACAGTAATGTAAACTCTTCATGAGGTTCCTAATGGTGAGTGAATGAGGAGGATTAGCTCTTGCCATCAGCTGCTTTTCTAGAAATGTCTGTGGCCATGAGATCGGGGTGGGGGGTGGCTCTGTGGGGCAACGTAGTGGTCACCTCTGAGGCATATGTGTGGGGAGCTCCCCTGAGCTGAGGGGACAGGAAGAAGGAGGAGGGAGAGTAGCCCCCCATGGAGGTCCCCACCCCGGGGAATGAAGGCGAGGCAGGTGACCCCTCCCCTCCCCGACCCTCCTCTCCCCAGTCTCATTGAGCTCCTCTTGACGGTCCCCACATGGCTCCCTATCTTTGGTGCTAGTGAGTAGTCTGGCGGGGGCAGCTCCATCCCAGCTAGATTCTGGGGCCCCCTATGAGCACAGCACCTGCAGAAGGGCAACGCAGGTCACTTAGCACACGAACCACCCCAGGGCACATGGGGAGAGCGCGTGCGCCTGCTCTGCTCTCTTCCCACTGGGACCCTGTGGTTAGTGCTGGTCCGTCTGGGAGTGTCAGTGAGCCTGCTGCCCTCCCACAGACCCTGCGGGTTCCCTCGGCTCTCGGCCCCGCCTCTGCTGCGAGGGGTCCGGAGGCATCAGGGCGGGCTGCAGGCCCTCACACACCTCGTGGCCGTGCCCAACCTCCCAGTTACTCTCCTCGCACAGCAAATGCAGCTACGAGGCTGCCTCATCATCAGAGACTCAATTATACAATGGAGCAGAGGCCAAGGAGACCTAGTGAAGGTTTCCATGGTAATGGCTTCAGTTGTGTGACTTTGTCCTCATGGAGCTGTGACAGGAACTGCCTGTTTCTGGGGAAAGATTCCCTATCGGAGAGGTAAAGGGCAAAGAGTCTGTCCCAGCCTGCCGAAGGCAAACACCCTTCCTGTGCTTCCAGGACCCCTCAAACCCTGCAAATACGGCCCCGGGACTCTTCTCATGGGGGGGCACCAACACTCCCATCACCGTGCCGAGTTCTGCCAGCCGGTGCACAAGACAGGAATCGATCAGGAAGAAAATCCACACTGGGAAGAAAGCTCTTCTTTTGGGGAAGCATGTCAGAACTGACATCTAAGGCTATGGATCGCATATATAACTAACAGTATACATGAGGCACACTGTATCTCTGATACATCGTATCTAATGTTTTACACACACATGTCTGTGTACAGCACAGGCTTGTTTCAAGCAAGGCCAGTCGCCTATTTTCTTGCATAGCAGAAGAAAATATTCTCAGCTCCCACCTCCCAAAGACACACTAACCCTAGATAAAGGAAGCAGATCCCCAGTAGCTCTGCTTATAAAAAAGCCCAAGACTTTTTTAAAAAGGTGCTTTTCTTTTTAAACATGTGTTCTTGGGGAAGCATGCAAGGAGAGTCAGAGTTCTGGCTTTCTCCACACGCCTGTCCAGGCTCGTGCTCCAGCCACACCCCTGCAGCAGCACATCCCATCCCGTGGGGAGTCCTTGGCCCCGGTCAGGTCTGCCTACTGATGGATCAGCTCAGCAAGTGGGCTCATCTGTCTGGGCTTTACTCTGGCGGAAAGCACCAACGCCACACAGGACAAGACCTGACTTGGGCATTCATCGGACCTGTTGTCCCAAGGATAAAGAATCCAGGAGGTCACAGATACGCCCCTGGATGGCAAGGACTTCAGGAGCGAGGAACGGGGAGAGAAACACCTGCCTTCTGACTCAGTGGCTTAGCCAGGAGCACGGGTGTAGTGCAGTGGGGCGTGCAAGGGGGGCAGCCATCGCGCAGCAGCGGCCCCCATCGGCCTCTGGAGTCTCCCACATGGTCAAGTGGGCAGTCAGAAAGAAAAACAAGCCCACAGTCTCCTTGGCAAAGATCCCAACTGGAGGAGTGGGGGAGGAGATGAAAATCAAGCTTGCTATGCCTGAAACGAACATAACATTGTGTCAGCTGTACTTCCACTTTAATGAAAGATCAAGGCTGGTATGTGAGAGGAGACGTTCTAAGACAAAACAGAGACAATGCTTACAACTTAGACTGATTAGGAACTAGGTGCTGTCAGAGCACCAGGGAGCTGGGTCCTCCTCCTGGGCGTCCTCCCGGAATGCATTTCAAAACGACAGATGAGGCCGGAAACTCCCCTTCTGATCATATCTCAAAACTTGTTCGCCGTACTAGCTAGTTCGCTGTACTAGCTAGAAGCAATTGCGTCACGTGAGCTCCAACATTTTAACATTTCACTCAGACAGGTCTTTGGTCACAGTAAGTCTGAGTTCATTGTGTGTTTTCACGTAATGCTAGCAAAATGTTCTCAAGTAATATAGCCTTGAGAGATTTTGTTAACATAAGTCAACTTGGCTTCCTTTTTATGCAAGATTAAAAAAAAAATCCTTGGCTTATCCAAAGCACTTGAAATTACAAAGTATTTGAAAGTACAATGTTGAAATTATTAGGTAGGAACGTTTATACAGCTGCATTTTTACATGAAATTCAAGGTCAGAGAAAGTTAATTTTCTTAAAACCCAAAGAACTACCAATTTCTGTCAAGATTCTCTCTGGAAAATATTTTCAGACAAGACTGAAAGTTTCAGAAATCCAAATTAATCAATTGTATAGCTCCACACGCTGACTTCTATATCGCATGGTGTTACATTTATTTTTTTTATTTTTTTTTTTACATTTAAACTATAAACCCAAACAAAATGATATATGCCATTTAAATAAACAAGCTCTTGAAAACAATTTCAATGCCATCAGAATCCTGTTTGATTAAAAAAAAAATTAACTTGGCCTCCCACTGCTTTTTTTTAATTTTTTCCCCAGAAATAAGCCCTAAGAGGAAATGCAACTACCTTTAACATTTCTTAAGGAAAGAAAGACCTCTCCACATTTGGCTAAACTAGCAATCTCTTGATCCTTTCCTCTGCTCTATTCTGCTTTCTTCCCATCTTGAGTGTTTTCCTGTGAACACGCAGCCCAGGACTGCCTCTCAGTAATGAGCATCTGATGCAGACGAGGCTCTCTCTATACCAGAGCAGGAAGAGGGGAGAGCACCCTTGAACGATTATAGTCTGAGCTGAAAAGGTCAGAGTTTGGATGCACGGTAAAATCGTATAAGAAGCATCATCTAAACATGTCTGTTACTCTGCTCCTTTTCCGGTGAGCCCAAGGTCCAGGACACATATGAGAATGAAGCCAAACGGAAGGCACAGACTCTTTAAAACATCATTTTATGACCTTGGCACACTTCAGAGAGCCAAGCCAAAGGCCAGTCCTGGACATCCAACACATTTCAATGCTTGGCAAGGCCACCGTGTAAATGATGTCATCTCTGCTCTGCACGTGCCACACAGTGCTCCTGGGAAACCCTGAGGTCTGTGGCAGGCCTGGCTCCTGCCAAGTGGGTGTGCAGGACACAGATCTGGTCCACGCTCCACCCTACGACCCATGAGAGCTGGAAGTCTGGGCAGGTCAGTTAGCCTCTGCAGGGGCCATGTTTACAGAAGGGGGCAAGCTGGCAGGGCCATCAGAATACTTACGGAGACAAGGGACTTGGGCCTGGCGCCCGCCTTTCCAGACCGGCCCCAGGGCAAAGGGACAGACTACACTGTCTGTCAAGATGCCAACTGCCACATTTCCACCTATGCGTGGCCTCCCAATGTCCTTCTGTGCCTTTGGAGCTTTTAAATTCTGCAGCGTCTAAGAATTTAGTCCCGGTACTCTTAGCCCTAACCTGGCTGAGGAATAATCATGCCCCATGAAGGTCAGATCTCTTTAAACCACCCCCTGCACCCAAATCTCCCTAACGAGGTGTTTTAGGATTCCTTCTCATTACCATGCGGAACCCCAACAAAGACTCTCCACCTGGGAGCTCTGCAGAGAACTCAAAACGACGCAGACATTTCAGGAATCTAACTTTCGTGGACACTTTCCTTCCAGTATGGCCAAACCAGGCGCAAGGCTATCCACCAGACGCGCCGCCCCCGACGCCCCCGCTCTCCGCCCAGGAACCACGACCCCTACCACGCCGGGCACCTACCTCTTTCAAACTGTAGCTTTTTGTATCTTTGCATAATTTCGGCGGCAACCATGCACTCAATCTAAGAAGAGAAAGGACACAAACAAGACCTTTAGTGGCTGTGGGCTGGAACAGAGCCCGGTCAGCCTGCGCACGGCCCACGACCCCCGTGCAGCAGGGCACCCGGCCCACGTGCAAAACCCGTCTGCTCGGGTGCTCGTGCCTCGTCCTCCTGCAGGCGGCCCTGTTTAGGGCAGGCGGCATCAGGGCAGCTGATTGCGGTTTCTAGTCCTTCTTTGATCAAGAGCTCCACGTACTGTTTCAGGCACTGAAAAGAAAAAGAACAGAGAAGCGTCTTTCAACACCTTGACCTCCTTCAGGGCGAAGACCCACTGACGCGTAACCCGGCGCGCTGTCCCGACGCGGCTCCCTGTCTTCACCGTGCGGCCCACAGCGACCGCCAAATTAGAGGTTTTGATCACCGGACAAACATTTACAGGGTGCCCCCCCATTCCAGGCAGAACAAAGGCAGCAGGTGGGATCCACACACACAACCTTGGCCAACACCACATCGGCGCGTCTCACGGTTTGAGGAGAAACGGAGAGGAAGGTCGGGGCCAGACCTCAGGCACTGCACCCAGTTCTTCCTACTCCATTGTTTCCTGCACTCCTTAGATCATTCTTACAAGAAGGGGAGGATGGTTTCACCTTTCGGGTGTGAACACTGAGTCCCCACAGAAGGGGCCTGTTAGCGGACCCCGACAGCAAGGGCAGAGAGCCCTGCGTCAAGCCCGGCCTGGCTCGACTTGGAAATGCCCCAGCACCCCCCACCATGACCTGTACATGGATGCCGACCTGAACCCCCGAGCCCCACTTCCCCAGCAGTCACTGACTCCCACCGCACCCACTGAAGGACTGCTGAAAGTCTCAGCCAGACAGAAAAAGGGGGAGACACCGCAGAGTTCTATCGAGGAGGAGGAAGCCGTACACAGTGCCCATGTGCTCCCGCCCTGTCTACGAGCCTGGGAAACCCTCGCTCCCCGGAAGAGCACAGTTAGAAGAAAGACGCGGCCTCCCCGGGTAGGCTCGCCACTGAAAGCAGCAAGAGAGACTGAAAGGTTCACAGGAGAACTGGAAGAGCACCGACACGGGCCGCCACATGACGAGGAACCAGCGCCAACCATCTCAACAGCGTCCCCACGTCAACTTCAGTCGCAGCCCTAGTCCAATATTTGGGGTTCATGACGCCAACACCACTGTCACAGTAACACGATTAAGTTATCATGATCCGGAGCACCTGGGTGGCTCAGTTAAGTGTCTGCCTTTGGCTCGGGCCATGATCTTGGGGTCCTGGGCTCAAGCCCCATGTCGGGCTCCCTGCCCAGTGGGGAGCCTGCTTCTCCCTCTCCCTGTGCTGCTCCCCCTGTCTGCGCTCTCTCATGCTCTCTCTCAAATAAATAAATAAAATCTATTAAAAAAAAACAGTGTATGTATGTACAATAATTTGATCTAAATGGGTAAGTTTCACCCTTCTGGCACATCAGAAAGTTTCACCACCGGAGACACAAAGCAGCCGTGTTGGCAATCCTCAGAAAGAGCCGTTTCCCCCAGAATGCAAGGCTTCGTGCATCAGCAGCAAAACGGGTGCCCAGAGCCCAGCCCAAGGTCAGTTTGCACTCCTCAGCCCTGCCCGGGCTGCCCGTGAGTGCAGAGGCTTCATGAACTTCCATAATGCCCAGAGCTCTGACATCTCTCCAGGGCGATGGTTATGGAGAGCTCCCAGAGGCCCGGGTTTGTGGTCTTAGAGGTACGCCATCAAAACCCACACCAGGAGGAGGCCAGGCAGCAGAGGAGGGGGCTTTCCCACAGAGCTGCAGGCAGGCCTGGCCCCCACCCCCCACTCTGGCTGTGAGCGCCACAGCAGCTGTCTCAGGGAGACAGCCACGCTATGGAGTGGTGGCCTGCGACCCTTGTGACTATGCTGTGTTTCCAGTCGGGAGCGACCTGGAGTGTATCAGGGATGGCTAGGTGACTGTGAGGCGGGAGGAAGACCACAGGCTTTGGAGCTAGACAGACTTCATGGAACTGCTGTAGGCAGAGGCCACAGAAGGGCTCCCTAATGAGTTCAGGCCACAGCTCCCTCGACCATAAAACAGGGATGGCCAACTTGCTGGGCTTCTGCGATTGTAAGAAAGAACGTAAAAGCACCCAGCACAACTTCCATGACCATAGCGACTGTTGGTGCCTCTAGTGTGTCTGTCTGCATGGTAGGATTCCTAGAGTCAGACGCATAAAAATCTACAGGAACCTTAGCCACAAGATAATGATTTTACTTTTTCTCATCCGTTTGCCTATCTGGGATCTCTGGAGAATGGTCCAATGCCCTCAACTCTCCCGGAGCCGTCCACCACAGCACGCTCTGGGCTCCCCGAGAAGCACACCACCTAATGCCTGTGGGAAACTGCACGAGGGCATCTCAACGCCCCCGAACATCACTGCTCAGAACGGGCCTGCAGCCCAACAGTGAGCACGTCACATCCGGCTGGACCGCTGAGAGCCTCTGCGCAGAGCGACTGCGTTCTGGGAGTGCCCGTGTGTTTACTCTGTAAGAAGACGTGCGGATCCAAGCGCCTGGCAGGCCCTCCCTGGAACACCAGTCCAGTCTCCTTCCAGATGTGAAGCGGTCATGACTGCAAGCCCGGTTTTTCCATCTAATCGCAAGAAGAGGTCTCAAAAGGAGGGCGAAAGAATGGGCCAAGGAACTTCTCTCAGAATAGAGACACAGTGCAAAAGCGGCAGATGGGTTTCCTGCTGTGGCACTCTCAGGGATCCAATGGCCTCCCTGTGGCCTCAGGGCTCCCAGCTTGCAGAGGAGAAAACAAAGACTCAGGGAAGTGACGAATGGACCCAAGGACACACTCCACAAATGCTGGAGCTGGGGCTCACTTGTGCATGACTCCAAAAGGGGGGGGTGTTTTCTGTTTTTGTTTTTAATTTCTGTCTTCTTCCTCAATGAAGAACTCTTTCATGGGCAATCACTTAGTATGAACTTCCAGCTCCCTCTTACTTTTTTTTTTTTAGTAGGACATAGAATTATAGGTACTTTTTTTTTTTTTTTTTTTTTTTTTTTGAGTAGGTTCCACACCCAGCATGGGGCCCAATGCAGGGCTTGATCTCACGCCCTGAGATCAAGACTGGAGCTGAAATCGAGTCAGACCGTTAACTGACTGAGCCACTCAGGCACCCCTTTTGTATGTACTTTAAGCTGGAGAAGTCCGAGTCACCCTACAATGCATCTGTACATGTCCCCGATGCTCGGAGGCTATGACACCAAGCCCCCCCACCGCCACTGCAGGGAAAGACGCTCCTGCAGGTCGGGATGGTGCCGTGTTCCTAACACCCTAATGGGGAGTAGGGCCCCCCAGGGGGTGGTCAGGAAGGCTTCCCAGAGGGGACACACTGGCCAGAGGGACAAGGACATTCCAGGAAAGGGGGCATCTGCTGCACAAAGGGCAGAAGGAAGGAGCGGGAGCGTCAAGAGCCACAGAATGTTCCAGGCATTTCATTTTCCGTTTTGTCTTCCAACTCTTGGAACCCAGTTCCAAGAGGAGACAGCACTGCAGATTTGCTTCAGTTTCCTGCCAAGGAGAAGTGGGCCACAGAGACCCAGCGGCCTTGCCTGAGCTACAACAAGTCTCTACGCTGTTTTCTCACTGGAAGGTCTGCGGGCTGCTGCAGACCCAGAGAGCAGGAGAAAACTGCTCAGAAACTGTGCTTCAAGGAGCCGGAGTAGCTTACAATCCTCAGGGATCCACTCCTTATGAACAGGCAAGACAAGAGATTGCAGTGGGATCCCAGCGGTGGGACCCCAGTGGTGGGACCCCAGTGGTGGGACCCCAGCGGACACCATCTGAAGAACAGGGGCCTGGGAAGCACAGACCTGGGTCTGACTCCCAGCCTACTCAGCTCCCAGCTGTGCACGAGGGACCACACCTCCCGGGGCCCCATTCCACGCGCTGTGGGAGGAGAGAAGCCCACCACCACCACGCCTGTTCCAACCGCAAGGCCAACCCAAGGTGGCCACGGTCACACGCTCGGGCAGGCACTGTGCGCCTTCCGTAGGTGTCAGCACGGCAGCCCCTATGGCTATGGCTGCTCTGAATATTAGTGCACGGTGGGCCCTGCACGAAGGTCAGGACCCAGGGAATGCACACCCCTCTGCAGGCTTGTGATTACAGATGCCCAGTAAGGACGGGGAGCCCCAGACCTGGCGTGAAACACTCTCTTTGAAGAGCACCAAGTTGGAAGTCCACAGGTGTGAGTCTGTCGCCCGTTTGGGGTTTCTAGATTGGTTCAGCAGGCAGGACCTGCTCCTGAGAGAGGGCATGCTGGAACCGTACCAGAGGCGGCAACTCTTGGGGGGGCTTCCTTCAGCACAATCAAAGCAAAGAGAGAGACAAGCCTGCTATGGGCTACGTGAAGCCAGGGCTGGATGGGGGCGTGCTCGTTCAAGGAAGGCAGAGCACAGAGTGCCCATTCCCACGTCAGGCCCACACGAAGCACATTGACCCCAGGAGAAGGGCTGGCTTGACCACAGGTGTGCCCAACATTGCAGCTGGTACCGGAGAGGCAGGAGGGGGCTCGGGCCACATGCAGCAGCGGGGGGCTTCGCGTGGGAGGTGGTGGGGACTCCTCCCAGTATGGCTGGAGTGGATTTACCCCAGCAGAGACTGCATTCAAGAACTCAGCCTCAGCCGGGTGGGATAAACCTGAGTATGGCAAGGAGACCAGGTAAGCGGCTCAGGCCAACTGTCCCCATCAGGGCAGTGTGCCGCCCCGGCTTCGGGAAGTAACAGTGATGGCAGCTCATCGGGGGAACTGGACACATCCCACCACCTGGCCTGGAGCCAGCAGGGACTGGAAAAATCAACCATCAAAACGAGGCATCCCCCGCGGAGTCCTGCGGGGGTCCCTGGCCCCGCTGACTGAGCACAGGAGGACTGTTCCGAGAACCCGGCTGCGGCCAATAACGGGCAGGCTCTGATGAGGCGGGACGAGTGCGGGGCGCAGGGTGAGGCTGAGGGAGATCGGGAGGCGACGGTTAGGACAGTCTGAAGAGGACTCAGTCCCGCTCTGACAACCTGGGGGCTTTTCTGGGGACTCCGAGGCCTTGGCACCACTGCTCTACGTGGAATGGAGAGTCTGGAGTTGAAGCTGGTCTGCTCCTGCACAGAGACCAGGGAATCCTGGACTCCCTTCTCCTGGGGCAGGGGCTGTACTCGCGGCTGGGGCAGGGGTGGGAGGAGATCCCGGAGAGAGTGTGAACCCCTCCTCTGAAGGGGGCACAAGCCCCTCCCTGGGGCGGGGGAAACACAGCCTCCTCTGTGGGTTGCGGGGGGAGGAAGCAAGCACAGCCCCCCACCCCACCACACCTGTAAGCAGCAAATGCGGACAAGGCTTGCAATCAGCTGATGTGAAAAACCAAAGTCACAGAGCAGCAAAGATGAGTCTTGACGCAAACCTCACCTTCACTGCAAAGACCTCCCAGTGGAAGGCAAGTCAGAGGTATTGTGTTAGAGGCAGAAACACGGAGAAGCTGTCATGACACACACTCAACAAATACCGATTTGCTCTGCACCTAAAGTCTAGGAGCCAACACTATGGAAGGCAGAGAAGTCTCGGGGGGACTCGTGCTGATGGAAGAGTCAGTGCACTTCTGTGTGCGGCTCTGAGGGGTCTCTGTGTGTGTGCAGACAGAAGGGGACACAGATATGTGACTCTGAGGCCCAAGCGGGGGACAACATGAGTCCACACACAGCTGCTCAGAATCGGGACACCTGAGGGTTCCTTCCATAGAGGGAAGCTCCACTCACTTCCCCTCAGTGCCCTAGGCTGTTTCGACTGTGCACAAAGCTGAGGACTCTTCCAGCAAACGGAGAAACCCACGGTGTGCTTGCTCTTTACCTCGTGGATAAGAAGGGGCAGGGCACTGCTAAGGATCTCCATCGGGGGACCTTGCCCACGACGGGGCAGGGGTCCAGGGCCCTAACTGCAAGAGACTTGGATGGGTCTCCTGTGTGAGAACAGGGAGGGGGGCTTTGGGATGGAGGGTCAGGTGCACATAACAGGGAGAGAGAAAGACCCCGCGTGCCCTTCCTCGGTTGGAAGGTGCCAAGACCCAGGGGTGTATGGAGGATGGTCACTGCCCCTGACCTGGAGTGGCCCACAAACGACTCCAGGGCAGCCCCCAGGCCTGTGTGTAGCTTCCCAGCAGAACAGATGCCAGGAGTCAGAGTTTTCTTAGGGGCCGCTAGTAGACAAGCTTCGGATCAGGACACAAGTGCCAAGTGAGGGAGGCAACCAGAGAGCATTCTGGAGCGAGGCGTTTCATCTCTCTGAGCTGCTGCGTCTCTTCATGAGATGGGGGACTTCTGCCCACTTCACAGGATTTTATGACAAGTGAGATGAATGTGGTATGTCACCAGCAATTAACAAACGTTATTCCCCCTCCTTTTCTACCCACAAGGCAGAGTTTGAGGGAACCTAGAAGCCAGGGATAAAGACAAAAATCACTGTGGCGTGCCTGTGAGCAGTGTGGGCAGAGAATCCGAGGGTCTGGGTGATGGCTCGAGACCATGCAGATCAGGGAGCAGGTCTGCACAGGGACACAGAAAGGCCTTGCTGAGCTACGTGTCCATGTAGCTGCCATCTTGGCAGTGGGAAGCCCTAAGCCGCTGGTCCATTCTCAGCTCCGGACCGCAAGGTATACCTTTCCCCATCGTGAGACCCAAGACTAGGACGAGGCCCTCTACAGCACTGGGCCCCAGCCCAGAGAGCAGAAGCTGGGGAGCTGTGCCCCCCAGAGGCCTAGGGCGCTCAGAGCCCCCAGGAGCCAACGTGCAGGACAGATGACAGGACAGGTGCCCAAACTCTACACCGGCAGAGAGACCTGTTTTAACCACTTGACACAGTTACAATCTCCCCTGCAGACTTGCATCTGAATGGACCCTGAGCTGAAGGACAGACACTTTGAACACCACCCCCAGCATTCCCTCTTACCATGTGGTGAGCCCCAGTTGGCTTCCTCTTAACCTGAAGACACTAGGATTTCTTAGACACATCTCAGATTAGAGGGAGAGGGGGAGGGAGAGCAGTTGCAATCGTGAAAGTAAGAAAAGTAAGAGTAGCATCTTCCTCACGCAACACAAGCTGTTGAGAACTCAAGCACCGACCACTCCAGTGACAGACATTTTTTTGAGTGTCACTGTGTGCCAAGGTTTAGGGAACGATGAAACAAAACAAAATCCCGCTCCTCTAGGGGATATCGGTAAGGAGACGTCACGACAACACAGTGGGACAGAAGGAACCAGATACAGTAAGAGGAGCTGGAAGTGTCCAGTAGTTCGGAGCAGTTGCGTGTAGGAACTGAGGACGGGGGAGGGAATAAGGAACAGGAGCTTTGAGTCTGGATAAAGGCAGGGACCCAATTACATGGTGGCATTTCCACCCCAAAGGGCCCAAACTACAGAGGGTCATCTGAGCTAGCTATTGGAGAAAGTGCGAATGGATAGAGCCACCGTGGACACACAAGCAGAAGTGGGACTGTCATGGTATAGGGGGCTGAATTGGGAGGGTTTTGATAGGAAAGGTTTCCACTGGGTTCTAAAGTGGCCCCTCTGAGCCAGCCTTGGGTGGTCAACTTCCCTGCCAGGCCAGAGCCACACAGGGAGCAGTAAGCTTAGGGGCTGGACTGTGGGTACATTTTCCAGTGAAAATATATGGCACCGTCCACCTCAGGAGCCACGGCGTGGCCATCATGGAAAGAGCAGTTGACTATAAACCTTAAGTCTCAGCTTCCCCCACCGTTAACTACTGGGAGACCCAACATACAGAGGAGGCCTCAGAGGCCGTCGAGGTCAGAAACAGCACCTGCATTTCAAGGCAGAGATGCCTGACCTCCCCATCCCGGTTTCCCCTTGGGCCCCTCCCTCCTTGAGGTCAAAATCCTTCAGAACCTAACAATAATCCTCCAGTGATTAGTTTATTAGAGGGCTTCCTTCTTTCCAGACAATTTTCTCTCTTTTCTCTTTCCCACCTTCTCCTGTCTGTCCCCCAGGAAAGGGGCAGTTACGACTCCTCTGGCCGCGGCCCGTGGTGGTGGGCCAGGGTGACCTGAGGCCCCCACACAGGGAAGAAATGGGGCGCAGGCACCTCCCCCACTCTCAGTCTGTCAACACACAGGTGCTTCCTCTGTTCTTGCTGCAGAAACAAGTGCGACTGTTTTTTCGACATTTTCATGTTTAATACCCGGTTGTGAGAAAAAAAAAAAAAATCTCCAGTGTCCTGCTATCTCTTAGAACTGCAGACGCCCCTCTTTGTGGGGACAGTGCTATCTATCTCCCCCCCCCTTCAAAGTCGGCCCCCTTACATTAAGCACTTGATGTGAATTAGAGTTGCTTACTGGTTTTTACTACAATTTTCTAGGAACAGAAAACCAAAACAACAACAATGAAAGGAGGAAAGGTGGGGGAGGGGAAGAGCAGGTGACTGAGACCAGCAAGCTCGCCCAAGGGCACAGGACAGATAGGACTGACTCCACCCCTGGAGACCAAAGAAGACTTTCCCTCAGGCAAGAGGGAGGCAACCTACATAAAGGAAATCTTTACTCTGTCCAGACTGCTTCCCCCCAGCTCTTCCTCTAGAAATGAAACCGAGTCCCATACCCGCTGCTCATTGACTGGAGGTCCCCATCTTTGCCTCTCCCGCTCCCCTCTCCCTCCCATCCTTTCCCATCTCAGGAAAATGTCAAAAGCAATTTCCTGCCCTCCAAGCTGAAGTGACTTTCCTGAGGCTTTAAGGAGCTGCATTTCTCGCAGATCAACACTGAGGCAGACTCCCTGTGGTGTGGTCTAGTGAACTTTTAGTGACGAGCAATGGTGAGTCCTGGGTGGACAAGGTGTTTAAGGGGTACGGAATCCTGTCCCCCAGAAAGGCAGCGTCAGAAGATGGAGACGTGACGGTCTGCAAAGCTCCATCTCCCTATCTCTGAAAGAGACATGCCATCAAACGTGCCCACGTCCCAGAGACATCAGGAGACACGAAGTCAGGTCTATGCAACAAGGGCAGGGAGGGAGAACACGGCTCCTGCAAAAGGGTAGGGAAGGCTGTCTGGTGACAGATTTTAACCTAGACATTTGAAAAATACACCGGCAGGCCACCCAGATGGTCCATTTATAACACGGTTAAATTCAGAAGCAACTTTTTGGGGTTTTTTATAGTTGGAAGAAAACATTCTTTTTTTTTTTTTCTTTTTTCTTTTCTGGACTTTCTTCTTTTTTATTCCTTGAATGGGAGGAGAAATCAAGTAGAATTCAAGAAGATGAACTGAAAATAAACCCCAAATCCTCATTTTCCCTTTCTGAGGGGTGACAGGCTGGGTATGAGTGAGGCCTGAGGGAGAGGGGTCCCTGGGTCCCTGTGGTCATTAAGAGCAGATCATTGGGCCCCAAATAATGCTGGCTAAGGCACACGGAAATTTAAATGCGATTTCAGCATCCTCTGTAGCTTGACACAGAGCAAGCTGACATGAATAGCCAGGTGTCCTCTGTGCGCACTCACTAGCTTAGCACCTTGAGTTATAATCTCAAGGATGCAATCATTAAATTAAACTTAAAATGAGGTATGGTAAAGCTCTTTCTTTCTGGAAAGGAAAGCACACGTCATGATCAGCTTTCCTCAGTTGCATTTCCAGCTTCTACAACTCTGTTTAACCACTAACTTTTGCATCGCGAGCTCCTGGGATGGAAATCTACTGGGGTGCCTGACGGGTTCCAAGGCAAAGTCTTCCAGGAACTGCATGAGAGACTCTGTCCCTGGCAAAGGTGGGGTCCAAGGTCACGAAAAACGAACACAAAAGCTTCCTCCTGGAAGTGTTTTTAACCACAGTTTTCTCCCCAAAGGGACCAACCAGAGTGCAGAAGATGCACTGGCACTGGGCGATGGTCGTCATCTGCTCCACTGGATACTCCCCGAGACACAGCTTGCACGACACCAGCGGGTCGAGGGCCAGGTCCCACGTGGGCCGGTACCGCGCCGTGGTCATGGCAGAGCAGTCTGAAATGAGAGAAGTGCGGGCCGTCAGACCCCCTTGTGTGAACTCACTGGCAGAACCGAGGCAGGGATCCCTTCCGGCTGCAGCGAGATCCCCGGGAAGGGGCCCACGGTTCTAGACAACGCATCTGGGCCCTCTGGGTTGTAAGCAGGGGTTCCTGACTTGGGTCTGTGGGGGAACCCCTTTCCCACACAGCTGGTATGATCCTGTCGACCCTCAAAATGGCAAATGACCCATCCCATCCCTCCATCCCTCCATCCGTCCCTCCTTCCTCTGGGCATTGAGTAAGTCCTCTCCCACCGACCAAGCACCTGGCCCAGGAGACCAAGACCTTCGCAAGCGTGGAGAGGAAGCTTCTGCTGAAACAGTCTGGTACAATGAAGCTGCTCTCCAGGCTCTGTGTTGAACCATCCCGGGGGAGCAGTGGGTGAAGCCCCCTCCTCACGCTCAGGGCCCTCCGAGCGGAAGGCACCTTTCCTCACGGGCTTCCAGCCACGCTGCCAGGTGTCATCTCACCCTCGAGAGTCAGCTCGACACCGCCGCCTCCTTACACACACGCAGGTTTCCTAACATGTGAGCTTGAGGCGGGCAAGGGCCTTAGAGCAGACTTGCTCACGTGCGTGGGCCAGGTACACCTCACAGTGCCTGGTGTCTAGCAGACTCTCCCTACACATGAATAAAAGCCCCCTTCCCTTCCCCATCCTCCCCAAACCCTCCCTAACCTGCCCACAGCCTGCCTCCTGACAGCATGGATGTTTCTGTTCATATTTATCACACTGATTTCCACCACTTGCTGCTTGGGGAAGGCAGGGCAGGTGTGGTTGCTGGTTGGTAGCTTTGCACCCGATCCACAGTGGCCTCTCTGCACCTGCTGGTTGAGTGAACGGACACATCCTTGCCTCTAGGCAGGCGCATTCTCACCCTGAACTCCTGGAGCCTGACTGAAGCCAGTGAGGGCCAGTGTGCACCTGCAATCAGTAAGCATGTTCCTTGCGCCTCAAACTCAGAACGGAGTCAGGTTTGCTAAAATCTCAGACACGGTCCAGGGCCATATGAATGCTGAGAGGGACCCCCAGCTCTGAGGGTCCAAACAGACTTAGACAATGGGTGCCCTTCTCTGTCCCACTTTTGAACTGGGGGACAAAGAGCAAAAGATAGCAAGAGACACCTGCCTTCCCTGCTAGTTGGCAAGGCCATGGCATCGGGATTTGTCTTGTCCAGTTTTCCACTTACAGCAAAGGCAGGTGTACATTACAACAAAGATATAACACAGGAAGAAAAAATACAAATCAAAACGCCAACCAACGACCGGAAGGGACACAAAATGATTCTAGCATCTTAGAAAGATTCAGAGACGTAGGAGACACAATTTCCCGCCTTCGGGTCTTCAGATTCAATTCGGGAACTCTCTCTGCCACATAAAAAGCTAACTGATAATATAAGGCAGGATGTGGTCGATGTGAGAAATCAGCGCTCCAGGTATGTGGTAAAGATGCAAGGAAGTCTGGGTAGAATCGTTAAAATAGCTTCATGAGGAGGATGAAGTTTGAGTTTGGAAGGGAGGTGCCATTTCACACAGGTCAAAGAGAGCAGCTATCAAAACGGAAGAGAAGATACGCTAACATCTTTCCCTGGACAGAGACTGGCAGCCCCACAGTAAGAAGAAAAGGAGCTCTCTGCTCTGAGACAAAGAGGACACCCAGAACCAGTACGGGCAGCTCTGTGCCCATCACTGGCCTTGGTGCACTCGTGTGTGTGATGGGGCTGATGAGCCCGTCCCCTGGGGATGCTGTGAGGACCTGGCATATACAGGAAGTGCTCAGGAAAGACCAGGGAAGACCCCTACTCCCCCTCCCGAGAGGTCTCATTCAGCCATCCTTTTATGGATCTGTGAGAAAGACTCGGAGGTATCAGACATTTCCATCATCTGTACAAGTTATCTTTAGGGATAAGGAGCTGTCATGAGAACTTCTGAAAATGTATTTATATCCCTTTCTCAGGTTCTGTCAGTTGTAGCTCACTAGGTATCACTAAGCCAGTGTTCGGGCAGGACTCAGCTCTGTGGACTCTATGCTGGGCGTCCAGATGGGGGAGAAGCTATGGCACAATCTTGAATGCAGTCTGAGGAGATAAGACACAGTGACAAAGAACACAGGGACATCAGTGGTGTGAACTAACAGATAAACAGGGGAGAGCCTGACCTTCAAGAGCTAAGCAGATGAGGGCAGCTACTAAAGGCTGGCAGGAATCCGTGTGGGGAGAAAGGACAGAGATCAGCATTCAGGGCAGGAAAGGGACAGTGCCCATGAGGATCCGGACTCCTCCCAAGACTGCTAACAACCAGGAACACCTTAATCTAATCTAACAACTTCTTGTTGTTAGAAAAGAACTCTTTGACACAAATTCAAATAACTTTTGGATTGGTTGGTGCCTTCAACGTAATTTAAGCAAGTTGTCCTTTGACCAGCCGCCCATGGGGCCAGTACTCACAATCTGAGGTCACTCAGCTATCTGGGGGTGCAGAGGGAAACAGATGTGCACTCCCCTAAGTTCATTTTAATTTGGAACATTCCTCCATACCTTGAATCTATCCATACTAGTATTATTATTATTAATTATTATTATAACACTTTATTATTACTTTAGATGTCCACAAGCATTTTCTAGATCCTGGGCTCACGAGTCAAGGTTTTTGTTTTGTTTTGTTTTGTTTTTCCTTCATATTCCTCTGTATCTTTTTTTGTTTGACTCCCTAAGGATTTTGTTTTTAAAGTAACATTGCTTAAACTCACTCTCCAGAGTGAGGATTAGGTTTTGACTATGAATGTTAGCTGGCCGTATAAGGGATCAAAACCTATATAAGAGGCATGGCAGGCCTGGGCCAAAGGCTGCTGACTGGCTTGTCCCTCCCAGAGAGCACAGGGTAGGTGGCTGTGAGCTATGGCCCAGGCTCAGATTCCGGAGGGCACTGTAGCAGCAGTCTCAGGGGAAAGAGCTCCCCCCTTTGGAAGGGAGCAGACCTGGGTTCAAACACTTATTCTGCCACTTGGTCACTAACTTTGGAGAAACTTCACAACTTCTAGGAAATTTAGTGTTTTGACTTCTTAAAACTAAACACCAAAACCTCCCTTGCTTGTTGTGAAGAGTGAAAAGAAATATATTTAAGATTCCTGGGTCTTTTTACCTGTCTGGTAGGTGGAAGTCACTATTGTATGTCAGGTTCAAGACCCTGGACATGAACCCATGTGGGCTAATGGGAGAGACAAGCTGCTGAGCAGAGAAACTGTAGGATAAATTCAGTCTTTCAGGAAGTCCCCTGTGCTGGTGGAAATCTTTGGAAGAAACAAACCAAAATGAAAATGTCCTGCCTTTTTTTTTCCCTGAAAGATTTATTTATTTTAGAAAGAGAGAGAAAGAGAGAGAGAGAGTGAGAGCACACACACCTGAGGGGCAGAGGGAGAAGGAGAGAGATCTCAAGCAGACTCCATGCTGAGCGCAGAGCCTGAGGCAGGGTTCAATCTCACGATCTGAGATCAGCACCTGAGCCGAAACCAAGAGTCAGTCGCCTAACCAACTGAGCCCCCCAGGCACCCCTGAAGCCTCCTGCTTTATGGTCTGCTGTCAGTGCGGTCCAAATTCGGACCACACTCCAGGATGCGGCAGAACAGCAGACATCTAGGGACAAGCCTTCCTACAGTCCTCACAGCCCCGACCGCACATCCTGGGCAGACTGTGCATCACGGGAGCACTCGCCTGCCCCAGAAACCACCTCTGCCTCTACACTAGACCACCTGTCCTCTCCTGGCTGTTCGCTCCCAGACGTTCCTTGCTCTCCCCAGCCTCTGGGTTTGGCTCTGTTTCCTGTTTACAGCATCTCTGAAGACATGACCCTTTGCACAACTGCGGCCTTGACCCCTCACTTCCTTTCTTCCTGAACCACAATTTCCACTTGACCTCGAGACAGTGCGGCTGCCTGCTGCCCTGGGCACATGTCAACCATGGCCCCTCACTTCCCTCTCTGAGAACTACTCTCGAAGCAGGTCAAATTCCGACTTCCTGGCACCGTGTCAGTATTCTTTCCCCTCGAGATTAGAGACTCTCTGAGTGCCCCAAATCAGGATTTAAATGTAGATAACAATGGAACATATTTTCGAAAAAAAGAAAAAAAAGAAAAGATACTGTTTAAGCCCTTCATGGGCCACCCCTGCATACAGGATGGGCCGAATATGATTTTACAAACACTGAACAGCTGCAAAGCTGAAATAGGAATTTGCTAAGAAAATCACAATGCACAATAAAAGAAAAAAACAGTCTTTGTTTTCCTAATGGGAAGGTCAAGTCACATGAAGCCAACTATTTTAAGAACATCTGGTCAATTATGAGTATTACTCAATGTAAGGAATTCAAACTGTTTCTGAGGGAAGCGACTTGTTACTCGCTGCTGGGTCGTGCAGAGCTGCACGTGGTGTAAGACGCGTGGTCTGAGGAGGACGGAGGCTGGAAGGGAAGGCAGGCTGCATGTTAACCCCAGCCCACCCCGGGCATGGGCCGGAGCCATCCCACCCTTGCGCTCTGGTCTGTGCTCGTCTGTGGGTCCCTATCCTCCCAACTTCACCCCTGCAAAGATGGCCAAGGAAGGCAGGGTGTCTGTTGGCCACTCACTGACCACCTGTCCCTCCCCTAAGGACGCTAACAAACTCGCCTAAGCTGGCTGAGTCTCACCCATTTCCTCCCATCCACACGCCTTCCCTGCCCCATCACATGTCTGCATCCTCTGAGCCCTCCATGCATACCATCAGCCCCTGGTGTTATGAGGTCTCCCTCAGTTCTCTCAACCCTCTCAGCTGTCCCCCCTTTCCTGGAGTCTCTGCTGCCTGCGGTCAATTGATTCTGAACACCTGCTCCCCAAAACATCAGCCCTGGCACTGCCAGAGAACTTGGTAGTATGCGACTCCTTGGGCCCTGACCCAGACCTACAAAATCACAAACTCGTGGGGGCAGGGGTGGGGCGGGGGGAGCAGGGAGAGACCCAGCAATCTATGTCCCCACGAGCCTCCCAGGGATTCTCATCCACAGGGAGGTCCGAGAGCAGCTGGTCTGTGCCACTCCGCCTCCCGCACCCCCCACCCAGGTCCACATGGGCTGAAGCTCCAGGAAGTTATCATCCCTCAAACACCACAGCACAGCACCCGTGTCTGCCAGGCACCAGGCTAGACTCTGCATACTGACTTTCATCTATTCTCTCTCTCTCTGGGTGAGCGTGGCTCTCCAGGTCTGCTGCATGGGTCAGCTTATCTCACCAACTTGCGAATATATTATCCAAGGCTGCGTGCTGTTTTCTCTCCTCTCACCAGTGCCAGTCACAGGCAGATCTTCCTATTATATGTATGTTGTATCTACATGTATGTGTATATAAACACACGCACACATCTTGAGTGCTTCATGGGCATCATGCATTTTGCTAATCACTTCCATGCATCATTTCATTTATCTGCACGATAACTTTGAGATTTTAAAAGTTGCTGTCATTCCAATTTTACAAATGAGGCAGTCAAGGCACAGAGATCGGGTAACCTGGGTTACCCAGGGTGGGGTAACAGACAGCCACCAACCAGCACACGATCAGTGTGTGCAAGACACGAAGGCCCAGGCATTGAACGACTCTGCTCAAGCTCGTTTTGATCTCCTTCTGGGAGACAGGAGAACAGGGCCTTCTCGGTCTGCAAAGATACAAGAGAAAGGAATTTCAGTTCTGCCTCTGAGCTTCCCAGGCCTTATTCATTTTGGCGATGGTGGTGGAAAGCTGCGGCCTCGTAATTTGGGGCTGTCATGGTAGCAGAAACATGAGAATGGTAGCTGAGTAGAAAGTTAACTGTAGAGACGCCGACTTATCCAAGCACACAGTTTCCTGATCCTTCAGGAAGACACGCGGATGTTACCCCCTCCGGAGGAGAGGACCACAGCTCAAGGGCAGACATTCACGATTTCCAGCCAACTGGGCTGCCAGGAATTTACACAAGTGACCTGAAAACTGCAGTCCCGGGAAAACCTGCACACGCATGTATAGAGAAGTTTCATGCACAAATGCCAAAACTTGGAAGCACCCAAGAAGACGTCCTTCAGTGAGTGAATGAAATACACCAGTTTCTTTAGCTGGTGGGATGCCCAGACAATAAACTGTTATTCAGAGCTAAACAGAAATGAGTCCGGAAGCCATGAAAAGACACAGGGGATACGTAAATGCATATTCCTGAGGGAAAGAAACTGATCTGAAGAGTCTGCGTACAGTGTGATTCAGACTACAGGACATTCGGGAACATGTGGAATTAGGGAGACCCGTGATCGTGTGTGGGGGGGGAGATAGAGAGCCGAGCTACAGAGGATGTTTTAGGACAGTGAAACTATTCAGAACGATACTGCAATGGTGAATACGTGTCTTCGTACCTTTATGGAAACCCACATGATATGCAACAGCAGGCGTGAGCCCTACTGTCCCTGGACAGAACTGTGTCCTCCTCCCCAAATTCCAAAGTTGTAGCCCTAACCCTCCATGTGACTCTCCATCTTTAGGAGGTCCTTAAGGTTGCATGAGGTCATACAGGGCAGGGCTTACAGGGAGGACTGTTTGGGTCTCTCCCTTCTGCACTGTCTCTCATCGGCCTGTGAGGACACAGGGAAAAGGCAGCCATCTGTGAGCCAGACAGGGGCTCTCTCCAGAACCTGCCCACGTGGGCACCTGATCTCAGACTTCCAGCTCCGAACTGTGGGAAAGAGAGTCCTGCTGTTTAAGCACTCCGCCCCCTCCCTCAGTCTGCGGTGTTTTTTGATGGCAACCTGAGCTGACAGGGTACATGACGGTCTTCGGGTGATTCTCATGTGTCCATACATGTTCATCCTTGGAACAGATGCCCTTCCTGGGGCGGGATGTCAACAGTGAAGGTGAAGGACGTTGTGCACGTGTGGGAACTCTGTATTTTGCCATCAATCTTGCTATGAGCTTGAAACTCTGAGGAAAAAGCTCTTCTTCTTTTTCTTTTTCTTTTTTTTTTAAAGGCTACATCCTGTATGGTTCTAATTATACGACATACTGGAATTGGCAAACTGCAGATCAGCAATCACAGGGGACAGGGAGGAGAAGGAGGATGGCTGAAGAGGTGGGAGCAGGGGGTGTTTTAGGGCAGGGGGGGGATATGCCGCATAAAGCCGCAGTGATATATTCATGTCACGGTGCGTTTACCAAAACCCATGAAAACTGAAACTTCACAGCACAGAGAATGAGCCTGGATGCATGCGTATTTAAAAACAAAAAACAAAAAACTTTAGGAAGCCAGGCCATCCTGAGACAGGGGAGAGAGAATCTAACTCTACCACAAACACACAAAACGACCTCACTGCAGGGGCGGGGCCAGTGCTGAGCCGAGTAAGTGTGGGCAAGAGTAGAGTCTGGAAGAACGCAGGCACACGCAACCGTCTACAGGCCCCGAGCCCCAGCGGATAGAGCCGTCGCCCCGGGAGGGTGGGTCAGCGGTGCTGAGACGACCATCCGTGTTCACTGGAATCAACAAATAAGCTGGCGGACGGCGGCGGGCAGGAGCCAGGTTTCTCACTGTTGGGAGTGGAAGGTCCCAGACGAGCCAGGGGAGGTGGCCCCCATGACCCACGTGGTCCCGGATCAGAGCGGGAGTCAACAGCGGGGACTCACAACACGCCTCATGCCGGTGCAGAGGGCTGCCAACAGGACCACTTATGGACCCGTGCGGCGGGCTCCCAGGCACACAGCTGTCCCCGCGCTCCGTCGGCTGATGGGGCCCAGACGCAGGTCACACATACAGGCAAGGACACCCCCGCCTGCAGCAAGCACACTGCGTGCCCAGATCTGGGCTCCTAAGGGCACACTCCAACCAAACCAATGAGGGTACGAAGGCAGACTGAAGGACCTGCGCGGGAAATGTTCCCGCTGATTCTGGAACGTCCTGTAATGCCACAAAGCAAGAAGTCCTCAAGCGGGGCAGCCGGCCACAGTGCTGGGGTATGTCACAGCAACACAGGAGCCAAACACACCGGCCCCCAGGGCCTGACACAAAGTGTATGGATTACAACACAAAATAGAAAGTAAATGTCCATAAGCTTACACTGACATAAATACGTGGTTGAATGAATGAATGGATAAATAAATGAGAGAAAAAAGACACTTCTCTCATGCAGAAAATAACCCAAGAAGTTTTGGTTGCTTCCCCACCAGGAGCAGGAGCCTAACTCCAACTCCAAGTGTGGCTGTGCAGGGTGACTTCCTCCGGAGAGGACACGGTGGACGTGGAGTGGGGAGTCACTATGCGGTGGAGAAAGTGGCCACGCACCCGAGCCAGGCGACCCAGCAGCCTCAGCTGTGGTGAGTCACAGCGACCGCATGAACCCCCTTGAGTGTACGAGACAGACACAGCACCTGTGTCTCCGTGGTCTTCTTCCCCAAACCCACAAGCCAGCATCAGACAAACCCCCACAACCTTCAGGGTCTTCCGAAGCAAGGCAAGTCGGAGAAACTGTCAGAGGCGCGGGAAGCCGGAGGAGGCAGGAGAAAGGAATGCCCTGAGCGTCCTGGATGGCACGGGCTTCGGGATGGAGGAAGGACACTGGGTGAAAAGTATGGGTGTGGGAATGAGGTGTGGACTTCAATTGCTCACGTTCCAGGCCAGGTCACAAGCTGTGACAAGTGCAGCAGCCCCTGCGGACGTCACTAGTCAGGGGAGCGGGTGCGGGCGAGCTCCCAGTCCTTCCCGTCTGCGTCAATTTCCTAAACCGAAATCCAAATCTGCTAACTGAATCTAATCTAAGTCTGTACATCTAAATCTGAAATGCATGAAAATAAAACTCTTATTAGCAAAAAAAAAAAAAAAAAAACAAAAAAACCAAAAACAAACAAACAAACAAAAACAAACACCGACTTAACTTTTCCACTTAAACCCAAATAAGCCTACTGAAATGCAGATTCCACTGGAAAGAGTAACATTTTCAAGCCATTGTTTTCCCAAATGGCCTTATCAAGTGTGACCCTGAAAACCTGAGAAATACATTTATTTTCATAAATGTCACCTGAGAAATACTGCGCGAAGTCTAGTTGGAGGGTTTGTTGCTTATTTTTAACCATCAGACTGTGTGGTTTTCACCCTTCTGGGCAGCCTAGTGACGCTGCAAGAAGGGTCCGCGTCCGAGCGGGCCGGACCGCACTCACTCACTCAGGCGACCACAGATCAGCAGTGTTCAGGAGGCGGGGGACAGGGAGCTGCTCTCGGTTCTTTATCCCAAGCAGGCTTCCCGCCCTGCCCTCGGAGTCTGCAGGGGAGCGGGGAAGGGCACAGAGGAGGAGCCATGGAGCAGAGAGGGCCACCGCCTGTCCCTGTTGCCACCGTGCACAGCCCCCCTTCTTAACGGATTCACGCGAGAAGCTGCCATGGACTTGCTATGTGCACCTTGGGTGGGCTTGGTGAGGGAGGAGAGGGCTCCGCCCTTTGGAGCAGCCACAGCTGGACACTGAGGGCCCATGTCATGGGAGACATTTCCTGCCCCGAAAATGCCACCCCACATCCGTCCCGTCACAGCACGCGGAACAAAATACAGGATTTGAGCAGAGGCTGCTGCTCTGATGCCTTCTGTAGTGAGGCCCCTGGGAAGCCCACGCAGACATGACAGATTCCTGTGGAAAACCCCCCAGAGACCTTTCCAGTGACGTTGGGGGCTGGGACCTTGAGACTCTTGCTCCCTGGCTGGGCGGATCTGCAGACCTGCAACCTGCTTCCAGAAGGTGCGACTCCAGTGGGCAGCTTGGCTTGGGACACGGTCGGCTTTCGCGGCAGGGCCCTCACTCTCACTGCTCAGGGGGATAAAATACTTTGCAGGCAAGCTGCAAATGAGCTGGTAGCTTCCACGGCACAGCCAGCTTCCCACGGACGGCCCAGACAAGCCTGTGCCCTGATCTCCATCCAGGAACGAAATGCAGAGGAGACACGAAGGACCTACTGCTTCAGCTCCAATTTGCAAATGTTACACTGTGGCTACCAGCAAGGGACACTTTAAAAGTCAAACACAGAACACCATTACTTAGGCTGGAGGAGGTCTCTGGATTATTTGTCCTCTTTTGTAAAATTTCTATTTTTTTACTTATTTAACAGAAAGAGAGTGAGAAAGCACAAGCAAGAGGGGTGCCAGAGGGAGAGGGAGAAGCAGGCTCCTTGCTGAGCAGAGATCCCGATGCGGGGCTCGATTCCAGGACCCCAGGATCATGACTGAGCCGAAGGCAGACCTCACCGACTGAGCCACCCAGGCATCCCTGACTGTCTGTCCTCTCATAGAGGATTTCCTTACTCTGAGCCATTTAGGGATTTGCTAAGAAGGCACACAAACCCCCACAGCCCAACCCACTTCCTTCTACCCGAGGATGAACTCCCTAATGCATTCTTGCCAAACCCCGCCAGTGATACCGTCATTATGTCCCATCTGATTTTTCCAGATGTGGATACAGAGAAATGAGCTGCAGAATATACAGATGTCCATGATGAAGCCTGAACTGATCCTAACCACACTCTGACCCTAAGCGATCCTAACCGCCCTCGGGCAGACAAAGGGCAGTGTGTGGGCAGTTGGAGGCTGGTCCACGCCGTCCCCGGCTGTCTCCCTGTCCCTGTAAGTCACCGCTGGTTGGGAGCACGTGTCTGGCCAGCTCACGGGGGTGGCAGGTCCGACACAGTGTTGCTTCCTTTGAGGCAGTGGCAGAAGCCTTGTTGCTAGGATGATAAGCCTGGGAAATTCCTGTACTTGGGGCTTGGCCAATCCTTTCAGTTCATGCATTAAGACATAATGGAATAAGGAGCAAACAATGGGGTGGGAGCAGGCCTCTGGGAAGAGTCAAGAAACCAGCTGTTGCTCACTGACCATGCGACCCTCACGGCCTGTCACCAGCCCTCCATGGCTCCATGGCCCCTGCCTCGCCCCCACTTTGGCCGCGAGAGCTGGCCCCCAGGGTTCCTGAGGTCCACGAGCCCCTGCTGCTCCGACACAGTGGAGCAGGGTAGCTTGGCTCCCATGAGAGGCCTCTCCCCTGCGCTGCTGCCCCAGCAGCAAAGGTCTTCCCAGAGGTGGGCAACTGGTCTCAAGGAAGACAGCAGCTCCTGGACGCAGCCCTGCTACTACGGGTCTGTCTCTGAGCCCATGCTGTGCCTGCGCCCCTGAGTCCTGTTCTGTCCATCAGACCCTGTAAACACTCGGCACCCGCCCGTCCTACCAACAAGTCCACCTCGGGAGGTCCTCCCCCTCCCACTCCCGCACCGGCACACCCTGACCCTTTCACTGGCGTCAGTGAGTTAGCCAGCGTTGGTAGGTTCCCACAATTCCGAAGCACTGTTCTAGACACGGGATCGCGAGAGCCAGACGCGCCACGCTGAGCACCGTTGGATAACGAGAACCTTCTTCCCTCCCTGGCTGAAGCACCTTCCCCGGGAGGTCTCAGCCTGAAGGAAAAGGGATCAAATGAAAGGCAGAAAATGACAAGGAATCTGTTCAAAGAACCTTCAGGGAAGGTGAGAGGAATCCCCTCTCATGATGCTGCGGTTTTCACCTATTTGATCTACTCCGCCAGAAAACTGAGTAAAATCTGCGCCTTTCAGAGACGTTCTACTGTACCGATGTTCCAAGTCCGGTTACGTCTGGAGTGTGCCTTTGCCTTCCTTCTGTCCAGGAGCTGGATGGGGAGGGTGATGGGGGGCCGGGGACACTGGAAACACAGGACAAGGCCGGCACTGGCACTCCTGGCAGCCAGAGGAGGCGAGGGGCTTGGGGCAGGGAAGCAGGTGCAGACCGGCAGGAAGACACCGGGGCGCACTCGTGTGTCTCAAATAAGCAAGCGGCCTAAATGGTCCGGCCCGAGGTCCTGTGGTGCACGGGCAGGCCCGGACCAAGAACGCTCCAGAGGTCAGCCACACACAGAGTGCACACCTGGGCACGGCACGTGCTGTTCACGGAAAGAAAGAAACCCCAAATGGAGTCACGGGTCCCCAGCAGCCTCTCCTAGGAACGTGAGCTCTTAAAGCCCTTCTGAAAGTTCCTGATCTGCAGGATAAAACCTACTGTCGGGGCAGCTGGGTGGCTCTGTTGGCTAAGCCTCTGCCTTCGGCTCAGGTCGTGATCCCAGGTCCTAGGATCACGTCCCATGTCGGGCTCCTTGCTCAGCAGGGAATCTGCTTCTCCCTCTCCCCGCCGCTCACCCTGCTTATGCTCTCTCTCTGTCAAATAACTAAATAAAATCTTAAAAAACAAAGCAGAACAGCCCTGCTCTTCTTTATTCCCTGAAAAGAAGACGGCCCGGCCTGAAACAAGCCCTTCTTTCTCCCGCTGCTGCTGGCTTCTCGCCCACCGTCCCTCCCGCAAACACCCTCTCCTACGGCGCCCGCCAGAACTGCTGCACCTTGCTGGATGGGACGCTGCCCGGCTCAGGGACTGCTCAGTGAAGCCAGCGAGGTCTTCAAGTTTACTTGGTTGGATTTCATTTTTTAGCACGTGTACACACACACACACTGGAATTTCTGAAATGCAGGCCGATGTTGCTGGGGTGGAGAAAATGTTGCTCAGCTCACACAGGCTGCCACAGAGGGTGGGGACCCCCACCCACCCCATCACTAACTGAAGGGGACCCCAGAGTGCCAGGCTCCAGCACGGCTCCAGTCACCAGGAAGGTCAGCCCTGAGCAGAGGGACAGAAGGTCCCGCCCTCTGGGAGCTTATACTCCATGGGGATTGGCCATAGCAACCCAAGTCAGAGGTCGGGACCCGTTGGGCAGGACATGGTGACAAGCAGGGCCGATGACAAGTGCTCACATTCTGGACACTCTGAAGGAAAAGCTGCTGGGACGGCTGATAGTCGGGTGTGGGTGTGAGCAAGGGCAGTCAGGGGTCCCGGGCTCTGGCCCAGCAGATAGGACAGAAGCCAGGGAAGGAGCTGGTCTGGGTGGTCTGAGTTTCTCCAGCACCTGCCCACTGGCTGTGGGAACATCAGTGAGACCCTCTGAGCCGACCCTCTCCTCCCCCATGAGGCAGACAGTATTCTGGGAGTGGCTGGGCCAGGCAGAGCTCCCCAGAGCCTTTACTGAGCCGGGTTTGTGGACCAAGGGCCAGGCCCTCTCCTCCGATGGCCTTCAAACTCAGAATACATTATTTTTACACTTTTAAAGATCATAAAACCACCAAATCACAAGCCAACAAAGAAATGTAGGCCACCAAAACCTAAAATACTCACTCTCTGGCTCTCCCCAGAAAAGTCTGCTGACCCTCGCCCTATTGATGGGCATCTCAGCTCCACACATGGGGCCAACCCAGGCTTCCTGAACAAGGCTCACAAAGACCCTGACAGCCTCCCCAAGAGTTGGTTCCAGGTCACGGCCACAGCAAGGACTGGAGCAGCCAGAGTCCTGAAAACGCCAGGTGCGTGAGCCCGAGCGCTCGTCTGTACACTGAGACGTCTGACTCCCCAGTACGGGACATGAGGGGGACTCGCGACAGACGAGTGCAGCTTGTGAAGGACACGTCTCTGCTTCCCTGCGTTGGTGTCCCAGCTCACTGAGACCCTCAGGCTCCCAGGATGTGTTCCGGAAAGAGTTCAGCACAGGCCAGAGGGCCCAACCCACACCCTTGAGCCAGGGGACACTTCTCATGGGAAAGCCCACAGGAGGCTCTAAAGGCCCCACTGCTCTTGGGAGCATGGCGAGGAGCTCTCACTGGGCCCCCACGCAAGCCCTGCAGCCCACGTGGGAGTTGAGCCACATTCAGGCTCCACGTCTCTAGATCTGGAAGGCGTACCGTGTGCCATTGCCGATCCCGGCAGGGCACCAACGGGCGAGTCCCACCTGAAGAACAGGACTGGTTCTCCCTGACCTGGAACTCACCGTACCCGTGACAGATCCTTCCTATGATATCTCCACATGGATCTCTAACTTTGGGTATCATCAGAGCCCACTGTTAACGACTAATAAATTGTGACCCGCTGTGCACGGGGCTGGGCAGAATCCACGGCATTCTGGTCCATGGACCTCAACTATCTTTCCAGTGTCATAACCATCTGAGAACCGCCGCTCAAGGGCTCTCTTGTTAGAAAACAAGCAGGACAAGCCTTAGGAATAGTATGTCACCCCAGCGCCATGACGATTGGGACAACCACGCTACTAACCTTTATGTTTTCCAAAACACAACGGCACACGGCTCATTACAGCCTCCTCTTCCTCAACCCTCCGATCCCCCACATGAAACTGCCCACACCCCAGCCGCCCACACCCATCACTCCCTGTCACCTTCCCCTCTCTGGCCCCCACGGCCATGTTCTGACGTGTGCAATGAGCACATCTTGATTTCTTTGCTCTCTTCCCCCTCAAGAATGCAAGCTCCACGAGGAGGTCAGTATTACCATTCGACAACTGAAAAAAACCCACTCAAAGGAAAAATCTGCCATACGTGATTTTGTTCTCTCCCTTACTGCCTAGTTAACTAGGTAGGAAAAGACCTGTCTCCATGGGGCAATGTGGGTTTCCCTGGGGTGGGGAGCAATTCCCTTCCCCAAGAGCCAAGGAGACAAGCCGGTGGGTCTCGCTCTCCTTGCACAGACAGAATAGAGGCGGTTCCCCCAGAACTATATTCTGATCGGAATAGCATCTCTTGCGCTCTTAGGAGAAGCGGCCTTGATTTCTGGCTTCTCTGCCCCACCTCTGTTCTGCACTCCATCAACCAACACTGCAGGGGCAGGAAGTCGGCTCAATTATCTTCACTTAACACATTAAGAAGCAGGGCTGGGGAAGATCAGTGATTTGCCCGAAGTCCCACAGTAACAAGTAGCCACTCCAGGATACTTCTCCTGCCGTGGGAAACCCACATTCCCTTCCTGTACCACAAGCCCGGGCTGCACCAGGTCCCAGCGGTCACCCCACTGCCCTGCCTGCTAGAGCCTGGGAGGGCTCCTCCCCCCACCAGGTCACCCCCTCCACAACACAGAGGGGCTCACCCGGCTGTTCTAGCTTCTAGAAAACGGAAGAGGCTGCCCTCTGAGGGCATGTACTGCTGGTGCTTTAAGTTTTCCCACCTGAGAAGAATATTTTTCATCACAGAAAACCTTCTGGTTGTTCCATTTGCATCTTGCTTAATGATGCTAACAATATGACTATTTAGCAAGCTACAGTGCAGGAGCAAACCCAGCACTCCATTTCCCTAATGAGAAGATGGGTCACTCCCACATGAAGGCTCTTCTGTCTTGCCCAAAGTCAATGCCAAAGACTGTAATGCTAATATCTGGAGGGGAAAAATCTCTCCTCTTACTGAGCCTCCCAAGCTCTCCATGAAGAAGGCTGGCCCTCGGTTTGTCCTCACACAGGATCACCAGGAGGTTTGGAAGCACCCGCCCACCGCAGCTCCGTCCCACCAAGTCAGAGACTAGTCCCAACAGTCCTTGCACATCCAGACCCCAGCCACCACTCTAGAACTCACATTCGGGCAGGGCCTCCCCGTCTCCCCCAGTCCTGGCCCTGGGTGGGGAGACCCTAAGTGCTGATGAGCTCACAGGATGGACACGGAGCCACCAAGTCATGACAGAGAGAAGTGACGGGGGCGGTGCTGGAAACCCCTTCCCGCCCCACCTGTTCCCAATGCCTCGCCCGCCTCCACGCTGCAGCCGCCGGCCAGGCAATGCTGAGAGCTGTACCAGATGTTAAAAACAAATGGCAGAACTTACTCAAAATTAGCTCTGACATGGTGGCGTGGGTCGGTGGGGCACAGGCAGACCTTTCACTCCAAGAGAAGAAAAGCCCCGGACGACCAGGGTCGGTGCTCTACCCGCAGCCCACTGTCTCCTGAGCCTGTAGCTTTGTTCACAGCCCACCCCCGGGGGACCGAGCATAATCAAATAAACTGACGCAACCTTTCCTGAAGGGAGACGGAGACACGAACTTCTGATTATTCCCAGGAAAACACCAGCCACAAGCTGGGAGCGGGCTTCCAAGGGGAAGCATTCCTGCTGGGAATGCCCAGAATAACACAAGTCTCTGAACCATATTCACTTCCAGTGCAGCGTGACAGCCTGGGTCTTTCCTCCCAGGACCCGGGCGTGGAGCCCTCGGCCGCGGAGATCAGATGTTGGCTTCGGGGAAGGACGGCACTGCTGCAGCGATAATGGGTCTAATGGGACCAGTTTCTCTTACGGACGTAAAACTCTGGTCACTTGAGAATCATTAGTATAGTCTGACAGCACCAAAAATAACAGAACCCACTCTGTCCAACCACTGTTTTCCTCACTCACAAGTTAGCACCAGGCTCAGACATATCCACAGCCGTGCACGGATTTCCTGGTGTTCCAGACGGAAGCAGGTCCAAGTTCTGCAGGGTTGAGTAAGGTCGAGTCTCCCCTCCTCTCTTGGCCGGCTCACCCCACCCCCCGCCCCCGTGCCCCCTGCAGGAACAAAGGGATGGACTGCAGTGCTTTCTCAGGGTCCCTGCCAGCTGGGCACCTGGCACTACCATGACCACAGCCAGTTTCTCCCCCTAGAAACTGAGGGTCTTCTCAAGAGCCTCCCCACACACACGTCCTCACAACTCTCCAGGCTCCCCTCTCCTCCCCGGCACTCCTCACCGTCTCGTTTACCTTACTTACCGTGTGGACTCTGTCCCCACTCCAGAATGTGCTGTCCCTGACGTAGCAGTCTCCATGTGGTCCGCTCAACCCTCTGTCCAGAGACCCCACAGCAGCACTCCCACGGCAGACCCACACCACGAGAGGAGGTCGGCACACTCACACGCCGGACAACGCCTGGCCAGGGGGCACGTGGGGACAGGGTGCTAAAAGGACCGCCCCATCTATTACCTGAGGAGCTCCCTAGTGATGGGGAGAATCCTACGCCTGTGGAGCACCGACTGCCTGATACAATGTTTAACATCACACCTGGTTCTATGTGCTCTACGCGGAAAGTCAATATTTGCTGAGTGGATGGCTCAGTAACTACTAGCAATTAAGGGTGATTTTCTCTACAGTGAAATAAAAAAACACTCATTTTGGCCCAATAAATTTATGTGGAAATTGCCCAAAGGACCATGGTGTGAACATGCAGAAAATCTGCCAAGCTTCTCTTCCTGGGAACCAGGGCGCTGGCTCCTGGCCCCAGCTCTGCCCTCAGCCAGCTCCGTGACCTTGGCAAATCTCAAGTGCTTAGAACCCCGATGTATGCACGTAGAAAATGATAGGGTTCATTTTCCACCTGTAAAAGATCAACTGCACATTTCCTAAATTACAATAACTTGGTTAGAGTTAAAGAGACACCAATCAATTTGCATTATTACAAATGCAACAAGAGGCCTTTTGGACAAGGAACAGGCAATATTCACTGACGTCCTTAACAGTGTTGAAATCCTTTGATCAGGAAGCCCCGTGTCTAGGAATTCATCCACAGAATTAAAAACATCAGGGGCACGAAAATGCTCATTACAGTATTTGCCGTAACGTGGTTAAACTTAAAGAGCAAGGATACGATTTTTTAAAAGACTATCAAAACCAGCAGAAGCAGAAGAATGGAAAAGTGCAGGCGCACGGGTTGAAGTTCAAAAAGATACAGCAGGTGAAAAGAGGTTTTGGTCAAAATCTGCAAACTTTACCTATGTTGACCCCCTGACCCAGAAACCCCATTTCTGGGCATGGGAACAGTATGTAAAGTCAGTCATGGTCGTCCTGTTTGAAACACCAAAAGATGAAAAACGATCCACGTTGGACACTGGTGGAATAAGGCGTGGGGCGTCCACGCCGTGGACACCGGGCCGCTGCCGACAGCGCGGACGGCTTGCTAGGCATGAGAATGGGAAGGTCTGCGAGACACGTTAAACAGAGAGAAAGCGTACAGAGGTACATCCCGCGCCCTGAACACTGTGACCTTCACGTACGTTTGCACTTATGTTTACCTGCATAGAGAGACAGGGTATGAGTACCCTGGATCTTAACTAAAACAGCCTCCTAACTCAGTGGACGAGGCTGGACGGTGGAGGGAATGGCCAGGCACAGAGGCAAAGAGAACTTCCCGATATTTACGTTTAAGTAAATCTGTTTGCAAACAATAGGGACATCCCTATTTTAAAATCACAAGGTTTGGGACACCTGGGTGGCTCAGTTGGTTAAGCAGCTGCCTTCGGCTCAGGTCATGATCCCAGCGTCCTGGGATCGAGTCCCACATCGGGCTCCTTGCTCGGCAGGGAGCCTGCTTCTCCCTCTGCCTCTGCCTGCCTCTCTGTCTGCCTGTGCTCGCTCACTCTCTCTCCCTCTGTCTCTGACAAATAAATAAATAAAATCTTTAAAAAAAAAAAATCACAAGGTTTTGGGGGCGCCTGGGGGTCTCAGTTGTTAAGCGTCTGCCTTCGGCGAGGGTCATGATCCCAGAGTCCTGGGATCGGGCTCCCCACTCAGCAGGAAGCCGGCTTCTCCCTCTGCCACTCCCCTATTTGTGTTCCCTCTTTTACTCTCTCTCTTTGCCAAATAAATAAAATCTTAAAATAAAATAAAATCACAATGTTTTGGGCTTCCTTCAGCAGCACATATATTAAGATTATGATGTTCTAATAAATTGAATTTGAATGTTATACTCATGGTGGTTCTGGATAAAGAAAGGGTCTCCCTCCTGGTCTTTAGGCAGTGAAGGGATAGTGCCTTTTCACTCGGCATACCTGCCTGCCTACCTAGAGTTACGAAACATACATCACTATTACATAAATTGAGAGAAAAGTTCCCAATGATATTTAATAGCATTTTTCTCCTCTGGGCTGGCTTAGAGTTCCAAAAATGTCAGTGCATCTCTGCTCTTCTACATGTCTCTTTCGAATTCAAGATCTGACATTTAATTTATCGTCAACGGGTTCAACATCCTTCAACGGGCCGAGACTTTGGACGAGCCCCTGTCAGCTCGAGGAGAAAGGTGTTCACAGGGCCAGGCTTTGGGGGACAGTTTTTGGTTTCCCCACAAGGGGGAAAAAAAAAGAAAAGGAAAAAAGTGACATTAATTCAAATAAGAATTTTAAAAAAATAATAATAAGAGCTACTGTTTATTGAGAACTCCTGGGCCACCTGCTCTTGTCATGCATCTGGCAGAGGGGCCCAGGCACAGGGAGGCCGGCCACGGAGACCAGTCCAGGCCCGCTCTCCTACCCACAGGGCTCTCTCGCCTGAAACGAAACTAGACGGTGTGAAGCCACAGGTGTCACGAGGCGGTGACACCACTGGCCACGTGTGGAACCGTGCTTCAAACCCATGCAAACAACACCCGTGGAGAATGGTGTGCGTGAGCTTCCGCCTCCCCTTCTGCAGGGTAGGACCTGAGAGGGAGCCGGTGACCGAGCCGTCCGTGATCCACGGGGGAGGAGGACCACCAGCCACAGCCCAAGAAACCGTGGGACCAGTCCTGACTCCTACGTCCTTCCTCCAGCCGCGGAACAGCCTGCTACCCCAAAGCCCAGGAAAGGGGCGGCACATCGGTCAGCAAATTTTATCCACACAGGGTCAGACGGTAAGTATGTTGGGTTTTGAGGGCCACACGGCCTCCGTAGCAACGACCGGACTCTGCTGTTGGAGCCCCGAGGTAGCCAGGCACGGCTACCGCTCCCGAGGGGCCTGGCGCCGGCGTGCACGTGTGATCTGGCAGACCGCACGCGGCTGGCGAAGGTCCTGCCGGCCCAGCCCCTCCCCTTCTCCACACGGTTCACTCAGCCCTAAAATTTCATTTCCACTCCAAAATGCCTGCACCTGCTGGGCAGATATGTCCCAACCTCATCCTCGGCCCCCACACCGCCCTCGTGGCCTCCCAGGACTCGGTCCCCATCGGCATCGAGAAAGAACATTCCATCTTAGCCACGCGCCCTCGCGCTTTTTGCCTGAAGAAGTTCTGGGCCTTCCCACACACGGCCCTCGCTGGCACCGTTTCAGCCACACAGACACCCACCCCTCTCCTTCTCCACGAGCGAATCTGCGTCCCTCCCTCACGAGCCTGCTGGTGGCATCACCCAAGACCCCCACAGACAAGCAAGAGGAGCCCGTGTGAATCTCAGGGGCCCGTGTCCGAGGCACCTCCCCCACAAGTTAACCTCCACAGCAAGTGGACGAGAGTCTCGGGGTCGAAGCAAGGCCACTTGGCCTCACGCTCCTGACTCTTTGTAGCTTTTGTTCTGCGGGTTTGAGGACAACATGGAAGCCTTCCTATGCCCACATCCTCACAGAGGCCTAGGACGTGCCACAGGATGAACCCAGCCAGCCCACGGTTAAACAGGGAATGTAATTCTGAGGAAAGATCCTCAGTCTCTTTTATGCACGGAGTATGAGACACCATGTGAGCCTCACACAAGCAACGTCCTTCATGGAAGGTGTATGTGGTCTCTGGGATCAGAGGCCACTGGGTTTGGATCCCACTCAGCTGCCACGTTACCATGTCAGCCATGCTGCTATGGCAAGTCCTGCAAGGCTCATGGTTCCTGGGGTGCCAGATTGAACACGACACACATACCACTTCACTTAACCTTCTCGCTGGCTGTGAAGTGCACACTCGTATCCCCATTTTACAGATAAGAAGACTGAGATGTTCAAGTCCCACAAAGTTTCCCCTATTAAATATCGGAGCCCAGTGTCACCAAGGTAATGCAGATCTCACAGCTCCAGCCATAACTCATGGCGTTGTGGGCACTGCTGGAGGCAGGGTCTTCCTGCCTCTGATCATTCAACATGTGCCTTTGGGATTTTTCTGCCCCCGTTGGTAGAAGATGGGCACGGTCTGGCTAAGGTGAGCTGGAGAACTGATCTCACTACCTCTGTCCTGCCTGATCACCTGCCTTACAATGGCAAGTGTCTATAAAACGTTTCCTCTGGAAGTTCCAGCCAGGACACAGCCCAGGGATGGGACCCCTGACCTTGGCCTGTACAGGAGCATGTACAGGTTGGACACATCCCAGAGACACAGCTGGTGCCTTGTCAGCCACGGTCACGAGAACATCTGTAGCAAGCCACCAGTCTCTCAGTCAGGGGTGTTCATAAGCTAGAGGGGCCAGGAACCAGGGGACCTAGAAAGGGAAAGGGGTGCCAACAGGAGTCTAACCCTACTTTTCCACTCCAAAAAGTCACTATTAGTCCATAGAAGAAACCACCTGGGGCTGCTTCTGCTCAGCCCAACCCACTCGAAAAATTCTTCTAAAGGTAAAAATAAGTTGCAGGCATACAAGGATGCGCAGTTTAAGAAGACGAGTGCGGGTGAACGCCAGAGGTTATATAATATCCCGGCTGTAGATTGGGGGAAAGTTCTCTCCCCAAGGTTGACAAACGAGCAAAGGGGCACAGCAGCATTTCAGACTGTCACTCAATCGCCCACAACACTGCCACGCAAATGAGCGAGCTTGTGCCCACAAACCCTGCCTGGGATAAGGAGGTGGGGAGGCGGAGGAGGAGGGGGACCAGTTAAAATTAGAGTCTGCTCAGGGGGGTGCCATTGCTCAGGCTTCCAGGGAAGAGGGTGGGAGCTGCTGGCTCCAACCTGGCAAGCTGGTTGGCTTTTACGTGTACAAGGCAGTGGGCATAGGGTGGGGGAGGAGCCATCCCTGCCAGGACCGCATTCATGAACCAGGCTGCCATCCCCCCACCCTTTTGCAAACCAGTGAGAAGAGATCAGAAGGAAAACCACATTCAGTTCAAAAGCAGCAAAGCAGGAAGCTAGAAATAGCTCTTCTGTACTCTCTTCATTTGCAGTAGGAAAGCATTCAAGGCCTCACTTCAAAGGTGGAGGTCCAGGTGTGGGTCAGACAATCGGGAGTTGAATCCATGCCAAAAATACAGTAAAAGAGCAAGGGAGAGCCTTGGGAATCCTATTGTCCACACTCTTGTTCTCTACATCACTCAGAGATAAGTGACTTCCTCTGCCGAGGACCCAAGCGGCAGAATCAAACTAGGAGACAGGACTCCTGATGCCCAGATCATCAGTGTTGCCGGGCCACCCCACTGAGATTCCAGGGCTGCCTACACTTCCTCTACAGATTGACTGGCGGCCCATTCCTTGCGAGCTGTTCCACAGGGCTGAAATACTGGGCAGAAGGCAGGAAGTCGGCCAGAGCGAAGGGTCAGGGAAAACACACCATCACCCTAAAACTACCTTGTCCTCAGCCAGACCCCATCTAAGAACCCCGTTTGTTTTTCAGTCATAACCATCCCATCCCAAAAGCTGCTGTGTTGTTTATTTTGCAGCATTCTGCATCTTTCTGGTACCTGTGCCTAATGAGATCAGGATTATCCCGTAGGGCAAACGGGCCGCTCATCGGGGCCCTCCCCACTCCGTGCAAGTCTCACGGTGCCCAAGGAATCAGGCTGGCTTGAGAAACCAGACAACTGAAGGCCACACCTCACAGCCTCTTAGACATCGAGGGAACGGAGAGAACACCCATCTGCACAGCCCTCCCAAAGGTCCCAAGTAACTTCCAGGCTGGGGCCAGCCTCAAGCCAGCTGGAGTTTCTGGAACAAGGACAGCACAGCGGGGTGGCAGGAAGCCAGCAGACAATACAGCGAAGGAAAATGAAATGGTGATCAGTGCTTCTGGCTTTCTACAGCCGTCTGATACTCCACAAGGTGTATGCTCACCCTCCTTCGTAATCAAACAGGTAAGAAAATGCAATGGAAAAAGACACGTTTAGGAAAATCAGATGGAGCCAGGAGTGATTTCAGTGCACAAAAATCCACATCCTTGAGGTTTGCTTTCTTTAAGAAACATGTTTGTGCCCTCAGTTTTATGCAGGCCATGGCTTTGGGGGCATAAATGTAGCTCAAAACTTCCAGTGAGGATGAGGGCCTGGCAGGAAGCACCAGGCCACTGAGAGGTCACTGCAGGAAAGTCGTACATAAAGAAGGCTCACGTCACCCACATTCCAGGCCTGGACACCGAGTGCTGATCCCAGGGGCACCACATCACCTGGGTCACACAGGCCTGCAGCCCCTGCTCTCCAGGGGAACCTGGGCAAGTCACTGAATCAAGCCAGGCCTCAGTTTCCACATCTACAAAAGGAGGGTGACTCCTGTCATTTGCGAGTTCTGCCAGAACCAAGGACGGCAGACTGGGCGGCGCACACGATTTACTGTGGGTAGTTGTGGGGGCTGAAGACTGAGATCAGGTGTTCCAGGGCTGGCTTCTTCGGGGGCTCCAAGGACAATCTGTTCCAGGCCTCTCTCTCCCCTGGCTCACAGGTGGCTGTCTTCCTCCTGTGTCTCTTCCCACTGTCTTCCCTTCTGATGTGTCTGTCTCCAAATTTCCCCTTTTTAGGAGGACACCTGTGGTGCTGGTGCACAGCCCACCCCAGTGTCTTCGTTTCTACCAGATTCTTTCTAGAAAGACCTTGTCTCCACATAACAGCACATTCCAAGGTCCTGGGGACAGGATTCAGCATGGGAATCTGAGGGCACACAGCCCACAGCGGTGCTCACAGCCGTCATGAGGACCAGACACATGAACAGACATGACACACTGCTATGGGGCCTGAACTGCCTCAGTGCTCTGCCAGGAAGGACAGCTGCTGTGGTCCTGATGACTGGTGCTCCATCACAGATGACGGTCTGTCACCAAGGCCACAGCCATGGACCAGGAGGCAGGAGAGACCCGAGATGCCTGAGGCCATGGCCACTGTGTCCCTGAACCTGAGACCTCATCTGACCGACACGCTCCGCCAACCTTCTGCTGTCACTGCCAGGGAATGGGACGGCTCTCGGAGGACGTGGCATGACAGTCACTGCCCGTTCCTATGTTTGAGGAGAGTGCTTCTCTGAGGTGTTGGCAGCGGCCCCACCGGGTCCGAAAGTGCATCCTTTGTCCTGATGAAGAGTTACTTTGTTTCTCCCTAGAGAAACTGGCTCAACTGATTTGTAATCAACAAATTGATTACAAATGCTACATTGTATGGCTGGAGAAAAGGACCAAGTTATCAAGGTGGGTTTGTCTGCTGTGAGGAGACCAGGCTGGCCCTGAGGAGTGGAGGGGGTCCTCTGCCCCCTGAGTCCTGCTGGGAAGCCCAGGGCCTCATTCCCGCTGGGGCCAGAGGCCACACTGTAATTACTGGACAGTGTGCCATGTTCCCAGAATAAACCCTTGGTTTGCCCTGGCCGAGGATATGACTAGCAATTGGCTAAGTTGGATAGTGCCAACCAGAAGTTTGTTCTGACATTAATTCTGACCTGCCTGCTTTCTGTGCCCTAAACATTCACTGTCCTCCTCCTTCAACCAAAATAAAGTACAAATGTCTTCTGCCAACATATTTTAACTCGTGAGTCATCCCAGAGGATATTCTCATTCTGTATTTTCTACTGCAAATAAGGAAAGCCAGAAGGTTCTAGAATGCATCTGCAGAGCGGCTGCCAGAGAAGACACTTGACGAAGGGACCCAGGCAAGGATGGGCAGGCTGGCTCCCACCGCGGTCACCATCAGCCTGGGCCCTGCGGTCTTAGCCTCACACCATCCCAACCGATGGCACAGCGCCTTCCCCACAAGTCCCCTCTGTTCCACGTCACAGCTGCAGGGCCCCTGGGGAACAGCGTGGTAGAGCAGGAGGGGCCCACATTTAAAAGCAGCTAACAACAAGTCCCAGAGAATGCAGGCTCCTTTCAAGAGGAAACCGTTTCCCCTACAGATAGATGTCCGCGTCTCATTGCATGCAGTGACCCGTTTCTGGAAACCATCCGTGTTCCTTGAAATGCTAATAAGAGGCGCCCCCAAAATACAGATTCCAAAAGCAAACAGATTCGTGCTTTGAGTTTAAAAGTATGTTCATGTCCTTCAACTGATCTGATTCTCCCAGCAAGCTCCCGGGTTTTTCCCCATTTCCACACATAGGGAAATGGAAATCTATGGGAGAAATGCACCTCGCTTCCCCCAGAAGCAGACCCTGAGACACTGACCGAGTCAAGTAGCTTATTTAGGAAGAGGTGCCAGGAGCACGGCCGTCGCTGCGGGGAGCTGAGGTAGGCTGGGAAAGGTGAACGGTAAGGATCTGTTCGCCAGCAATGGACAGGGCGGTGAATGGAAGCTCTCCCCTCTGGGGAAGGTGGGGGGCTTCTGTCACTCCCTGCTCATTGTCACCCCATCCTAGAGGCAAGGGAAGCAGCTCTCCGTGGGCAGAGGCTGCTCCAAGCGGGGCTGGTGTGCTCGTCTCCACACCTGCAGCCCCCACAGGGGCAGGTCAAGGGGGTTCCTGACACTAAGTCCTCAGGCAAGGAGATGCAGGTGTCCACAGCCAGGCCAGGTGGCACTGGGGGGCAGGGCTAGGGTCCTTGCAGGCCCTGGGTCTCCTGTCCTTCCCCCAGCTGGGCGTGCGTGAGCCCTGTGCTTCTGGGAAGCTCTCCTGTGGACCGTGACCAGGAGCCCGGCCCTTCTGTGGAGGAGGAATTCCGTGTTCCACGTACGGAGCCTGGTCTGCGGTCATCTGCCAGGCACAGTAGACTCTGACTAGAGGAGGAACAACTCAATGGTGCAGAGATGGGTTAGAATGTGTTCTGCTCCACGTGTGAACTGCTAAGACCCTCTGGTCCTGGAGCGAACAACGGAACACTGGGGAGTCCCAGGAGGGGTGGGGACTGGGGGCATGCGCTAGGACACGGGGATGGAGGGGCCCCCAAAATGCCCTGCGGATGGCTATAAACTCATGACCCCATTAGCAGAAACCAGGCAGGAACCCAAGGGTCGATTTGGGGAAAGGTGTCTATGTAGTGTAGACACACACCCATGCAAGAACAGAGGGCTCCCAGGGGGCAGTGTCCAGGAGGTGGAATCCCAGGGCTGGCGGCGGGGAAGTCGGCCCTGTGCCTGCTGGGGATCAGGGCCCCTAGAGAACCCCAGCACTCGCCCACCCGTGGGCTCCCTCTGCATCCTGCGCACACAACGCCCCCCACGGTTCTTATTCCACTGAAGGAACGAGCTTCCTCAGACCAAGTGACCAGCTCCCCGAGACTATTTACTGTGCTGTGGGATGCCGGCGGAGGAGGCCCTCCCGCAGAGGGCATCGAGCGACGACGGACCTCTACCTTAGAATGTTCTTTTTTTTAACAGGCTGCTAGGGATATTTTGGGGACTGGGGATTTCAACAGTGGCAATTTGTCCTTCTCCCAAAACAAACCTCAAAGCACAGGCTTGCAGGTTCTGGGAAGCCGCTCCTGCCGACCAGAGACGGCCCCGTCTGCATCTCTGCTGTTTTGCATTCTGCTCCCTGGAAGGACAACATCCCCCACGTGGGGGGTAAGCCCAACGCTGAAATCTTCCAGAAATGCCCTGGCCAACGTGTCATGGTGACGCTCACAGGGCCGACCAAAGCACCTCTTTTCTTACTAAATACAGGACTTCAGAAACAAGGCAAACACAGGGCCTCACAACGATTGTTTGCTGAGTGATGCCTTCTCTTGGACTGAATGTGTGATTGTGGTGTTTGGAGTGTGTTTTCCTCTCTTTCTTGTTTCTTTCTTTCTTTTTATTTTTTTCTTTATTAAATTACACTAAATGTTTAACTCTCTCAAGACTAGAATGGACATCCTGTTTTGAGATGGGAAATGTTATAGGAAAACCCCAGGGAACCTGTACTGGCTGTAAAAATAGGCATTTCCTTTTACTATTAGAAAATTAATTACCAAAAATTAAAAAAATAAATGTCGTGCTTCTTTCACTGTTTACCCGGAAAGGACAGGGAAATGGCTTCATCTATGGAGCCCTAAAGACACGGCCCTGTAATGTTCCCCAGAACCCGGGGCACGGGCCACCCGCCCTGCACCTCCTGTGAAGTCACACCCACATGCACCTGCTGTCGACATGAGATGTTCACACCCATGTCCAAGGGTGTAAGAGGATACCCAACCCCTCATAATGGTCCCCAAAACACATCAAACCCTAAACATGCAGACCTTTCTGTAACTGGGTAATTGCAAGAAAACGCGTTCCCTGCGAGAGGGGGCCCGGGGCTGCCAACCCGCTGACCCAGCCCTCCCCCCAGACCCCATGAGCGCAGCTCTGCACACACACCACTGAGCAGCTCAGCCTCCCGCCACGGCCACCAACACACCCCCTTGCAGCCACCAACGATGGGCCCCATCTCCCCTCCCGGCCACGTCACAAACCACCCAGGGCAAAGTGTTTTATGCATCCTGTGATGCCCCATCCCGGCAGTGCCCGGCCCACGGAGCTGAGGGAAGCTCTCGTCTACGCACCCCTCCAAGGACGCATCCCACAGAAGTACTCAGAGGACTCCTCCCGACGCAGTGATCTGGCATCTGCACCCACACTCCCCACACCCTCCTCCATCTCAAACCACAGGACGGGGACTCCACGGAAGGAGAATTCGACAGAGGGCGATGTGCTCTCTGGCTGTCGGTTTTGTTGTCTGTTCCTTTACTAAAATCTCTGCTCCACCTGCAACGGTTTCCTCTTGTCGGGGCCCCTCCATCAGCCCTTCTACAGCGCTGCCTCCAAGCTGGTTGTGGGGGCCAGTCGGTGAGGGAGGAGGCCACAAAACTCGACAACCAGTCCCCAGCGCAGCTCCCAGAGGGATGGTTCTCCCGTGCAAACCCCTACCATGTGCACACCGCATGCCCCGCGTCTTCCTCTCGCGTGCGGCTGTCTGGGGAGAGAAACTATATAAAATTCATCTTAAAAACCCCGATTCTTCATCCAGCGATGGCACGTAAAAGACATCTAACCCAGAAACCCTGGCTTTAATCTCCAGATGTGTCCTGAACCAGCAAGAAGGCCCCCCTCTTTGACAGAAAGGAAGGACAGAAGGGAGGGAAGGAAGTTACCCTCCCGGGTCTGTCCGAGCCCCTCCTCTGGCCATGTTCTCTCCTTCTGTCCTTCTGGGTGGAGGCCCCCAGGGGGACGGCATCGATGCGGATTCAGTTACACAGATTTGTCTGAGCAGGGAATGAAGCAAGACAAAGGGGCTTCGCAGAGGAGAACAAGAGCCAAGCGGCAGCTCAGCCCATGGCGAGGCGCGTCGGGCGCTGGGGGTCCCGGGCCTCCCAGCTGCGCGGCACCGAGGCCTCAGTGGGGACAAGGGAGCACGCAGAACCCATCCGACCGGGCGGGCTACGTGTTAACTCTGGGGCCCCAACAACAGACTGGGCAGAAGTTCTCTCACCCCTAAAATGGACGGACACGTGTCCACCTGAAGGCTCCTTGCCTAGCCCGTGACAGCGAACATCTGCCTCACCAGGTCAGGCCTGCGTTCTGAAGTAGAGAACATTCCTTCCCCCGGGGAGCTCTCGATGGCACCCTGCCCCCTCCTCTCCAGACCCCAGTGTGTCTCTGTGGAAGGAGCAGTTCAGAAAGCAGTGTCCTCACATGTCCAAACCCAGACACAGGATCTCAGGAGTCGAACTCCTTCCCCTGGACATGGGAACCAGAGTCCAGTTTCCATACAACTTGTCCCCCCCAGTCCTCAGCTCCCGTGCGCAGGACAGTCCTCTTACTCATCCACCTTTTAAAATCACCAGTATGCTGGGGCTCCTGGATGGTCGGTCAAGCTTCCAACTCTTGATCTCAGCTCAGGTCACAATGTCGGGGTTGTGAGATGGAGCCCCATGTCAGGCTTGGTGCTGAGCATGGAGCCTGCTTAGGATTCTCTCTCTCTCCCTCCCCCTCTGCCCATCTCCACTCTCTCTCTCCCTCCCTAAAGAAAATAATAAAATGAAATCAAAATCATAACACTCATGTGGTCTCTCTTTCATGGCCAACCCTACCACAGTTCAAAGACCCCCAAAAGTTTGGCACCAGCCTCATGATGGCACAAACTAGAGGAAGAGCATGGGGTTGTCCAGTCATGAACTGAAGACATCCTCTGTGTGGGAACCTGGGCTGGGTGCCGGCTAAGGACACCCCACCTCAGGAAGCTTACACACAGCTGATGAAATAACTCACATGCATAATTAACCACATAATTGACTGATTGCCCGGTATGACCTATTTAAGTCTACCTATCCCATTGATGTAGCTGTCGCCACAGCCCAAAGGGATATATACGTGGTACCCTGAGTTTACAGATGAGGACACTGAGCCAGAAGGTTAGAGCTCACACAAAATGTGACACGTGTTTACAGTAAGTGACGGGGAGTTTCCAAATGCCAACAGACATGACCAGTCCCACGTCCACCCTGCCTCCAGGGACAGCAGCTCCAGGAGGAGGCAGCATGTCCAGGCGGCCTCGCCAGGAATGCTTCATGGAAGAGGGCCCTCTGGGATCAGGGGGATGTCACTACATGAGAGCAAAGCAATGCCAGGCAGAACCACAGACGAGACACAGGCCCAGCCACGCTGTGGAAGTGAAGGCGTGGCCTGACAGAGCCACCCACGGCACGACAGGCCTCGCCAGGGTTCCCGTTTACTGAAATAAATGCTAATGGCCTCCTTGCTGAGCACATCTCATCTCTCCAAACGCATGAAGATCTCTTTCAAGGCCGGATCTACGTCTCTCTTTGGATCCCCAAAAGCTGTACTCACAGAGCCCTGAACAATGTCGGTGATTAACACAGAACTTAATGAACAGTTAGCATCCTGAGATAGACAATGCACTTTTACAGGAGTCCAATCTCAAAAATAAAATGCCTCCAACCCACAGAAAAGAATTCGTTCTTTCCCGGTCGGATCTGGGCTGCATACATCATTTTAACACCTGAGTACAGCTAGAGGAAGAGCGTATAATCTGAATATAGATCAAATACCTACAGAGCAACCAGCCTTTCTGTGATGGGACAAGGGGCAGCAAGAAACCCATGAACCGACTTAACATTCGATGTAGGAAAAGAAAGGCATTTATTCCTTCTCTTCCACCCGCGGAAGCCTCCCAGGTCTCCGCGTGCCATTCTCGCACGGGCGCCACGCTCATCTCCACTGTATGGTTCCAAATTTTTAGTACATGTGCATTATCAAATGATGTTTTAAAAGAGAAAATACAGCAAAAGGCATAAAGAAGAAAAATGATAAGTCCACAAGCCAAGAAAGACAGCAAGGGGACCGGGTTTACTTCAAACACCAAAGCACCACACACACACACACACACACACACACACACACACACCCCTTCAGCTGGCATTACGCTGACCAATGACCTCCCACCATCCCTTTGCTGCCAAGTTCAAAACAACACGCAAGCCAGTTCTTTCTTCTGCAGAAGGAAGTGCACAAACCACTCGTGGACGTGTTTCTGGGAGCGGGGCCGGGACCCTGTGACATTCGCCGGGCACACATGGGGACCCACGCGGGCACAGACATCACAGGCGTGACCGCGTCCTCTGTGGACGAGGAGACTTGGAGGCACGGAGAAGAAATAAACGAGGAGAACAAGCACATGGCTCTTCTAACCCCCATCGGCCTGTCTGCACGCCAGCACTCTCACGTACACCCAGCAGGAGTCACGACTGCTTTACCGTCACTTCATAGACTGGGTCAAGTTCCTTTAGCTGCGTGCATCCGTCCGCACCTTCTCCAACACAAGCCAGCCGCTCTCATCGCCCTGAGGAAGTAGCGTCTGGGATCCTGGCCACCCTCCCCCCATGCCACTGTTCTAAGAAAACAAAAGCAGAGGTTCCCTTCCTGGCGTGCCTTCCATGCACCGAAGCAAACCTTCGCTAGGTCGCATTTTCAAAAGTAAGAACGTAAGCCGGACTCGAAGTGCTGCTCTGGAAACTTCTGAGAGGCACAGCTGGGCTTTCAAGGTGTCCTTCCAAAGGTACAGACGTCCGCGCTGCACCTCCCAGCCCACCCCAGGGGAGAAACAGAAGGAAATAAAATCAAAGGGTTTCAATGACCAAAAAATACCAAAACACTGCACAGTTTACATTCCTCCTCCCGTGTTTCCATGTCATTTTCCATCGGCCAGACACTACAGGCAACGTGTGCATTTGTAACTGATTCTCAGAATCCTGGGGAGCGAAGTCTGGGGTGGGGTGCTTAGCAAACAAAGGGTCAGAGCAAGGAAATAACAGAGCGGACCGCGTAGGCCCCACGTGAGAGCAGGCACCGAGGTCGGAGACCTATGTCGTGCCAGACAAGCCACGAGTGGTCCCAGGGGCCCGGGCACCCCACCAGCTGCTCCAGCCGCCTACACTTCCCTGGGACGCAAGCGACCAAATGGACCCCGGGGTCTCCGTGTTCTCAACCATCAAACTCCTTCACAGAAGTTCTCCGTCCCCGTCCCACCTCCCAGTCCCTCTGCTTCTTTCTACCTTTGCCCCTTGCCCTGAAAGTCGCGAGCTCATCGCAGAGCTGAAGGGGACAGAGCTTGGAAACTTCTTCCCAAAGGACAGACACCAGCGCTCCCTAACGTTTAATATAAAGTGTCGCGTCTTAGCTGCGAGTGCTTCTGCCGAGAGGTCAGTGGGGGGACTGCCTGTCCCTCGCCACTGTGTGTGCAGACAGAAGTCGCCCTTCTGAGCACACAGGCAAAGGCCACGACCCCCGAGGGGATGCAGGCCGGGCTCGGCTCCCGCACGGCCTCGAGTCCACTGGGCTCCAGCACGTGTGAACTAGTGTACATGGAGACTAAGCAGAGCTCATACCATGCTGCCCGTGACCCCTGGCTTGCGGCTGGAGGCCAGGGGCAGCACAGACCCAGGCCCCGCAGCGCCAGCAGGTGCCAGCCTTGAGCAGGAAGGCCCGCTGCACCACGCGGCCTCAGGGGGCAGATAACAGGGTTCTGGGTCCTCTACCCTAGTTCACACCACACGCCCTAGGGGGTTTGGAAACAAGAGGAAGAGAATGTTCTGCTGCCCAACAGGAGCGTTCTGTGAGCGTGCGGCCTGCGCGAGTGCTCAGGCCCCGCGGGTCTGAAACGCCCGGACGGCAACCCCACAGCCAAGCACAGCCTGGCCCTCGGGTGACGCCGCCTCCCCAGCCATGCGCACGAGGCAGGTAAGGAGCACACAGCACGCGTGTCTCTGACTTCAGTGTCCTCGGGCACATGCTGCGGCAACGGAGAACCACTATCAGTGACCCTGTGCCAGGCCCTGCCCTGCACGTCCCCCTGCCCACATTCCCAAGAACCACTGCCCTACTGGGAAGGATCCTCTGGGAAGTCAATTATGGTCACAGGGTCGCTCCCAGAATAGTGGACAATAAGGCTGTGGCCTGGCACAGAAGATCCACATCAAAGTGCCACGAACGTGCCCCTATGATTCAGGAAAGGGTCAGCTGTGTGGCGGCTGAAGGCATGGGTCATGGCTGCCTTCTGCCACTTCCCAGAGCACCTGCTGCTCCAATAGCCACGGGCTTCTGAGGGGGTGTCACACGGGTCACTCTCTCCAGATGTACAACTCTCTCCAGTACACACAACTGGACGTTTGGACCTGGAACTTTCTCTTTAACAGGCTGCTCTAGTAAAACTTTTCTTTCCTTCCAAACCAGGTGATAGCTAGAGGGGTGTGGAAAAAGCAAGGAGGGCTTGTCCTCTCTTCTGTCTGTTTGTCTGGGCTGTCTCTGTCGCAGATGTTAGCAAGCCAGCGGGCTTTGTCGTGAAACAGCCCTTTGACTCTCTGGACCTCTGGCCAGCCTTGCGAGGGGAGCAGCAGGTCGGAGCAGTGAGGACGCAAAGGGAAGGCTGGGGCGAGGCTCAGCGGGACCAGTTCCAGCACCCCACGGGAGGCGCACGTGACCACCTTCCATCTGTCACCTCACAGAACGTGACAGGAGCCCTGCGGTGGTCCATACGTTCCCTCCATCCTAACCACCCACTGCAGTCTGTTAAGGCCTCACGGGGCTCATCCTGGATCAGGGGGCCTCAGCAGCAGCCTCCGCACCCTGAGAGCCCAGTACCAGGCTGCTAAAACCCAGACACACTGGGACCGGGCCGAACGGGGTGGGGTGGGGGGCCGAGACGCCCACAGCACCGACAAGGGATTGTCGGGTTCAGAGACTGAGGAAGGGGTACAGCACACAGGACATGTCTTCTACTTCAGGCCTTTGCAGGGCTGGTTCTCCGATTATACCCTTAGGGGTGCTCTAGGGTCTCAGAAGATGCCCAGACCAGAAGCCCCACACAGTCTCAGTATTTAGAGACATGACAGTGTTACTCGCAAAGCTACCTGGAAGAGCACGTGGTCGACAGCACAGGAGCACCACCCCTGTGGACTCCAGGGCACCCTGTGCATCAGGCATGTGGGGCCAGGACCACGCGTGCCGCGGCGGGCAAACCAGCCCGCGCCCCCGCCGGCAGTCACAGCATCGCAGTCACAAGGGGACACAAATGGGGCTTGCGTCTCGGGTGCTTCTTCACTCAGCAACACTCCCATGTACGTCTGCCCTCCAGAGGCTCTCTCAAAGCCCAGCAGATGCAAGGCCTTCCTCGCTGAGCTCACAGCGCAGACGCCGTCGAGCAGATCCGTGACCGCCGCACCCAGGCACAGGGTAGGGCCAGGGGCATGGGGGGCTGCCACAGAAGCAAACTCAAGGACAGAGAAGGGGCTTTCGCACCAGACTCATCCCAGCACAAGCTTCCTGCAGGCGCCTGACGGAGGGGAGGGAGGAAGCAGTGAAAAGCCCTCCCTGCACTCCAGCCTGGCAGTCACGGGCCTGAGAGTATGAGACGGCAGCCAGGCCAGGCGCAGAGTCTGAACTGGGCCGCCGAGGCCCCGGGAGCCACGGATGGAGTTCTGCACAGAGTGTCTCATGTTTGTCATTTTAGACCCATCACTCCAGAGCCTGAGGGCGGAGAAACCAGCAATGATGTGGAAACGACCTCCGAGACTTCTGTAGCACGGGGACGCTATCCGATAGTAAGCAAGGGAGTGGAAGACACATGACCGAGCCTTCCAGAAGTCACATGCTGAGTGGGGCTGCACACCGGCCCCAGATGCCCCGAGATCCGAACACAGCAGCTCCGGGGACCTCCCTGGAGACAGCGGAGAAACGGAGCGCGCGTCTGTGTGAGACCCAGCAGCCCTGGACTCCAGAGTCAACGGTACGCCGGGCTCCGGAGCTCTCGGACACTCCGTCCCCTCCCGACCGCAAGCGTCGTGCCGCCACCTGTCTGGGTGGTCATGGACAGTGAGACACTGCGTGCACGGGGTGGGGAGAACACCGGAGGCGCTCGGACGACAGCGGGGAGGCGGGAGGCTCTGAACACCTCCGACCACGGCTCGGCCGCCCAACGCTGTGCCAGGTACACGCGCGCGCCACACACGGGCACATGGGGGACACGGGGACAGTTACGGAAGGTGTTGTCCTCAGGGACTTTACAGAAAAATAAACAGCTCTGCCTGCGTGTCTTACCTCAGGAAAACAAAAACTCGCAATCAGCCAGCAGGCAGCCGAGACTCGGTGGTACCAGACACAGTTCTCCAGGAATCGGAGCCCCTTCGTGTATTCTCTGGGCTCTCCTCCATCCATGAACCGTAACAAGGCTTGCAGGGACCACCTCACTGTCCATGGCCTTGGAGCACCCACCGCCTTGTGGTATTTTTACAGCTACTTTCGGAGCAAGGAGCTGCAGGGATCGCGTACTCGGAATTTAACCGGTATTTAGTGTGCCCATTATAGCTGCAAACACAGCCTGTTCCTGCGTGCGGTTGGAGGGGTGGCCGGGAAGGAGCCCTGGAAAGTCACAGCACGGAAATAGCATGTGGCCTGTCTGCTTGAAAGAACCAGTCCTTCTGTGGCCAGCAGTGAGAAGACAAGTGAGAGCCTGAAGCAGACAGAAGACAGGGACGAGAGGAGTCCCCGCTACGGGACACTCCACAGGCTGCTCGCCGAGCTGGCGGTCTCCCTGGGAAGCCCACGGCAGGCCCAGGGCTAGGGTTGAGGAGATGCGGCACGTCTGGCTGGAAACCTGGGGTTCCCCAAGCAAAAGGGCAGGACAGACAGGAGCTTGCGTTGAAGAAGTCATTCACGGTGGAAATGTGACCTCAAGTCCTGGTTGGCTCCACAGGGAGCAGCCACACTAGCTGGTTGTAGGAACGAGCTGGTGGTGGCAGAGCCCAGAAGGAGCCATGTAGACATGAACTCTGCTCCGGCCACCAGCCGAGCCGTGACCCCCTTGGAGCCCCGGGTTTCTCTTCTGTTGAGAGGGAGGGGTTAAAGGCACAGGAGTGTTGGTGGGCTCTGCAGCTCCCCAGCTCGACCAGAGGACAGGGTAGGAAGACTTAGCTAGTGCAGGGTCAGGTGCCCCAAATTTGTTCCAGTCTGAGTCGGCTCTGACTTTTATTCCATTTATTTTTAAGACATTGGCCTACCGTGAGACTTATTTGAAGAAAGGGCCACCGCACCACCACCTCCCCAAAATAATTTTGGAAACTGCTATAGCATGGAGCTCCATGACTTCCTTTGAGCTGAAGGTTCTACGAGGTTACATCCAGACACACGGGTATTGCCATACAGGGAAACATTCAGGAGGAAAGGCCCATCTGATCGCCCCTCACAGGGTCTGGCACAGTGCCACAGACCTAATAAACACATTGGAGAATGAAACCCTGGTGGGTCCCAGAAGTTCAAGTCCCTCAGAAAAACATGGGACAAAGAGGTTTCTTTTTAAAAAATCTATATATACTATCGGCCTTTTCTTTTGTGCCTGGTCATGGTGTGAGCCCCTTATATACATGTTGATACGCTATAGAAAATAAAAGTAAAATGAAATTACAGAACTAAAAACTCTACAATACCTTGCTGAAAATAACTAGTTTTGACAATGTCCTGTCCTTTCTTTATGTTTATGGATGGATATTAATGGAGGAAGGAGCTTCTCTACTTGCATACAGGTTGGACCTGGATCATTCACTCAGTCCAAACTGACCGACGAACAGGTCTTCACAGTAATACTCGCACACTCTCCACTGACAGTCTGCACGGAGGCACCAGCACCTTCCTGACTGAAGGGTTAGCACCCTCCGGGATACTCCCAATACAGAAATGGGTCTAGGACTCAGGAGACCACACCTTTAGCAGCAACAAAGATGTAATGACCTGAAAACAAAAAGGGAGACAGCTACTCCTCTCAGTAGGATGAATTATATCCTATAAAGTTCCCTCACACTGGAAAATAACAAAAGACCAGTTAAAATATTGAACCAAGAAAAAGCACACATAGCTTATAAATTTGAGTCAACCACAGTGTTCTACAGCTTTGCATATTTTAAAAACCAAGGAGTTACAATATTTGTCTTAGACTTTATGTATATTATATGGTAAAATTTCAGCAGCGTCCACTAGGAGAAAAGGAATAGAATGTATAACTGTCCAATTATAAAAGGAAAAAATTACAATAAGATTACAAAGAAATGAACATGCATTTTAAAAAAAAAGGAAGAGGGGTACCTGGGTGGCTCAGTGGGTTAAGCCTCTGCCTTCAGTTCAGGTCATGATCCCAGGGTCCTGGGATGGAGGCCCGCATCAGGCTCTCTGCGCAGCGGGGAGCCTGCTTCCTCCCCTTTCTCTCTGCCTGCCTCTCTGCCTACTTGTGATCTCTCTCTTTCTGTCAAATAAATAAATAAATAAAATATTTAAAAAAATAAATAAAAATAAACAAATAAATAAAAGGAAGAAAGAAAATAGTATAAAATAACTTGGGAGATAAAATCCAAATATATTAAAGATCATAAGAAATAGATGGGTTATGAAATTGATAGCCAAAAGGAAAAAAAAAATGATACAACTGAGCCGTAACGAGAGAGGCAGATGCAGAAAACCTTAAGAAATTGGAAAGATTGGAAGTCAAAGGGCAGAAAAAAGTGATCCAGGGAAGTGCTAACCAAAAGAAAAGCTATCAGAAAAATTAGCATTTAAGCCAAAAAGCATACCTAGAAAAAAGAAAGCAACTACGTAACAACAAAAGGTCCACTTCATTATGGTGCTATACAAATTCTATATTTGTATACATTGAACAGCTTCAAAACATAAAAAGAGAAATTGATAGAGTCACTGAAAAAATGGCAACTACACCATCAGAGGGGAACTTCATTAGATATTACATAATACAACAAACATACAAAATTTGTAAAAATATGGGAGATATAAAAAGCACTATCAATGTAAATTTAATAAATATGTAAACCTCATAATCAACAAAGTGAGAATTCACAAACTTCTCGAAACTATACAGAACTTACAAAACCTGAGACCACACAGGGGCATAAAAAAAAAATGACCCAGCACATTTCAAATCATGGTGTCACACGGACCAGGCATTCTGCACTCAGTGCAGTCAAGACAGACGCCAATGATGTACAGAGTCCCCAGCTGTGAGAACCGTAAAAGACTTCATAACTCACGGGTGCAGAAGAAAGTACAGAACAATGATAAGAATATTATTTAACCAAAGTTGAGATGCCATTAAAGCAGTAGTGCGAGGCAAACTGATTATCTTAATGCCTCTATTAGAAAAGAAGCCTGAACGGGATTGAGTTGTCTGAGGCTTAAGAAGTTAGGAAAGCAACTACAGAATAAACACTGAGTAGAAGGGAAGACCCACTACAGATAAAAATGAAAATAAAACACAAATAAATCTAAAGAGAATCAACAAAGCCAAAAGAATTTTTCTTTGAAAATAATAATAAAACGTACACTCTTTGGCAAGTTGGTCAAGAAAAAAAAGAGAAGAAACTATGTATGTAATGAAACCTAAATAGCAGAGACTTAAAATTAAATGAGTAATTTTGCACTGATTTTAACTTGAAAAAGGGAATATTAAATAGACTCCTAGAAAAATATAATTTAAGAAAACTGTCTCAAAAAGAAAGGAGTTCAGAGAGCCTGGATGGCTCAGTCGGATATGCCTCTGCCTTCAGCTCAGGTCATGATCCTGGGGTCCTTGGATTTGGTCCCTGCATCAGGCTCCTTGCTCAGCAGGGAATCTGCTTCTCCCCTCCCCACAACCCTCTGCTTGGTGCTTGTGCTCTCTCTCCCTTTCACTCTCTCTCTCACAAAAATAAATAAATAAAATCTTTAAAAAAAATGAAAGGACTTCAAATAATGTTATAAGCCTTGAAAAAAAATTGAGCAGATAGAAATCTCCCAACAAGGGAAGCGCCAGGTCTTGTTTTCAGTTGAGTGCAACCGAAATTTCAAGAGCAGATAATTCAAATCATACACAACATCTTGCAAGGAATAGATACAAAAAAAAAAAAAAAAACTCTTTCACAATCAGACAAAAGCAGTTAGAGTAAGCAAAAATATAGGCAGACTCACTCATGAGTAAAGAAAAAAAAATTAAACAAAGTAAGACCAAAGAGAATCCAGATGTGTATCAGAATTGTATTTAGGGGAGAAAAGCCATAAAGTTGAACGAGCTGGATTTACCTTAGGAGTACGAGAGACTTTGCCATTGGAATAACACCTGTAATACAGCACAGAGGAAAATAGTGGAAACTACATGGTCATCCTAACACATGCAGAACAGCCTTTGTTAAAACTCAATATGCATTTATGATTAAGAACATAAAACACAACTCTGCGAAACAGAAGCATACGGGAACTTCCTTAACCTAATAAGAAACATTTAAAAAAAAAGCAACAATAACATCATTCTTAATTAATGTAGAACATTCCTTTAAAAAAAAATCAGGAACAAGGAAAAGACATCTTCTATTATATCAATGCAACATTGTATTAAGGGGCCATACTCAGACAGGAAAACAAGAAAAGAGGAGAATTGAAAAGGAATAAATAATATTTAGTCACACATGACTTTCTATATATGAAGATCTACGGACAAAATATTAGAAATACTGAAGGCTTAGTAAAACGGCTAAATGCAAGATCAACGTACAAATGTCAACCACATTTTTTTTTAAAGATTTTATTTATTTATTTGAGGGAGAATGAGTGAGAGAGAGCATGAGAGAGGAGAAGGTCAGAGGGAGAAGCAGACTCCCCAAGGAGCTGGGAGCCTGATGCGGACCTCGATCCTGGAAGTCCGGGATCATGACCTGAGCCAAAGGCAGTCCTCAACCAACTGAGCCACCCAGGCGCCCTGTCAACCACATTTTTATCCTCCAGCAAAGATGGAAAAGCAGCCCAGACTAAGGAGCCTAGGACCAAACGCATCCAAAATGTATGTACCTAGGAGAACACAGAAGATGGAAGACCTAGCTACAGAGAAGCATAAAACTACCAAAAAAACATTTGTGAAGATAAATGTAAAGACAGTGATAGATACAATGTTCATGAATAAGACTCAGTATATATATATATATAAAAAACCTAAATTCTTTATAAACTGACATACACAACTAATGCAATTCAAGCAACACCCAACAGGTTTTACTGTTAACAATGGCTGTCCTGTTGTTTCATAAATTAACTTTAAAATTTCTCCAGAACGGCAAAGGTCTGAGTACAGCCAAACATCACTCAATAAGAGGAAAAAAGGTGAGGGGACCAAATCTCAAGTCTTAGTAGAGGCTACAATAATTAAGAGAATGATGGGGCACCTGGGTGACTCAGTCAGTTAAGCATGTGCCTTCGGCTCAGGTTATGATTTCAAAGTCATGGGATCAAGCCCTGCCTCAGGCTCCCAGCTCAGCGGGGAGTCTGCTTCTTCCTCTGCCCCTCCCCCCACTCATGCGCACACTCTGTCCCTCTGTGTCTCAAGTAAATAAGTGAAATAAAATAATTTTTAAAAAAAGAGCAGGGCGCCTGGGTGGCTCAGTGGGTTAAGCCACTGCCTTCAGCTCAGGTCATAATCCCAGGGTCCTGGCATCGAGTCCCGCATGGGGCTCCTTACTTGGCAGGGAGCCTGCCTCTCTCTCTGCCTCTGCCTGCCTCTCTGCCCGCTTATGTGCCTTCTCTCTCTCTCTTTCTGACAAACAAACAAATAAATAAATTAAATCTTAAAAAAAAAAGAAAGAGCATGCTGCACTGATACAGAGGTGGGCAAATGAATAAACATGTAAATACAGAAGACCCGGGAAGAAACCCGTGCACATATGGAAACCAGAATGCACGACGGAATGTGTATTTCAGATCAATGGGAAGAACGTATTACCCAATAAATAGTTCTCGGTACATTATTCTTCCTATGGATAAAGATCATATTGGATTCTTACATCACACACCAAAATTAACTCCACATAATGTTAAAACTGGCAGAGGAAAATATAGAAGTAACTTCCGACCTCAAGATACAGAAGAGCGTCTTAAATGAAAGGCCCCAACGATAAACGGGCAAGGTTGGCACTTTATCAAATATGCTAAAATCCAGAACGTCTATTCATCAAAAGACACACCTTGTAAAAATACACGGTGCAAACGGGGAGGTAGTAGTTTAACACATGAAACGTACATTACTCTCCCGAATATATTAAGGATGTTTTCAATGAGAAGAACATACCCAGTCCAACAGAAAATGGGACCAAAGAGAGGAACGGTCTTTTTACAACGAGGAAACAGGTGGTGATTAAGCATGCAGAAAGCTCTGTGCCCCGGGCACCTTCCGCTCGCGCGGCTATGAGCTGGGCAGAACTTAAGGAGCCCACAAACGTGAGCGATGGGATGCGACAGGCAGGGATCTTCCAAGAAACCTATTTAGTGCTGACAATGACGCAAACGGGTAAAATCACTTCTCAAATCACCGCGTTCTGTCCTGAAGTTGGTCATGAATTAGCCTTTCTTCAGGCCCAGAAGCTCCTCCTAACTATATGATCAAGAAAAAAATGCAAAGACCTGGGCCCAAATATCAACAGCAGAATGTTCTAGGCCAGACAGTGAAATCACCCAACTCCCCCCGGCAGAAAGACGCATGGATTGCTGGGAGTCGACACTGTCTAGTACGCAGAATGGGAGGTTGAATAAATTCAGCCACAGAGAACCACGCGGTGAAACCGCAGAAACGGAGCACTGAGCAGACAGGTCTCCTCACAGCGGGAGCCCATTTCTCAGAGTCAAATTCTACAGGGTTTAGCGAGATACACACATCCCGGGCTCTCAAGGGAGGGTTAGAAGGTGGGGGGGGGCAGGGTGGACAGACGGGGGAGGAGCGTTCTTCATAGGATGCCACGGTATTGACATCTTTGCATAGGACACAGGACGTTCCCTACACGTGCTCCGTAACTCGCACACGTGAGGACATCTGTGTATCACATCCTACTTGACGCTTCCTTAAAAGCCCTCTTTGGAAGGGTTCCAACGGCTTACCCGGTTTACATTTAAAAAGGTATCTTTTGGGGCGCCTGGGTGGCTCAGTTGGTTAAGCAGCCAACTCTCTATCTCAGCTCAGGTCATGATCTCAGGGTCCTGGGTACAGCCCAGTGTCTTTAGGCTCTGCACTCAGCAAGGAGTCTGCTTGCGATTCTGTCTCTCCATCTCCCTCTGCCCCTCCTCACCCCACCCCTGCCACTTGCTTGCTTATGCATTCTCTCTAAAGTTAATAAATAAATCGTTAAAAGATAAAATAAAGATCAAAAGAGTATCTTTTCATGAGTACTACATTTTTCTAGATGAGTAAACAAAAAAAAATCAAACTGGTTTTCTCTGGGGAAATCAAAGAGACCATTTAAATCGGTATTTAATACCTTCTCTGTAGTTTTACTTTCGTGATTTTACTATGTGTGTGTACTTATTTAAAAATTAAGGAACCAGCTTAGCTGGTAAACTTTCAAAGTGCAAAGTCTGAGGTTAAGAGCAAGGATGGATCCTGGATGGATTCAGAAAGCCCACTGTTGACTCGCCAGCTCTGAATTTAAAGAGAACAGGGATGGTCTATCTGAGTTGGTGGCCAGATCTCTGAATGGAAATCTTGGAAGATACCCACGCCCTCCCCTGCCTCCATCTCCACCACCAGAGATGCAGCTCTGGGCTACAGAGGTCCAGATTCAACACCGGCACCAGCTCTTAACATCCGTGATGTCATGATCCTTAGTACAGAGGACATCCTTCATGTCCTGTCCGCTAATGGAACAAGAATCTTGCTCAGAACATGCACTTTTGATTTATTCTCTGTTCTATGGAAAACTTCTTGATTCCTTTACAAAAGAAAGAGTTTTGTGAAATGTTTTCTTTAGGCTAGCACCCTCTTCAAAGATTATGAAATATGATTTTTCCCCATCTTGAAATAATTTATACACAAAACACCCTGTTTCTGGTGGAACCTCACATTCACTTACTCATACAGTGGAGAAATCACAAAACGTTCCCCATTCCGATTTTTCAAAACCCCACATTGCCTTTGATCTCCTTGCTGGGGGGTTGAGAAGGTTATATTCTCTGGTGCTCTCTCCAACTCACACCACAGTGCTGCATAAAGAGGACCCAGAACAAAACTGCACGATACTGGGTGGCCATCTTGCATGGCCTACACTTCCAGGGATAGATCTCCAAAGCCCACTGGCATCCCTCCTTGCCTACACACCAACCCTGCCCATCCATGGTCTCCACAGTGATAGTCCTAAACTCTGCAAATAATGCATTGGATTTCAGTACCAATGGCCGCTCCCCTAGCTGGGCATGGTTCCTAACAGGACTCCCACAAAGCACCAGTTCAAGATCATTTTGTTCCTAAGTACATATATGTGAATGGATCATGTGTCTAAAGAAATGAAACTTCTTCAACATATATGCCAAAAATCACATAATAATCAAATAAAAACTAGCTTTAGTGATCCACCAATAATTTAATCACTGGATCTTCCTTCAAAAGAAAACCTTGGGAAGCCACCTGATCTGTGAGAAAACGAATTACCAAGACATCAGTCATGCAAGGCCCAATTTCTGGGAAGTACATCAATACAGTGGACTAAGGCTATAGAAACACTTTAATCGTACTCATTACTTTTTCTCCTGCGGCACTTTGTTTCAACCAACATACCCAGAAAGAATCTGAAAAAATATAAATTTTAATGTGCCTTTCCATATAAAATATCTCAGTGCATGACTCTATTATAACAATGCTTCAATTACATGTTTGTGCTTATTACTTGCATTTTTAGTTTGTTCTAATAACTTAAGAGACAAAGATCCTTTTCACTGCCAAAGCAGTCAGCCAACGAGATGCCCTTTCTATCGTCTTCGTGTTAAATTCAAATATGCTGATAGATAGACACTTTTTAAAATATGAGAAATAAATTATGGAGCACACTCGTAAAATCAATTATTAAAATCAGTAAAGTCAGAATGAAAATGAGTTGAGGTAATTGAATTATGTTATCTATTTGACAATAAATTATAATGACCCAATACTAATGGTTTCCTCATTGATATTTAATCAAGCAATGTTAAATGTAGCTAAGGTCATAAGTTATGCAACTCCAAGTACAGGAGAAGGCATGAGATTTCTTTGGTAACTTTGTATATGCAGGAGTCTATGAAGCTCTGTTGTTAGGCTTTTAGGAATAACCAAAAAACTTACTATATATATATATATTTTTTTTTAAGATTTTATTTATTTATTTGACAGAGAGAGATCACAAGTAGACAGAGAGGCAGGCAGAGAAAGGGGGAAGCAGGCTCCCTGCCGAGCAGAGAGAGCCCGATGTGGGGCTCGCCGAAGGCAGAGGCTTAAACCACTGAGCCACCCAGATGCCCCAAAACTACTACACTTTTAAAATTGGGGGGAAGTCCCTGGATTTTGTTAGGTCATGTGATCCAACTTTCCCATCTGACTCTTTTCGCTGCTTCCAATCTTCTCTTCATATCGGAAGCACAATGGCCCCCAATGAATCTGCCCAGAACACTTTTTTCTTTTTAATCCTGTCATTACCGTTCACAAATTTTAGTGGCTCTCCATCAGCCATGGATTGATTCTGACTCCCAATATGCAGGGTCCAGCACAGGTGGCTGCGGAGACCTCTGTCCTCTCTCTCCGTCCCTGCCCCCGCCCCAGAGCCGCGTTCTCAGTTCCCGGCATCTTCCCGGCCTCAGCACCCACTCCTCATCGCCTCCGTTTTGGAAACTGGAGCTCTACGCGGTCAGCTTGTTAACATCAGTCGAAGAGAAACATTAAAGCGAAACACCTGACCTCCCCGGTCCCTCCCAGGCCCACGCGCGGCCTTGCATGTGACCAATGCCCACGGAGGTGAGAGGCTGACCCGTCCAGAGAGGCCCGCAGTCCCAGGGCCATGTTCTCTCTCTCTCTCTCTGCTGCTCGCACCCTCCAACCCAGCAGGTGGAAACCCAGTGCTTGTGGAGGCCGAGCCCAGCCTCACACCGGCCGGCCGGCAGAGCAGCCCAGAGACCAAAGCTGCCCAAAGCTCTCCCACAAACAGAAAAGAGACAAAAATAAATAAAAAGAAACGGCAACTGAGTTACACACGGAAAATGTGCTTGTTAGGATTTATCTGAACAGAGCCTTCAGCCATGGAAACTCACAACAGCATCTCTAACTGTTCTCATTTCTAAAAATACCGCCCGTTTAACCCCCCGCAGCCACTCTGAAACTGAGAGCACTACTGATGTTTTTGCTGCTAGTTAGTGTTTCAAAGGACCTTTGCCCTAAAGCTTCACTAGCCCAGAGCAGAGCTAACGGGGGGCCTCAGGGTGGGCCCTTCCTGGTGCTGGGTCACGGCCAAGGCCAGGCCACAGCTGCTCAGCCCAAGACATCTTTTTTCACCAATGACATTCTCCACTTGATGAGAAAAGCAAACCAGAATTATCTTTCAGATTTAGCTACTTCAATCCCCAAAGTGTGAACTGGGGGTGGTTCGTATTCCATGAAGACTGTTTCTCTTTCTAAATCCTAAACATTTAAAAATAGCTCTCTGCTTGGGCTGGAATGTCATGTTCTGGTATTTTGGCCTCTTCAACGTGGCTCTTTTGTGATTCTGAAGCCATTTCATCGCTCCTGGAATTTGCTGGAGACAGACTCGCAAACAGAACGTCCTGGGAGGTGGGTGTGGGCAGGAAAACAGGCCAGTCCACCGGGCCCCAACGCATTTTCTCCAGGGAGCTTACCTGCCTCCCTCACACCTGCAGACCCGCTCTCCATCTCCGCGCCGGTACACGCACTGCTCAGAAAGATGCAACCACCCGAAAAAGTTCAACTTTAGGTTAAAAAGCAAAAGGTTGGCAAGCACACAGCCTCCAAGGCACGTGAGGAAGGGGAAGAAGCAGAGGCAAATGTCAACGTCCGCATTTCCTCTTTCTTTCCCGGGTGCTGAAGTCCTTCCCACCTCCCCACACCTGCCTCTGCCTGCACGAAGCACCGTGCTGCTGGCTCTGTGCTCCCAGCCCTGCTCCGGGGGCCAGGCAGCCACATGGGCTTGCCCATCGGGGTTTGCGGGATGGCGGGGGCAGGCCCTGGGAAGTCAGGCAGTGGAAGCCGGGCCTCGCAGGGAGGAAGAGTGGAGTTTAGGCACCTGCCGAGGCCCCAGATCCCTGGTTCCCTGCACAGCTGCAGCCCAGCTCCGGTGTCCCTTACCAGTCCCACCAGGTGCCCGAACTGGATAGCCATGACCCTCCTCTGTGCCCCCTCCACCCATCGTCCGTCCAGCCCTGGCTCTTCCTCGCCACCCCTCTGCGTCACCATCTGCAGCTCTGCAGGCGCATCTCCCTCCTGCAGACACGGTCCCCTCAGGTCACCCTCTCACTCTGCACCCTCTGCTCGGCCAAACAAGAATTCGACTCTTGACCTACTGGGTGCCTCTGCTCCCCAGCTGAGCTAAGGAAACACACAATCTCCCTGATAGGGGTCTTGCTTCAGGGGCACTCCCAATGCTACCACGTGACCACTCTTTCTAGAGGACTTGTCATTCCTTCCCTGGTCTCCCCAAACTCGCAACCCCTCCTCCACCATGGCTGCCTCCGCTGGCCACCTTGTTTCTTATTTCACAAAGAAAATAGAAGCAATCAGAGGAAAACTACCGAGTGAGCACCACACCTGGGTCCCCACATATCTGTCACTAGCCTACCCTCCCCCCACTTACCTGCAGGCCTCTTGAAGCAAGAACTGCTTGTACACAGACGTATCTCTTGCCTGCTCAAGAAATGACTGCAACAGCCCCCGTCCTACATTATCAATCTTCCGCTCTCTACTCACTTGCCACTGGCCTGTAAGTATAATGTTAATGCTTCCAACCGAAAATTAATGCTCTCGGCCTTATTTACCCAGACACCGCCCCATATTCTGCTCCCTTTGCGGCAAAGCTTCTCACGACGGTTGTCAACAGTATGTCTCCAACTCCTCCCCTCCGTCCTTCCCTCTGAACTCACTCCAGTGGCACTTCTGGTTCCCACAGTCACCAGACCCACCTGCCATTCTTCTGTTCTTCCCAAAGCCACCGATGACCTGCCCGGCACTGACCCAAGAGAACTCTCGGCCCTCATGTCACTGGACCATAGCTTCTGACTCCCTGCTTCGGAGATGATCTCATGTGGCTTCCAACATCTCTGGCGGCTCCTGCTTGGTCTGCTTTGCTGCCTCTTCCTTCTCTCTCGCTCTTCATAGAGCTAGAAACGTCCCAGGGCCCAGTCCTCATAACTCGCCTTTCCCTGGGATCTCATCTGATCGTGTTCCTTTAAATACCATCCACAGGCCCAAAACTCCCACTGTGCCCCAGCTCCCATCACAGTCCTCACTAGGGGAATGTACAGAACTGTCCGCTCACCATCTGTCTTACAGCCTCTCTGTCTCGGACTGAGCTTCCAACCTTCCTGTAGCCCAGCTTTCTCTCTCCGCAGACTTCCTGTCTCAGTGGGGGACAACTCAGTCTAGTTACAGCAGCTGAAATCCCTGACGTACTTAGATGTGACCCTTCCTCTTGCACCCCACACCCATTCTCCTGGGACATTTTAGGGACTCCATCTTCAAACTAACCAGAATATGACCACTTTTCACTACTTGCACTGCTACCAGCAGGAAAAGCCACCAGTATCTCTTGTCTGAATTACTGTAACAGATTTCTCTATTGACCTCTAAATGGTCTCTTCATCTACCCTCCTCCTCCACCCCTACATCCTGTATCAATACAGAGGCCAGAGTGAGTCTATCCAAATGGATGCAGGGTACCTGGGTGGCTCAGTCAGTTAAGTGTCTGCATTTGGCTCAGGTCGTGATCCCAGGGTCCTAGGATCGTGTCCCTCGTCCCACCCCCTCTGCCACTCACCCTGCTTATGCTCCCTCTGTCAGAAAATACATAAAATCTTAAAATAAAAATATAAATAAAATGGAATGCAGAGCCTGTCTCTCCTCTGTTTAATACCCTGCACTGATTTCCCATCATCAACCCTAGAATTCCCCAATGTCTGCAGTGCTAGACATCGTCAGCCTGTCACCTCCTGACCAGCCCCCACCCCAACTCGTGTCCCTCTGCTGGTCCCCCTCCAGCCACCCTGCCTCCTTGGTGTTCCTCCAAGACACAAGGGAACCTCTGCAACCACCTTTTCTCCTAACTACAGTGCTCTTGTCCCAGACGCCAAGCGGTTAGTTAGCACAACTCCTTAAATCCATGTTCAAATGTCCGCTTTTTAATGACACCTTTCTAACCACTCCCTTTAAAACTGCAAGCTACCCACCCTCCTAAATTTGGTCTGCTTTTTGTTTTCTCCACGACATGCAGGCCTTGTAACAAAACATGTAATTCTCTTCTTCACCTGTCAGCTGTCTGTGGTCTGTCTCCGTCCCCACGCCCACTCCATCCTCCACTCACACCCCCACTAAGCTAGGATCCCCATGAGAGCGGGGGTTTGCATCTGTTGTGTTCACTGTGGGGCCCGAGTTGGAACAGGGCCCAGGAGCACAGCCCTCTGGTTCTCCATGAATTAATAAATCAGTGAGACCCTGGCCACATTTTCAAGACCTGTTTCCTGATCTACCAAACAAGACCAGCAAGATCAACCTCACAGCTTGTTAAAAGCAGTAAATGAGGACCCATGTGGAAATCTTCATAAAATATTAATTACTCTAACAGCTGAACATAATATGTTGAGAAACATCCTTAAAATTAATTCAGGAGCAGTGTAGTAGGTAATTGCTTACACGATGTAGCTTAAGAGGTACAGAAAAATCTACCCAGGCAGGGTTACAGTCTCCCCAGTGGCCGAGATTCTACTAAGACATAAACAAAGGTTTTCAAGCCTTCATTTTCCAATTTCAAAATTACCTCCGAGAAGTCCTGAGGGGAGGAGAGGAACTGTCTTCTGCCCAAATCCCGGGGCCCCGACGGGCTTCCGCGCATTCAGCTGGTTCCTCCCTTCATGACAGGATGTTCACGCGGAGCCCTGGGAGAAGGTCTCAGGCACCGGGGTCCCTCCAGCCCTGGGGACCGGGAGGGTACCAGACTCAGCAGAGGGCTGGGCACCTGGGGAACGTGAGGAGAGCACAGGAGCTCAGAGAACAGGTTGCAGGAGGAGGAAGCGAGACCCACCAGGCTGACTTCAGCCACGCCAGCACCGGCCTCTCACATCTCCAAGCCAGGAGGGAAGGCAATGGATGGACCCACCAAAAACTGTACGGAATCAAACATTTGAGAAGTATCACGGTTCACTGGAGAGGTCTGTGGTATAAACAGCCCAATTCCACCCAGAAGTTAACAGATAAATCCACCCACACAGATAATTCTCAGATAATAAACTATCCCTCGGCTTGAGCCTGCTGGCCACTCCCTTTCCAGTCACAGCCACCGGAGTTCTCCCGATTGGATTCCTACAGGGACAGATTCAGGTCCAAGGAAAAGCGAAAAATAAGACAAGATGATGTTCATTGTAATCCCTAAGGCAACCACTCAGAAAATAATTCCAAAACATATTTTAAAAAAGGAACAATGGAATTAAAATGGTGTACTATAAACTACTTAGCATAAAAGAAGACACAACAGAGGAAAAAAGGAACAGAAAAGACAAAGGACCCAAGGGAAACAAATAGCAAAATGACAGGTATAAATTCTACCTTATCAGTAATTATATAAAATGGTCTAAACACTCCAATCAAAAGGCAGAATTTGGTAGAATGGAGTAAAAAAATATGTACTCTTAGAAGAGACCCATTTTAGAATAGCATCAAAAAGAATACGATATTTACAAATAAATTTCACAAAAGATGTTTAAGATTTATACACTGAGAACTACCAAAACATCATTAAAAGAATTCAGGGGCACCTGGGTGGCTCAGTGGGTTAAAGCCTCTGCTTTCGGCTCAGGTCATGATCCCAGAGTCCTGGGATGGAGCCCCGCATCGGGCTCTCTGCTCAGCAGGAGGCCTGCTTCTCTTCCTCTCTCTCTCTCTGCCTACTTGTGATCTCTGTCTGTCAAATAAATAAATAAAATCTTTAAAAGAAAAAAGAATTCAAAGACCTAAATAAATGGAAAGACATCCTGTGCACGAGGGTCAGACGACAATGTTGTTAAGACAGCAACACTCCCTGATCTGATCTTCGGATTCAGTGTCCTGTCTACTCAAATCCCAGGTTCTCTTTTTTTGTTGTTGGTTTAAAATTGACAAGCTGATTCTAAAATTTATATGGGAATGCAAGAGACTTTGAATAGCCAAAAGAACCTTGAAGCAGAAGGAAAGTTGGAGTCATACTTCCTGAGGTAAAAAAAAAAAAAAAAAAAAAGCCAAAGTAATCAAGACGGTGTGGCCTTGGCATAGGGACAAACACACAGATCACGGGATTAGAACTGACAGTCTAGAAATAAACCCATACATCAACGGGTAACGGGTTGTTGACAAGAATGTCATGGCGTTTTAAAGGGTAAGTGATGGTCTTTTCAGCCCCTGGAATGAATCACAAGACAAACTTTATACCTCTCACAAAAAATTAACCCACGACAGGCCTGACCTCAATGTAAGAGTGAAAATCATAAAACTCTTCAAAGAAAACATAGGAGTTAAATCCTTATGGCTTTACATTAGGCACCAGTTTCTTAGGTATGTCGTCAAAAGCACACACAATTAAAAAAAAAAAAGAAATTTTAAAATTTCAGGTGTCAAAAAAACATCATCGATAAAGTTAAAAAAACAACTCACAGAAGGGAAGAAAATACATACAAAACATCCTACTGACAGGGACCTAGTATCTGTCCAGATTATATAAAGGACCAATTCAACTCAAGAGTAAAGAAGAGACAAATAACCCAAATCAAAAATGGGCAAAAAGTCTGAAGAGACATCTCCCTAAGGAAGAGACTGAAATGCCCAATAAGCTCATAAAATTTTCACCATTCGATTCACACGTATTTTGTATGTTAGAGGTAATGTATACTGTGTTCTTATAATAAAGTAACATAAAGAAAAGGAAATGTTAAGAAAATCATTAAGGAAGAGAAAGTACATTGACAGAACTGTACTGTATTTATTAAACGAAATCTGCGTATAAGTGGACCGCACATTTCAAACCCGTGTTGCCTGAGGGTCAGCTGTACTTCAAAATGGTCAGTTGTACCTCGTGAAACTATTAATAAAAAAGAAACAGCAGGGGGCCTGGGTGACTCAGTTGGTAGAACGTTTGGCTGTTCATCTTGATTCCCACATTGAGTGTAAAGATTGCTGAAATAAATACACTTAGAAACAAACAAACAAACATCAGCTGGAAAAAGCTTGAGTAAGGCAAGATCACGCCTGGATCTCCCACTCTCTTCTCAAGTGCAGTGCCTGTTCAGGAACGTAACACCAACATCTGAACTTGGCTTATTTTTAGGCGTGTCTGCTCAGGGAGCAAAAGACAAAATCAATTCCGTCTTTCTAGTCACTTCAAAGAGGGGTATCCGAGAGCAGCAAATGTTTAAATGTGACCAGACGTGAGATACGTCCCGGTGCATAGACCCACAGCTACTCCTTCCTCGCTGCTCTGTGGCTAAAATGACAAGCGTTCCCACGCGCAGCCTCAGCCCTGCATCGCTCAAGACCCGGCTCCTGGCTGGGAAGCCTCCCCGTGAAGGTGGGGGTGGGGGGGTCCCACCTGCCCCCCGCGTCGCCTGGCACAAGCCCAGCCTCTTCACCTGTGGAAAAGGACCCCTCTTTGGTCCTGACACATCAAGATACCGACTCCAGAAAACATGACCGCATTTTTGGCAAATTTATTCTCTGCCTTTACTTGGCAATAAATTCAGACCCTTCCAACAAAACACAATACAATGCAGTCTCTGACTGGCTGCCTACACCACTTCCCCCCAGGAAGAAGAGCTGGGCGACAGAATTAGCATCTTGAGCAGGAAAGAGAAGCTCTCTGCTCAGCTGGCGCACAGGCCACAGGAGACTTTTCTAGCTGCCTTTTAAAAAGATGTATAAAGGTGATACTACACTTGATCTTAGCCAAAAGGCCGAGAAGAGTAAATGAAACAAGATGGGATTGGGAGGGAGACAAACCATAAGTGACTCTTAATCTCACAAAACAAACTGAGGGTTGATGGGGGGAGGGGGGTTGGGGGGGGTGGGATTATGGACATTGGGGAGGGTATGTGCTATGGTGAGTGCTGTGAAGTGTGTAAACCTGGCGATTCACAGACCTGTACCCCTGGGGATAAAAATATATTATATGTTTATAAAAAATAAAATTAAAAAAAATGAATACTTAAGCCTCAGCAAGTGGGACACAGTAAATTAAGAAAAATAAATTGTGGTGATAATGAAAAAAAAAATAAAAAGATGTATAAAGGGAAGCCACCTGCAGAGCTCTGGACACAGAGGGGTGTGTCTGGAGCCCGTGTGAGCTTTCAGGCTGTTGGCAGGTTGCGAAGACCCTTGACCCCTCCTTTCCGGAGCCCCAGGACCAGGGAGCTGCCCAATCCCGTGCCGCCCCAGCCCAACAACCGGGCTGGAGCTAAAGTGTGGCGGTGTTTCCCACCGGGCCTTTTTCATCCATGTGGAGTATGAGCGGCGGCAGCCTGCAACCACAGCTCGCTGGCCTGGGTACCAGGCGCTGCTCTTAGCACTGGCCAGCCTCTGAAGCCGCAGGGCATGTGAGCGGTCAGTCCCTGTCCTGACATTTCCCCACAAGCCCCGCTATTGTTAGTGCAGCTCTGCAGAGCGCCAGGAATGCACAGACGGTGGTGGAACCCAAGCCCAGTGGTACACGCTCGGCTATCAACCTTTTCTGCCCTCCTACCAGCCACTGAGATCCCGGGTAGGAGTGACACAAAAGTGGATGGAATGTGGGGCGCCTGGCTGGCTCAGTCAGAGAAGCATGCGACTCTCGATGGGCTTGATGTCAGGGTCGTGAGTTCGAGCCCTGTGTTGGGAGCAGAGATTACAAAAAAAAAAAAAAAAAAGAAAGGACTAAATTTATAACCGGGAGTGGGGAAGGCCTTTCAAATAAACCTCAAAACTAAAGAAGAAAAAAGATGCCATCAGGCCAGCAATGATTAAAAATTCAACACTGCTGGATAAAAAGTCCATACTGTTAAGTGTGGTGTAATAGGAAATTTCATTTATTGTTTTAGGAGTATAATAATAGGTGCCATTTTAAAAATGATTTGGAAATAGATCCAAATATAAAACATGCAGGGGCACTTGGTGGCTCAGTTGGTTAAGGCTCTGACTTCATTTCAGCTCTGACTCATGACCTCAGGGTCATGGAATTGAGCCCTACATCAGGCTCTTCCCTGGGAATGTAGTCTGCTTGAGATTCTCTCCCACTGCCCATCCCCCTGCTCACTCTCTCTCTCTCTCTCAAATAAATACATAAATCTTTAAATATATATATTAAAACACACACACACCTTTGGCCCACACATGCCACCCTATTTATTTTACAGATAGACTGGCAAAAATATCTCCTATGTATGTAAAAACATAGTCTTGGTAGCATTCTTTGAAAGAGGAAACACTGAAAAGCTACTTAAATGTCCAGTAAGAGGGACAAAGTGAATAAATAACATGGTGTCATCCATGCAAGTCAAGAATGAGCCAGCCCTGGATGGGTTGGTATGAAAAGATGTCTAAGACATAACAGCAAATAAAAAGACATAGTACAAGACAGTTTATACAACAATCCAATTTGTGAACGTAAATTTAAGTAATACATTCACACATAATTTTTCTAGAAGAATGTAGGAAAAGGGAAAACCCACTGATAATCATTTTAGACTAAAGGGAATTTTACTTTTCATTTTATTCCCAACTGAACTTTTTTTTTAATTTCTGCATTTATAACTCTAAGGTTTTAGAGATAAAGATTTTTTTTTTTTTGAGCTAAAGATTTTTGATGTAGTATATTGCCCATGGAATAATACACACTGAGGAAAAAAAATATTTTTGTTTGGTCTCACAAAAGATCACATTAAGTGCAAAATATTGCAACTCCGAATTAAAATCCCACAAAAACGCCACCTTGCTTTGCATTCTCAGGTCCCTGAAGCAAATCCTCAGTGTGGAGCCTGTTCTCATATCTAAACTAGGACTGGTTAGTGAAGACTCATCCTCCTCCTCCTTGTCTCTCTCTCCTCTCCATGATGGATTCACTTTTAGACTTGGTGTCTAATGATGACCAGTCACCAGCACAGAACTTTGCTCATGAAGTAAAAGCGCCCCGCTTACCTACAACTCCTCACACACAGACACAAAAGGAACCCAAAGGCAATCCTTCTTACTTCTCCCCCAATCTTTCAGTTTCCACATTGAGGATTTCTTTTAGCTACTGCCCAATGTGCAAGTTTCTATTCCACAAGTCAACACAGTCCTATGCATTTCAGCCTGAGCAGCCAGGATAAGTAGAGGTTTTCACATATGCAATTTGTTTGACTTTAATATGAATAGAGGTCTTGTCCGGAGTCAAGAAAGCAATCTCTGTCTACAGGCATTGTACACTAATGGTCATGCATGCTGGGGGACAGAGGGCCCCACGGGCTTCCCTTTAGAGCTGTCCTGCAATTAGTTGTTCCACATTTGTCTTCTCTGGGGGAAAATGAAATACTTTCTCCAGTAATGAAGACATTTGTGAAATTAGCTATGGAACAAATTCATTGGCTCATTGACTATCAATTAATTAAATGAGTTGTTTTTTTAATTCTCTTGCTGTGATAAAAGGCATTTGGCTAATTCCACCATCACTCCTGATTCTGAGAAATGACTCATAAAAAAATGAAGCTGATTCTTAGCTTTAAACCTGCTCACACAAAGAGCTGACTGATTTACCCAACTGGATACTGAATTAGGCACAAAACAAGAAGCTTGTTAGAGCAGAAGCATTACTGAAGGGAGGGGGGGGTGGTTTGAAATGCTGAGATAAAACATACACCAACTTTAAAGAACTTGGAAAGTAATCCCTTTGACTATATAGTTTGAAGGTAGATTTTATGTCCTGATAAGGGGGAAAAAATCTCCAGATTAAGTAGCAAAAAGCAATATGCAGTATTTCCCACTTATAAAGGGAGGTAAGGGGGGCAGGTGGGCAAGTATATGGAAGAAACTGATTAGAGGCTAAAGGCCTGGGGCAGCAGAAAGAATTTCATTGTACTGTAAAAGTTTTGTACTGCTAGATTTTTAAATTTTTAATGTAATATATGTTTTTTATTGACATGAAATTCACATGTCATAAAATTAACCATTTTATAATAAATGATTCAGTGGCATGGATTACATTCACAATGCGCAATCAGCACCTCTAGTTCCAAAACACTTCCATCTCCCCAAAACAAAACACATCACTCATTAAACAGGGATTGCCCACCCCACCCCACACCACCCAGTTCCTGAAAAACAGCAATCTGCATTCCGTCTCTATGGTTTTACCTATTCTGGATATTTCATATAAAAGGGATAACACACTAAGTCACCTTTTGTGTGTGGCTTCTTTTGTACTTCACTTTTAAAGACTACCATTTACATCAAATATTTCCTGAAAATATTCTATCCAAGTCACTCATTGTAATTTTTTTTTCAAAAATATTTGAACACCTAATATCTGTAAGCCAATTGTATCATGGTCCATAGATGGCAGAGAAATGAAACAATCCATGCAAAGATTATCCAGATAATCATTTTCTGCTTACTAGGGCAAAGGTTATCAGTTGACTGAAAATTCTGAACACACAATGGCTGCAGAATATCTTGCAAGCTTTCGTAAGTCATCTAGAAGAAAACATTGGGGCCAAAGCTGGAAGGGACTAGAGGACTCATTACATTTTACTTACAGGTTAGAAAGTCAAAGCTTACATGCACAGAATTGGCCAGCTTCACGCTATAGCGAGAGCCTATGTCCACTACCATGGCCAGGCCTCCACAGGGCTAGTAAGTGGACAAGAGCAAGGAAGAAGAGCACACATGGGTATAAAAGGCAGGGTGGGAGGGGCCCCTGGGTGGCTCAGTGGGTTGGGCCTCTGTCTTCAGCTCAGGTCATGATCCCAGGGTCCTGGGATCGAGCCCCGCATCAGGCTCTCTGCTTGTCAAGGAGCCTACCTCCCCCTCTCTCTCTACCTGTCTCTCTGCCTACTTGTGATCTCTGTCTGTGAAATAAATAAATAAAAATCTTAAAACAAACAAACAACAACAACAACAACAACAACAAAAAATGCAGGGTGGGAGTTACAGGTTTCAGTGCCAACATGTGTAGCATGGGGAAGCTAATTGGTCACATCCTCATCAGAAAAGGCTGGACAAACCGACAACCCAGCCCTTCAAGCTACCATCAGAAACTGGGTCACAGGGCAACCCAACCCCCCAAATCTGGAGAGAGGTGAGACAGAGAGTGACAGCCAAGACCCATTCACCAGGAGGAGAATCTACTGGGGCCACACGTGGGAGGAACACCTGCATGGTAATTTGCATGAGTTGCTGGAGCCACAGCCTTGAGGGCACCCCTACATGTTCATGGGTTTGACACTCCCCATTCCCAGGGAATCCCACATGAGGTTCTCATAGCAAAGAGCCAAGAAAAACCCATTCCCAGTTGGGCCAGGGGAAGAGTAACCAAATGAAAGATGGCTAGAACGGTTCACAGACTCATCCTGCAGGCCTCTCCTAACCTGAGGAAGGGCAGTGGCCTGACTCTAGCTCTGCATCCTCCTCGGCTCACCCAAGGAGGAACAAAATAGTTCAGAAACTCTGGAGAGGGCTGGGTACAGAGGCCTGCTGGGAGACAGAAGTTTCATCCTTCTGATGAGGAGAATACGGAACATACCCCCCCTCAACTTACCGCCCATGAACGGGCTCCCATACAATCACAATGAGTGACAGTTAGAGATCTATAAGAGATGGACACAACTCAACAAGGAGAAAATGCTAAAGACCACAAGGCCCTAGAGGAACTGAAGCCTCGGGCACCTCTGGCTTCAGCACAAAATGAACACAATTCAGCTCCTAGCCAGATTAGCCTAAAACTGCACCCTAATGGCCCTTTACCTTAGTTCCTACACCAAATACCAACAACAACGAAAAATCCACAAAGCATGCCAAAAGGCAAGAAAAATCAGAATCTGAAAGGACAACAAGCATTACAACAAAACTCAGAGAGGACACATACACTGGAATTATCAGACAATTTATAATAATCATGATGAATGTGTTAAAGGTGCTAATGGAAAAAGTAGAAAAAAATGCAAGAACACATGGGTTCTATCAGCAGAGAGATGGAATTTTAAAGAACAAACTAAGGAAAATGGTAGAATAAAAACCCTACTAAAGAATGAAGAATGCCGGGGTGCCTGGGTGGCTCAGTGGGTTAAAGCCTCTTCCTTTGGCTCAGGTCATGATCCCAGAGTCCTGGGATCGAGCTTCACATCAGGCTCTCTGCTCGGCGGGGAGCCTGCTTCCCTTCCTCTCTCTCTGCCTACTTGTGATCTCTGTCTGTCAAATAAATAAATAAATAATCTTAAAAAACAACAACAACAACAACAACAAAATAGAATGAAGAATGCCTTTGTCAGGCTCACCAGAAGACTGAGCATACCTGACAGAAAAAGCAGTGAGCTTGAAGAGAGTTCAACAGAAAGTTCCCAAACTAAAAGACAAGCAGAACAGAACATCCAAGAACTGTAGGATAATTTCAAAATACATAACATATGCATAATGGGAATACTAGAATAAGAGAGAACGGGGAAAATTATTTTTTTTTTTAAAGTGAGAATCATGGTTGAGAATGTTCCAAAATCAATGACAGACACCAAACTATGGATTCAGGACGCTCAGAGAACATAAAGCAGAATAAATACCAAAAGAAAAAGAAAAAGTACACCTACTCATACAGCGGTGAGTTGGAAAAATCGAAGACAGAGTGCAATTCTTTAAAAAAGCCAGAGCAGGGGGGTGGGGGGTAGAACACCATACCAAGACAGGAGCAAGAAAAAGAATCAGGTCTGATTTCCCTTCAGAAACCATACAAGCAAGAAGAGAGCAGAGTGAAATAGTTAAAAACTGAAAGAAAATTACCAACCTAAAATTCTATTTCCAGCAAAACTACCCTTCAAAACTGAGAGAGAAAAAACACTCTCAGATAAGCAAAACCTGAGGCAGTGTATTACCAGCTGTTATGCACTGCAAGAAATATTAAAAGTTCTTCAGAGAGAAGAAAAGTGATTTGTCAAAAATGCAAATAAATGTAAACACAGGAAAAGAAAGAGGGAATAAATGAAGTTAAAATAAAATATTTTGGGGGCACTTGGCTTCCTTAGTAGGAAGAGAATGGGACTTTCGATCTCCAGGTCATTGGGGTTCAAGCTCCATGTTGGTTGTAGAGATCATTATAAATAAATGAATGAATAAATAAACTTAGAAAAATAAAATAAATACTTTATTTTTCTTACTTTTAATTGATCTAAAAGAAAATTGTTTAAACACTAACAACAGCAATGTATTGGGTAATTATAGTATATGGATAAGAGAAATGAGCAAAGTCATAAGGGAACAGAGAGAAGATCCCACAATACTGTCTAAAGATAACATCATTACATATCAAGTGATACAGTATTATTTGAAAGTGGGCTCAGTTTACTTAACAAACATATATTGCAAACTCTGGGGCAACCACCAAAAATGTTAGAAAGTTAGAAAAATATTAGAAACTACCAAAAATGTGTAACTGATATATTAACAGAGGAGATGAAAAGGAGTTATATACAATATTAAGAAGCAAAGAAGTCAGTTAAAGAAGGAGAAAAAAGACCAGATATAACGACCAAAAACAATTATGGGATACCTAGCTGGCTCAGGGGATGGAATTTGTGACTCTTTACTTAAAGATAAAATCTTTAGGGGTACCTGACTCAGGCAGCAGTAGAACATGTGACTCTTGATCTCAGAGTTGTAAGTTCGAGTTCCACTTTGGGTGTAGAGTCCTGGGATCGAACCCAGAGTCAGGGTCCCTGCTCAGTGGTAAGTCTGCTTCTCCCTTTCTCTCTGCCCCACCTCCCTACTCATACTCTCTCTCTCTCTCTCTCTCTCTCTCTCAAATAGATAAAAAAATGTCTAAAGAAAAATAAAATAAAATCTTAAGATAAATAAACACATAAAAATAAAATCTTAGGGACGCCTGCCTGGGTGGCTAAGTCAGTTAAGCAACTGCATTCAGCTCAGGTCATGATCCTGGGGTCCTGGGATGGAGCCCCGCATCAGACTCCCTTCTTGGCAAGGAGCCTGTTTCTCCCTCTCCCTCTGCCTGCCACTCTGCCTACTTGTACTCTCTCTCTCTGTGTCAAATAAATAAATAAAATACTATAAATAAATAAATAAATAGATAGATAAATAAAATCTTAAACAATTATGAACACTATGGATATTAATTCAATTATATCAGAATCACTTTAAATGTAAACTGTCCGAAAATGTTGGCTAAAAGTTAAAAGAGGGGATTTTCAAGGTGAATAAAAAAGCCAGACTCAATTATGTTGTTTAAAGAAGTCCACTGTAAATAAGAAGGCTCCATTTGAAAGTGAGAGCTGGAGAAGGATACAGCATGCTAATGCTAATCCCGCAGAGGCTAGAGTAGCTATGTTAATTTCAGACAACGCAAACTTCTGAACAAGGAAAATCACTGCAGATAAAGAGGGACATTACATAAGGACACAGGGGTCGGTTCTCTAAGACATAGTAACACTAAATGTATATGCAACTAGCAACAGAGTATCAAAATACAGAAGCACAAACTGGCAGACCTGCAAGGAAGAAATACACAAATCCACAGTCCTAGCGGACGGACACACCGTTCTGTTCAGGAACTGACAGATCCAGCAGGCAGGCAATCAGTCAAGACACAGCTGAGCAAAGCAGCACCAACAAACAACTTGATTGATCTGACACACAGAATATTCCAACCAAGAATAACAGAATATACTTTCCTCTAGCTAACAGGGAATGTTCTAGGCCATAAAACCCACCTTAACAAACAAACAAACAAACAAAATAAATAAAATCAAAATCATTAAGCTCTGCTTTCACATCACAATGGTCCTAAATTACAAGTCACTGACAGAAAATTGGAACATCCCCAAATATCTGGAGATTAAACAGCACACTTTTAGATAACATTTGGTGCAAGGAAGAAGTCTCAATCAATCAATCAATCAATCAATCAATAAAAAACATTTGAAATGAATGAAAATAAAAATAAAAGTTACCAAATGAGTACCATGTAGCAAAAGCGGCACTTATGCGGAAATTTATAACATTAAATGCATAGATTAGAAAAGCAGAAAGATCTAAAGTCAGCCCTCCAAGCTGCCTCTTTAGGAAATGAGAGTTAGAAAAGCCATTTTAAGCCCAAAGCAAGCAGAAAAAAAAAAAAAAAAAAAAAAGACACAGTAAAATACTGGTGCAGAAATCAATGAAATCATAAACAGGAAAACAATAGAGAAAAACAACAAAAGCCCTGGGCTGGTTCTTCAGAAGATCCATAAAATTGACAACATCCAGTCAGGCTAAAATCGTGAAGAGTAAGAGGAGTACAGATGTCCTGTGCCTACTAGCAATGTCACGTTTTTGGGCATCCTCACTGAAAACATACAGCAAAACAACAATTAAAAGAGGAAAGATAGTGAAAGGAGGAAGTATGGCATTATTTCATTTAGGTTGTCCTCATTTTAGCTGAAAAGCTAAAGTGTAGCAGTCTTGACAGGTCTGATGGTTTTGGTTTTCGAAGACCAGAAGGGCAGTATTTTATTCGACTAGGACGTGTTTTCCAGAGGGAAATGGGGTACAGCAGGCAGCATTCCCCACTCCCTCACGTCTCACTCCATAAAGTGTCAAAGGGTTACTTGTGAATCTGCCTTTTGGTTAGGCCTTCCACAGTTTCTCTAAGTTTTCTTATTCACGATCTATTCAATCCTTGCAGAAGTCCCGAAAAGGAAGTAATCTGAGTACTGTTCCCTCTCTTTAGATGAATAAAAGGAGAAATTTACAGAGAGTCTCGAGGTTTGCAGAAGACCTAGCACATTCTGAAGCCTGGAGCAGGATTTAGAGCCCCCATCCCTGCAGTCTTGCAACCCCGCCCTCAAGCCAGGACCACACCTGCTCTGCGGTAAGGTGCTCGGCGGTAATGTGCCCTGCAGGCCCCACGGTCCCTCATGCTCCTGACGTTAACTGCCCATGGTCAGATGAGCAGAGCTGGGACATAAAAGCGCCCTGAAAGAGGGCCCTGCAGGAAAAACGTGGCAGTTCGGATGGCTTGTGTTATTTATCAGTAACAGGAGGCTTCTCCGTGTTCGTTCCCCATTCCTCTTCGAGCCCCCAGCAGCCATCAGCCACTGCAGACACGGTTCATTTATCTGCTGGAAGATACCTTCGTCGTGTATGAAATAATAAAATGTGTGTGTGTCAGCGGGCAAAATTACAATTAAATGAATTTTAGAACGAGAATCATTTAGTTCATTGTAAAATATAACCGCAACTAAAAAAAAAAAAAGTACAGGCACCTACTTAAAGTCAGTTAAACGTCTGACTTTGGATCTCAGCTCAGGTTACAGTCTCGGGGTCTAGGGGATGAACCCCATGTCAGGCTCCATGCTGGGCCTACAGCCTGCTTAAGAGTGCCTCCCTCCCTCTGTCCCACCTCTCTCTCTGTCCCTCTCTATTAAAAAAAAAAAAATCAAAAACATTAATTGCCATAATCCTTAGGATTTAGGATCCCTTTTCGTCAGCATATTTTCTAAGTTTGAACCACTTGGCATATGACAACTGGATCTCACAGTTGTTTTCGCTTGATGATGTATTATAAACATTTTCCCATGTCCACAATCTCCAAAAATCTTATCTAATTAGAGCAGGATATTTACTTAACCATACTTAGATGTCTTCCATTTGGGACTGCTTAGATGTTTTTCCATTTTCCACACACACACACACACATGAGAGGCATTTGTTCAATGCTTATTTAAATGCTATTTCCTTCCTTTTCCCCACATTGAATATCATATCCTTGAGCTAGATTCCCCAAAGCTCAAATGTCAGCAGGATTTGTGGTTGCAAATAAAAATCCAGCCTTTATTCATCTGTCCTTAAGCCATCCCTCCCCCTCAGCTGGCCCCAGTCAGGCCTACAAACGTTTTCCTTCTGCGGAGCCAACGTGATTTACCCTTGACCACTTCCTGTTCTGTTGGAGCCTTCATCAGATTAGCCATCATATTAGCCAATGTTCCTCTTACCTAATTCCTCTTAGAAATCCTTTCAAATAAGAATGTCTTGTTTACTGAGAAAAATCTTTCTTACTAACCAAGGTACTTATTATTGTGTCATGGTAGTTACATTGTAACCAGACTGACTGGAGATACACAGAATGGTATTGATAACATACAGAGGGCCCGTACAAGGAGAGAGCCATACACAATTTAAACTAACATCATACGAACGACGTTTGCAGCTTCCAGATGCTTATTCTTGTCAGCCGCTCATTTAAGGGCCTTTGCCATTTGGGATCAACTTATAGATGCCATTGGGTTTAAAAACCACCCTGTGGGGATGCTTCAGAAAGAAGAACACATAACACTTCAGGCAGATCTGAAAGTCCTTTATTTATTTTTTAAGTGGATTGCGTTGAGTTAAAACTTTAACACCCTGAAGCGGCAGGTACCAGGTCCTGTGTTGGGAACAGGAGGAAGATGTGTCCTTCCTCCAGGAACCCAGCCCACAACAATGCACCCTAAGAAAGTGTGACAAACAGACGTGGACATCTCAGCCTCTGCTCTACGGCCCAGGAGAGCTGCAAAGAGGACAGAAGCATGGAGGACAGTACCTTGGTCAGAAAGGTTTTACCTCCCGGTAAACAATGCCATCTTTTCAGGTTAAATGTAATTTCTATAAAATTGTGCCTTGAGTTTCTCCAGACTAAATGGCAGTTATATTTTGTTGACATAATAGGACACGTGTGTCAACATCAATTCTCCAGGTTTTTTGGGGTATTTTTCTTTTTTTAACACTCTGGAGCTAATACTGGTTTCCAAGATTTAAAAATAGTTCATTTTGTAAAGCTCATAGGCCAGAGGCTCAGGGCCTGCTGTGTCCGGTGAGTAAAAGGATGCTCTCTCCACACCACGTCATCCACAAAATGCCAGAGCAGCTCAGGGACTCCATGAGGCCTGAGGGGCCACGCAGAGCTCCCAGGAAGTGGCAGAGGGGGACTGGCAGGGTGCCTGGCAGAGAAGGGAGCGGGATGTGGGAGAAAACAGGTGATGTGGGGGCAGGGGTACCCTGGGATGCCCTGGACCATGGGGGCATGTCAGGTGACAGCCGGCAATGCAGCCAGCCAGGGACAACAGGCCAGAGAATGGAACCGGCCAGCAAAAGACACAGGCTTCCAAGATGCCGGAGAAAACATGGAGCAGCTATGAAAGCAGAGGTTCAAGGAAGAAGGCGCTCTGTCCAACAGCCTTCCCTGGGCCTGAACGTGCGGGACATGCGGTGGGCGCACTTTACTTGAGCCCATTAGGCTGGTAGGGAGAGTGCCCGTGTGTGGGGAAAATCACCATCGGGGGAGGGAGGTGGTTGGGAGACAGACAGGGGCAGCCCGGGGAGGGGGATGAGGAGGACCAATAGCAATTCACGCAGTGCCAAGGTGAGAGTCAAGGCAAATCCCAAAGATCGAGATGTTGTTCGTCCAACCCAACCTCCTCAATTCATACACTGAAAAAAATACAGTCCAAGGATATTTCTAACTGAACTGATACCGAATTGAGCTCAGTCCCTTGAAGAGTAGACGCCAAGTAACACAGGCCACAGAGAAGAGGGTGTAGGGATAGGCGGGAACCTCAAGCATCAGGCCTCAGCTCCGGACACCCAGTGGGGGTGACAACAAGAACACGGCCCGGATCAGCACCACACGTGCTACTGAGCGGCCCGCCAGTGGGTGACCCCAGCCAAGGCCTCTACACGGGGGTGTGGAGGCTCGAAAGCCCAGTGAACCCCCAAAGAAACACATGGGGACCAGTCCCTCCAGACCAGTGCTACGGCAAGGAAATAGATACAGCGAGGAGATACAACGCGGGCCGCTCCTGTGATTTTACATTTTCTGGCACTTTTTTTTTTTTTTTTTTAAGATTTATTTGAGAGAGAGAGAGAGAGAAAGCAGGGGGAGGAGCAGAGGGGGAGAGAGAATCTCAAGCAGACTCCCCAGTAAGCAGGGAGCCAGACACAGGGCTCGATCTCAGGACCCTGAGATCATGACCTGAGCCGAAATGAAGAGCCAGAAGCTTCACGGACAGCACCACCCAGGTGCCACTGCCACATTTTTTTAAAACGTAAAAATAAGCAAGGGAAATTAACGTTAGTAACATTTTATTTAAATAACATCACGTCAATATGCAATCAATATAAAAGTTATTACTGAGGTATTCTGCGTCTCTACTCTGTGTTTCACATGAGATCCCGGAAACCTGGTGTACTTTCTACATGCACAGAAAGCTCCCTCAGGACTGGTCACAGGCTCAGGAGCCCAGGTAGCTACAGGTTACATGCTGGTCAGTCCAGCGCCCCCCACTGCCCTGGTGCTCTCCCCCTTCTGCCGGGGTTTGCTTCTGCCGCACCAGGAAGAGGTCCTGCCTTCCCCAGATAAACCCGGTCTTGTAGACAGCAGCCTTCCCCGCCCGGCTGGCCGGACACAGCCCAAGCCGGTCCTGAGCTGGTCCCCAGGAGAAAGCCTGCGCCCACAAGCCTGCACGCGGGCCAGGAACTAAGAGAAAACAAGGTCACCATCATGGAAGCAGGGCACTGGGCCAAAGAAGAAGGAGTCATGGGAGTGATTAAAGTATTAACAGATAAGAACTGTCCCCTCGGCCACTCTGCGGCAAGGGGAATGCTCATTTAAGAAGAAGGAACTGAAAACACTTCCTTCTGAAACATGCTCACATTTGCCTATCCAGAGCCCAGTCCCTGGGTGAGGACTCTGTGACTAATCAGCATTAAAAACAAAAGAAAAAACACACACACCTTAAATTCTGAGCTATTGCACAAATGGGAAAAAGCTGAGGATGAGTGGCATTGCCACAGGATAAGGGACTCCTGGGTGTCCCAACTGGCTGTTTTTCCTGGAACGAAACTGGAATTTACAAAATCCCAAAAGTCTAAGAGGGTCACACCTGCCTGCTGATTACATAACCCCGTACCCCATCTCGTTCTGGAAATGCCTCCCCAGCCCCCTTCCCTCCCTCCCTCCTTGTCCTCGCCCTCACTCTCACTGCGTATCCCTTCCTCCGCCTGGAACCGAGGAGGTTTGCCAGAGGAACGGGCAGACAGGACAAGAGGAGGGAAGGAGGAGCAGATGAATTTGCTCCGGGACTCAAGCCTCTTTGGAGGGGAAAGAGGCCTACGCAGTTCGACCAATACTCATGGAGCACCTACTCGGTGCCAGGCACCGGGCCGGCTGCCAAGGGGCACAGAGATGAGCAGGACAGGGCGGTGACTCCCTGCTCCTCACCGCGCCCGAAACTACAAATAACTCGGGGAAGGTTCGGATGTGTGCACGCGACACGGGCAAGACCCCGAGACCATGTGAGCCACGTGCACACGGGCCCCAACCTCGCCCGGAATGATTCCCGCCTTTCAAAGCAGAGCGGGTAAGCCAAGCAAGCAAGGGCAAACCCACACGGGCAGCGGGCTTCGCGCTCCGCGCTGTCCCATCCGCTCCAGGACCATCTTCCCGGCCCCCGTGGCCTCTCCCTCCCCCAGCTCCCCGTTCACCTGCAGCCACGGTGTGCTCCGAAAAGCCCATTCTTCTTGGACAGAAGGACAAGTGTCGCCGAACTCCCGCCACCCTCTTGCCACCTGAACAGGGAAGGGAGCCTGCAGCGCGCTGTGCCATTGGGACCCCCGGGGCGCCCAGCAGGAGGGCAGAAGGTGCCGCGCCAAGGACAGAGGAGCCACAGAGCAGAACGTGGCCCTCGTGAGCAGCCCCGAGCCGCAGAGCCGGGACCAGCAATGCCCCTGCCCGCCACCACAGAGGAAACAAACATGAGCCCGTTGCTCTAAGTCCTTGCTCATGAGCCTTCCGCTTGAGCCAAACATACGGGAGCACACGAAGACACATAATTAACATGTTACAGGTCAAATCGTGTCCCCAAAAGTCACGCTGGGCTCCTAACCCCCCAAATCTATGGCTGTGACCTCACTAGGGTCTTTGACAACAGGGCGGGCCCGACACTGGGACAACGGGTGACCGGCTGCTGCCGCCCACCTGCGTTCATTGGAATTGCCGCAGTCACCGTCCCAGCGACCGGGTGGCTTCTAACCAACAGACGCCCGTTTCTCACAGTTGAGAAGGCTGGAAGCCCAGACCCAGGTGCTGGCAGACTCGGTGTCTGCTGAGAGCCCGGTGTCCTGCGCAGTCGGCTGACCGTCCACTCACTGTGCCCTCACCGCAGGGGCGCTCAGGGGGCCCTCCGGGGTCTGTTTCTCAGGACACCCGCCCCATTCACAAGTGCTCCCCACTCCTGACCTAAGCACCTCCCGAAGGCCCCACCTCCTCACACATCACACTGGGGATGAGGTTCGGGGGCGTCCGCTGGCTGCAGAGAAGGCCCCCATGCCCGAGGACAGAGGCGAGTCAGGAAGGTGTCAGTGCCCACGCCTGGGAGGCGGACGCTACACCCCGACACAGAGGTGGTTTCTTAGGGTCCCGCAAGCGGAGGCAATACAGACACCTTTCTTCTTTCCTCCGCTACATCCAGCCCTCCCCGCCGCGCCGCCGGCCTCCTACAGCCACACTGTCCCGGTTCCCAGGGCCTGCGGCTGACGCTTCATTGAGACGCGGAGAAGAAAGAAGGGACTGTGATCTCAGCAGAGCGCCAGGTCTGTCTCATCCACACCAGGCACCGGGGCCGCCGCGCCTGCCAAGCCATTAGGAAGAAGGAAACACAGTTTTAGCCAATAATCCCCAACCCAAGGCGCCAGCTCCGAACGTCTTCTTTCTGGAAGCTCTTTCTCTCCCACAGTGCTCGGATACCGAGCGCTGCTGTGTGTGCTCCCAAGGATGACTGTGCGGCAAACGGGGCATCGGGAAAAATCACTTTCTGGGACTGTTGGTTTCAGGGGCCCCCGAGCTCCCCATAAGCCTTCGCACTTCGTGAAGCTCCTGGAGCACACAGCCTGTGCGAAGTGCGTGAACGGGAACTGGAACCAGAGACCGAACGAAGGAGAGCGCAAGGCACTGAAGAAACCGAATCCCCTGGATACGAGTTACCCCGCACACAGGCTCTAGGATCTTTGCAGCTGATCCTTCCGGTTCCTCTGTGGGGAGAACCATGTGACTCAATGGCCCACAGTGTGTGTCCCCGACCCTCTTTCTAGGAACCCCGACCACCTCTCCACCCAGAGAGCCTCAGTCTCCCACTGGAAAAACCCAAACAGGTAAGGCGGAAGGAGTCCACCTCAGAGGGTCTGACCACCAGCCGGGAGCTCAGGATCCTCTAGAACAAATCCCGCGTGGCCCCACCCCGCGCCCCTCGGCATGCGGCACTGGGCTGCCTGTCAGCGCTGTTCTGCCCTGCAAGTCTGCGCTCACTGATGACCGTCTCCAGCGTTTGCGTGACACACACTAGGAGTCGCACACTGTGGTCCTTGTGCACACCCACAGAGCAAGGCCCACGTCTGCCTCATCGTCCCCAGTGTCACAGAGTGCCTCCAGGCAGCCCAGCAAGCCCTTGTCTGAAGCTGGAATGGACCTGGTCTGCTGTCAACACAACCACAGGGCCCAGGACTGGCAAGGCCTTCTGTGCTCCACCCCTGACCCACAGGGCCGCGTGCTCCAGCCTTCATCCTCCAGCCCAAACCAACACTCCCGCCTGCTCTGTGCTCAGTGTCTGACGGTCCTGCGGGGCGCTGTTCAGTGGACTCATCTCCTAGAGAGAACCCTCTGGAGCAGCTCAGATCATGCTGGAGGAAAGAACGTAAACTCGAATCCCATTTCTTCGTTTCCCTCCTGAGCCAAGTTTCTCGATCTTGTATTCAATCACTTAACACACATGGACTTAGAAAGTGCATGATATGTGCTAGGGGCATGCAAAAATGAGTAAGTTGTTACCCTTGTAGGGCTTATGATCTAGCAGAGGAAATCAAACAGTTACATAAACCACTAAAATTAGGGGAGAGAGTTTTAAGTGCAGTCATAGGTTGTGAAGGAGAAGTTGCTATGGAAGCATCTGGAGGAGAGAACATTTCGGCCTGCAGACGGGAGAGGGACAGCCAGGGCTTGGGAGGGAAGGGGCTGGCCAGGACCCAAGGCCTGAAGTTCCAGCCTGTGCTCCAGACACGTCCAGTGTCCCATCGCAAGATGCCAGCACCCAGGGAGTGGACCCACCTCTAGCCCCACGTTAATGATTCTACAGCTTTGAGAGAAAGGCGGTACGTGTTCCCAGACTGGAAGGACCACTAGGAAGGGGGCACACAGAGATGGCAGGACGACGCCCAGGACCCCAGTCGGAAGCCTGCTGGGAGAACCACCCCGGAGAGATGGGCTGGGGCCACGCAGTGAAGAATCCCAGAGGCTCAACCAGGGGCACACTCAGTACCCAACAAGAAATGGAGGTAGCTGAGGTTGTCCCAGCAGCAAAGTGACAAGAGGTCCACGGAGAGATGAGAAGGGACTCCACTGGGGTTGACAAAATGCTTCCCAAGAAAGTCAGGAAGTACCTGTGTAGACTCTGGCTTCGGAACAGCTGTTGAAGAGAACGTTTTACCTCGAGGAAGAAGAGGGTGCCTAATACAGAGGTCTGCATGCTTCTGGGAAGGGGACGTTTCCCATCACCCACAAGCTGGGGCAGAGGGCCAGCCCCTCTGCCCCGCAGGCTGCCCTTCCTGCGGGAGAGACAGGCAAGCCTGACGGGGGAGGGGGTGGCGGGGAAGGCAAGTGATGGGGGGCGGGACAGCCCGCAGACAACCCAGCCACCGGGGGGCAAACAGGGAGGATCAGAGCGTACCCCGTCAGTAGCCGGTTAACACATGTCCCAGAGGAAGTCAGACCGTAGAGGAAGGGCTCCCACACGGTCCACAGACCAGCAGGAGGGCAGTGGAAGTCTGGGAGGCATTCTCTCCATGCTTGAGACAGCCTGCACGGGCCCACCTCCCTCCAGAGAGCCTTAAAATGCTGCCTCCCCCAAAGTCACACATGCCCTTTCCAAAGAACTGCTTAGAGCCTGACCCTTTGGCAGTCATAAAGGGTCCCAGGAAAATCACGTAAGTAGGAGGTCTTCCGAGGACAGACACAAAACCTTGTTTAGCCAATAACCCTGCTAGGGAAGCTCCCCTCTGTTCTACTGGGCCTGGGCACAGGCTCCCCACCCCCACCCCACAGAGCTGTGCCAGTTGGGGCAGAAGCTACGGGAGCCCGCAGCTGCACTGCTGGGCCCGATTCCCAGCTCCGAGGCCCTCCGCAGCAGGCCATAGGCCGCGACAGGCCTAGGGAATCACAGCGGCCCTGCTCAGGGTACAGCAATGCAAGAGGACAGGTTCCCGGATTGTAAAAATGATGGCCGCTGCCGTGGTTCTGCTCACCTTCTCGGAACCCAATCTCCTCCAGCAAGCAGACCTGGGGGGTTGCGGGGAGGGAAGTGAAGGGACAGAGGCTCCAAAACTAAACAAGGAAAACCCCACAGTGGCAGGACCGTTTAGAAGACACCAGCCATGAAAGCAACTGTTGACACTTGGGAATCCCGGTTGGAACGACGATCAGAGACAGCCAGCCTCCTGGAGAACAGGCCTGTGGCAGCGCGGCCGGCCCTCAGCTCCCGGCCCACCCTGGCTGCCAGAATCTGACCTTGACCCTCCCATGTGGTCCAGCTAACGGGGACTCTGGCACCCCCGGCTCCAGCAGACAAACCCCTCATTGCGGCCCGCTGCACTCTACACACCAACCCCACCCCATAGAACAGTCTGAGAACATGCGCCACCCCCCCCCCAAACTGTGGCTGCCATAAGGTCACAGGATATATATATTCTTTCCTGAGTCCCACATGGGCTTCAATAGTTACCATGTGCCTGGCCTTGGACAACCCAACCACTCTCTGTTTCACCTCCATCCTCTGCAAGGTGGGGACAGGCACAGTGTCCATTGTGGAGGGCCCTAGAAGAACGGGGCCACTACCAGGGCCCTATCAGGTGACAGGACCTGCCACGTGACTGCTAACTGCTGTGTCCTCTCTCTCCTGCGGCCAATCCTAACTGCTGTGTCCTCTCTCTCCTGCGGCCAACGCTAGGTGAACTTGGAGATGCTGGCTGCTACACTACTTCCCACCACCCACGAACTGATTTGTCCTGGTAACACTGCATCTACCTTGTCAAATTGCTCCCCCAGGGGAAGCCCGGATCTCAGAGTCCAGGCCATTGAGGAAATATGCTCCAATTCAGATTTTAGATTCCAGGAGGAAAGGCAGATGGACAGTCTCGCCCCCAAGAACCACCACCTCCAAAGCCTATCTCTCAACACATCATTTGTAGGCGAAAACACTCTTCTTGAAAAATCCCTAAAATTGGTTGCATTTGGTGAGTTATCCTGCAATGCTGATTCTCCTGGGAAACACCGTTAACACAGCACAGCATTATTTCTGGATCTTGGAAATCACTTCAGCCAACACCTGAGTTTTACAGTGCAATATCTGGGGCCACACGAGAAGGCTAAGACCTTGCCGTTGGTCCCTGGCTGGGTCAGAGGCTGTACAAGCTCCGTCCTTCCGGACTAATCCCCAGCAAGTATGTGAACAGTTGCTGCGATTCAATTTCTTCCTCTAATTAAGAAAAGCTATTCATGTGTGTCAGCAACGCCAAAACAGAGGACAGAGGAAGCCGGTCCTCGGAATGATCACCTCAGATGACTTTCCTAGCCGTTAAGGAAAGGCACCTTCAACTTAGTTCTTGGATCTCCAAGGTAGGAAGCTACCCAAGTGAATATGGAGAGGGTCCATCCTCCTCAAAAGCAATCCATTCTGCTCACAGCCTCCTGGCTCCCTCTGATATGCCACACCCAGAGATCCAGGGGCAGGGGCGGTCCCTGCTTGGTCAGATGCCCTGCTCGCGTCTAAGGCCTCAGTATCCCCACGAGGGACTCCAGACCTCCAGACCCCCGGAGCAGCTGACACATCCCCATGCCCACCAGCCCAGCACAGAGCAGGAGAAAGAACGGCTTTGCAGTCGGACCGCTGGGGCCAGGCCCGCCACAGCCCTGGGGGGGTGCCCAGGCTGGGGTCTCTGACCTCTCTTCCCTCCAAGTCCCAATGAGCAGCTGGGCTAGGAATCCGCGGTGACCATCTAGCTCTGTGATTCTCAGTCTGCAGGACAGGCCTCCTCCGGTCTCACTACCAGAGAGAGAGGCTCTCAAGAGGAGGGGGAATTTGAACAAAAGAAGGCAGCAGGGCCAAATTATGAACCACAATGGGAAAAACAAGCGACGTGGCTCCCAGCTTCTGGCCGAGCCCCAGATTCCCCCGCTAAATGTCAGCAGCTTCGACTGAAGAGTGTGTGGGGTCCCGTCCAAGTCCCAAACCACACCAAGACTACAAGAGAAGCACCGGCCTCTAGGGCAGATCTGCACGTGGGAATGACGCACTACCAGACCAGGGGCACTCCGTGTGCTCCTAAAGCACACGTGTGTCAAAGTGCTCTGCCGGTTGTCCATCCTCAATCCATGCATGGCCTGTGGGTGCCCACCCAGGCACTCCTCTCTGTGGCTCCGCCCCCCGCCCCTGAGTTCCCAGCTCTCCCCCGGTACTGGCATTAGAATCAGGGCCCCTTTAAACGTGTAAACCTCCAAACTCCAACTGTGATGGATCTGGAAAATTCCCATCCCATTAAAATTAGGTTATTTGCATCCCATTTTCTCCTGAGATCTGCAAACCATGCCTGACCTCTGGTAAGTGGTACAGGAAGCACAGGTCCCAGTAGGTGGGAGATGGGGGAGTGGGTCGGGCTCTAGAGGCAGCACTGGGCACACGGCACACCTCCTTCATGACACAAAGCAGGGTTCAGCTCACTCATTCTACTCTACTCTTCCAAAATCATCAAGGGCTCCCACCGCCACCGGATCAAGACCCAAGTCAGCCTGCAGTTCAAAGACCGTAATTTGTCCCCATCAAATGTCTCCACTCACATTTCCTTCCCACTCTTTACAAAATAATAAAAACAAACATTATAAAGTCACTAGAAAACCACAAGGGACCAGGTCCCTCATCTCAGTATTGGAGAAGGGAAGCTCAGACCCACGGGAAAGGTCCTGGCCCCACACACCTCCTGTTCCCAACCCCTCCTCCAGCACGCAGTTCCCTCCCACCGGGTGCCCTTCCTACCACACCTCACCTGCCCCACCTTCCAGCTTTGACTCCGGAGCCCTCCCTCACAAAGGGGCCCTGACCCTGTCTGCGTGGACTTACTTTGTGCCCTGCCCTTGACCTCAGAACACATCTCCTCCGCTGGCTGATCTGGGGTGGGGGCACCCCCTCATACACTCCCCCTTCACTAGAATGTCTCCTTACCTATCCCCAGGCCCCACTCCCAGGGAAGAAGCTTCCCGGCAGAACTGTGCGTCGCGGCACAACTGTGCATCGCGGCATGTCCAAGTCAGAGGTCTTCCTAGTGCAGGGGTCACATGCCCCTTCCCCGGGACAGCGACACCCGCTCCGGATATCCCCTGGGGACTTTCTCTAACCCTTTTCAGTCACCCAGACTTCTTCCAGGCACAAGACAAGCACAGGGTATTTGTTGGACATTTTTTTTTTTTAATTCACTGAAAAGAAAGGCAGGGAGGGAACTTTTTAAGTGACCATCCTAGACCTGACCATGGAGATCATTAGGGTACAGTTAGTAGCCCCTTCCTCCCCGTGACCCGAGCCTTGCCCAAGCGACCAGCGTTGGGCGCCCAGGATGGTGCCAGGACCTGGGGCACCGCCAGAGGGCAGATGCAGAGACCCTGCAGGAGCGGAGGGCTCCGAGGGAGGGCAGCGGCCGCGGCCACCGGGCTGCGGGGATGGGCAAAGCGGGGGCGCGCGGCACCCGGCCGGGCTGACCTTCCCGCAGCCTCCGCGTCCAGGCGGTTCGCGCTTGCCAGACCCGGCCGGCCCGCGGGCCTGCGTTTGACCCCCGCCCGAGAGACGCCCCCGCCCGCCCGGCCGGGGCACCGGGGACGCAGCGCCGCAGAGCGGCTCCCGGCCGGAGAGGCGACGCGGGACCCGAGCTTCCCGAGCGGCCGCGGCGCTGGGGCGGCCGAGGGGCAGGGCAGGGCAGGGCCGGGCCGGGGTGGCGCCCTCGGCCGGGAGCCCGCGCGTCCCCGCCCCGCCCCCAGCGCCCGGGACCCCGGCGCGGCCCCGTCCCTCCGTCCCCGCTCGGCCGCGCCCCGCTCCCGCGATGCCGACACAAAGCGACGCGCGTCACCCACCTGGTCCCGCGTGGCCGGGGCTCCGGGGACCGCCGCTCCCGCTCGGCCGCGGGCGGGGCTCCGAGCGCTGCGCCCAGGCCGGGTGTGCGGGGCCGCGTGCGGTGCGCCCTCCCTGCCCGCGCCGCGCCCGCCGGAGCCGCCCTTTCTGCCCAGCCCGGCCTCCAGCGGGGCGCGCCGCCGGCGGGGGACAGTGGGCGGCGGCGAGCGGC
>NW_019154119.1:18613634-18695558 GCF_002288905.1 Enhydra lutris kenyoni
AAAAAAAAAAAAAAAAAAAAAAAAAAAAAAAAAAAAAAAAAAACGGCCGGGCTCGGGCTGCGCTTCTGCGGGCTCCGCCCACCGCCCGCCCTGGGCGGCGCCTCTGCCCGCCGCGCGCGGGGGACAGCGGGGTCGTTGCTCGGTGGCGGCCGCGGCGACTAGGGCCGGGACACCAGCCCTCGCCGTGCGGGAGGCGTCAGCCGGCGGGGCAGGAAGCGGGCGGCCGCGGCGCTCCCCGCCGGCCGATGGGGGAGCCCTGGGCCGGGCAGTGGGGCCGGGCTACAGTCCCCGCGCGGCTCCGGCCTGACCCGAGCCCGCAGAAGCGCAGCCCGAGCCCGGCCGTCCAAGGACCTCGCTGTGGGGCCGTCAAGGCGTCCCGGAAGGCTCTTTCCATCCCAGCACCTGGTGGCTCTGATGGACGGAGGAGAGCCAGCCGGACGGTCGGCACCCGAGATCCGGGCGCAGCAACCCACCTCCTGTTCTAGGCTTCCCGGTTCGGTGCAGTCCGAGACTGTGGAAGGCAGAATTCCTGCAGGATTTACTTTTGCCACTCCCTCTAGGAGCTAGAAGTTGTCCAAGTGTTGAATTGTGCGCCTCTCGGGCATGCACCGCTGAACAAAACTTGTTGGTGTGTATGAAACAATGCCTCCTTCAACGCGTGGACTCCCCTCCTGAATGGCGGGGAAGCAGCCCGGAGAGCGGCCTTCCTCAACACCATCCCCTCCTCTGCGGGCTCTGAGTTAGAATGCCTCCACCTGCCAGACCCCCTTAAGCGTGTTTCTCATTGTGCTGCCCTGTTTCTGGCTGGGAGACACAGGTGATAAGAGTGCACGTGTCATCACCATCTGGGGAGGGACCAAGTAGATCAGGTAAGCACAAAGCGACGCGGACATGACTGATACACCAAACTCTACGGACTCTGCCGTCCTTAACGATTATCCCTCCCATTTCGGTCCATTATACAAGGTTCTCAACTACCTGGAGGCTGTGTAGGAGTTATCTTCCTCTGCTACATACTCATCTTTTTTTAAAGCATAAATTTGTCCCATCTCCACTGAGAAGTTATTCTGGTCAATATCTCCCCTTCTCAAAGACATGAACAGGCGCCTGACCTTGAAGGTCTCTCAAATTCTTCACAGAAGTGTCATTATTGAAGAAAAAGGCACCATGAGGGGCACCTGGGTTATTCAGTTACTTATCCCGGAGTCCTGGGGTCCAGCTCCACTCAGGCTCCCCTCTCAGCAGGGAGTCTGCTTCTCCCCCAGCCTCTGCAACTCCCACCCCCAGCTGGAGCTCTCTCTCTCTCTCTTGCTCAGTCTCTCTCAAATAAATTTTATTTTATTTTATTTAATGAAAGAAAAAGGCACAGTGAGAAGAATCCTAATACTCGGTTGCTCTGACCTCTCAACAGATGAGAGTGGTTCCTCACAGAACCAGTATTCGCCCCTCCTGGAATGTGGTCAGGGCACCAGACAGGACCCAGCGATGAATGGGCAGATGGATGGATGTCTGCAAATCCACCAGGAATGGAAATGAGCCCATGTACTCCATGCTGGATGGGTCCATACTGGATATCATTTCTACCACAAACAGGGGCATAGGATTTCTAAGGGAAAGAAGCGACTGGAACTGGCAGGGAGAGTGCTCAGAAGAACCATGCTCTCAGCCAAGTGTGTAACTGAGAACGGGGGTGTGCTCACGAGTTGACCTGTGTATGACTTCATTCCCACTCTGTCTTCATTAATGACGTCAGTCAGGGAACGAGGACACCATGAGTGATAATTAAATTTATATACAATACATCTCAAACAATTGTTTTCTATGATGACTTCATCCCCTATCTCCAGATCTCTGAACTTGTCAAACATTAAGCTTGTTTCTGTGTCGATCATGTCCTCTGTCACACTTTATGTTTTGGATATTTACTGTCTGGTTGTTAGATCTCAAAATTCTATAGAATAGTGATGAAGTCATTTTTCTATGTGTCTCCCATAGGGCCCTGGACATGCTAAGCGCTCAATAAATAAAGAGTGAGATCATCTACTGTGAGCTTTGCCTTGGAGCGACCATCCTGGTTCTCTCCAGGGATAAGCTGCCTGTGTCTCTCAAGGTCACGTCCACTCCTCAGTCCATTGCCTTCACAGGTCATGAGCTGGGGCCATCTTCCCCCAGAGGTCTTTCATGTCAAGCCCATTTTAAAAGATATCCATTGTTCCTAAGTGTTTGTGACTCATCATTCCCTCACGGAACAAGTGTCATTTTGATTACCTACTAGAGGCAAGGTTCTGTGCTAGATGGTTAAACAGACTGCCACCATACATGGTCCCAGACCAGAGAAATGGAATTCCATTCTCAAGTTTCTCCTCTCAACAGAAAATGGGGGGAAGCTCAAGCTTCACACTCATGGCTTAAAATAAAAACATTTTAGACAGTTAGTATGAATTTATAATCACACGTTCTATAAGTACAGAAAATTTGTCCTTCCTTTTATTTTTAAAATCAATTTAAAGCACCTGGTTGGCTCAGTCCATTAACTGTTGGCCTCAGGTCATGATCTCAGTGTCCTGCCCAGGATGGAGCCCCAGTCAGGCGCTCTGCTCCTCCCCACTGCTCGTCCTCCCTCCTCTCTCTCCGTGTCTCTCTCAAAATGGATAAATAAAATATTTCTACAAAAATCAAATAAAATCAACTTAGATGCAATCCCTTGTTTCTAGAGAGCCGCCAGTCACTAAATGCCGGTTATTGTTCTGACTCTCTTGGCTGGGATGCCCAAGAATCAGGAGGGTTTCATGGTTCTGGCAATGAGGGATGTGACCCGTATTCACCCTCAGCATGTGGCCAGGTCTTCTGACAGTCCCCTCCAAGGCACGCTATCCCTTTTGAGCAGGCTGGCCACAGTTGCTCATCAAAGGGCTCAGTTCCCCAGGGGCCCCAGGTGGCCTGAGAGGGACAGGGCAAAGCCAAGTCTCTGCCACTCTCAGAACTTCGTGGGAAAGCTCCCCAGATCTGCACTCCTGCTTCCTGCCTCTCAAAGGCCTCCTTGGGGTGCCTGGGTAGCTCAGTAGGTTGGGTATCTTCCTTCAGTTCAGGTCATGACCCCAGGGTCCTGGGATCCAGTCCCATATAGGATTCCTTGCTCAGCGGGAAGCCTGCTTCTCCCTCTTAATCTGTCTCTCTCTCTCTGTTTTTCATGCATAAATAAATTATATATATATATATATATATATATATATATATATATATATATCAAAGGCCTCCTCTTTCTTTCCCAGCCTACACATCCCAAATTCCCATCCATGCACAGAAAGTCCACATGAGACAGGATGAAGAAGGATTGTCCCCAGGCAGCTCTGCCATCAGCTCTGCAAACACCCTTGGAGCTAGAAAAAAATGCAAGGTTCCAGCAATTTTCCTAGGCAGTCCGGAGAGAAGATGCAAAAAAGGAAGCTTACATTACTATCACAGGAAATATGTGGTCAAAACAACCAGAATAATAGCTTGAGGAAGAAAAACAAAACTTCAAGGAAGAAAATACAAGTGGAGAGAAAAAATTCAGCCCTGCTGTCATTTAAGAGCACTGCCGTGGGTTGATTTGAGTGCCTTCAAAGTCTTAGGGTGAAGTTCTAACCACCTCATGGTACAACCTTCTGTGGAAACGGGGCTGTTGTTGATGTCCTTAATTCAGATGAGGCCATCCTGGAGCACAGCGGGCCCTAATCCAATGTGATTTATAAGAAGGGTAGACAGACATACACCTACAGAGGATGCTCTGTGAGCTTGAACCCAGAGGCTTGGTGATGCTTCCACCAACTGGGTCTCCCTGAAGTTTGCCAGCAAAGCACCAGAAGCTAGGAGAAGTCTGGGAAAGATGGTCCCTCCCAGCCTCAGAAGGAGCCAACCCGGCCAACCCCTAAATCTCAGACTTCCGGCCTTCAGAGATGTGAGATGATCCATTTCTGTGGTCTAAGGCTTCTGGCCCTGGTTATTTTGTTTCGACTGCTCCAGCAGACTGATACATGCAGCTAAAAATATGCCCATGTGTGATTACAATGTAGGGAATAAGTGTCATGACAAAAATTAAAATGCAATATACAAAGGCGGTAAAATAAACAGTACTGTGAAAATTAATAGGGGGATACCTCACTGAAGGGGCGTCAGGAGGGAGCTCGCAGGCCCTCTCACTCCTGGTCAGTCACAAATCCAGCAGGAAGAGAGGGACCTTGTAGGTGGAGGCTGCTTTACTACACACGCAGGAGGAAGGAAGGCTCTCCTCGAAGCCAACACTCCAGCCCATGAGAAACGGTCAGAGCTCAGCCAAGAAGGAGTCACTACATTCCAGCTCTCAGTTTACGCTAATGGACCTTCTGTGGGTAACAGCCTTCCCACCCTCCCAGTTTCCTTCACAAAAGAGTGTTCCTCTCCTTTACTGGGTAGACTTGTCTGTGGTTTTTGCCATAGCTTGCTTGTCCTAGATCGCCGTTCTCTGCTCTTCCTAATAAACTCATTTTGCGGGTAAAATAACCAGCAGCCTTGTTTTTAAGATTAACAGTCACAAAGAGGAAGGTCACTATGCCAAGAACAAAGTAAGATCACTTTTCTTGGCATCTTTTCCAGAAGGTAGAGACATTTTCTGCCCTGTTCACCACCACACTCTGCTTGGGAGGACAAGTTCTGGGCACTCAAGGAGTATTTGTTGAATGAAGTAAATGCATCGTGTCTTCCACGATTCTTGCAAACTAGTACTTCTCTCTGGCTCAGACGGAAATGCCATAGATTCTCAATAGATGTTTAGACCAGAGAGAAGGCTGAGTTTAATCTTTTTGTTGCACATATAGAAACACTGAGGTTTAAAGTGGCCTTTGACAATTCCAAGATCACTGCTAGCTAGTGGTGTAAGCGCTACTATTACTCAAGGTTCTTGGCAGATTCAGAGTTCTTCTCTTTTATTACACTGCTTTTCTATAGCAATCAATAGAATATGGCCCTTGTGGCTCAACAGAATTTAGAAAGCCCTTTTCAGTTCTGAAGGGATGATTAAATTATATTCAATGTTAGTTGGACTTAATTGCGGGCAGACATTTAATGCTCACCAAATATCCGCATGTTTCTCCACATTTCCAAGCTCGTTTGCAGTTAGGCAGTGACATAAGACTCGTTTTCTTCAACAGACTGTGGGTGGGGCGAGGCATCACTTTGGGGCTGAGGCAGAGAAGAATTTCAGAACCTGACTTGGCCAGCCCTATCATAGTGATTCTAGAGCCGCTCCCTGAGATGTTTGGATCACAACATCAGCCTGGGTCTCTAAGTTGCCTCTCCATAGGACAGTTCCCAAGAGAGTAGAAAACCCAAATGTGCCGAGCTCCCAAAATTGCTAGATGTACTTGTTACCGCAGCTTCATGGAGTCTCAACCATCGAAGGCATTCATTTTAGACGCGTTTCAAACAGCAGGGAAGAGAGTCAGTGTGCATTGCCAAGTAAGAACTGGTTGCCAAGTGTTAGACATGAGAGCTCACCTGAGGCAGGTAGCAAAGAGCCTGGAAAATAAGGGAACCAAGAAGGAATTCAGGTATCAGGTCGACAGAGAGGAAACACGGTGTGGAAACCAGGAATGTGTCGGGACAAGAAGTGGGGGGGCGCCCAGAGCACATTCATCGTGGGTGTGGCCTCATGGTATCATGGGTTAGAGGTATAAAGGATGGTGGGGGCAGGGCACGGTACCGTACCCACTGATCAGGCATTGGGAGGGGTGTCACAGGTGTAATGAATGAAATGCCTCATGTAGACCCATCCACAGAATCAAGGCTCTCCCTCCCCCAGCTGCTGGGAGTTGGGGATGCTGACAGCTCACCTCCCAGGAATTATCCTCTCCCAAAGGAAGTTCCTGCACCAAATTTCTACCCCCTTTCTGGAGGCAGCTGCTTCCAATAGCTGGTCTGTCGTCCAGGGTTAAAGACCAGCTCTGCCACCTTACCCAGAGCCAGACCTGAAGGGCCCCAGCCCACAGATCTCCATCCACAGATGATCCACGGCAAATATATCCCAGACCCCTGCTCGCCACTCTCGTCTGACAGCATCCTGGCCAGCCAACAGCCACCCCAGAGCCTGCTTCCCAGGGCCCTGACCACTGTACCTAAAGACCAGAGAACAGTTCTAGCCACCACGATGGAGAAAATCAGGCAACACCTTCCCCAGGACAGATTGTCTGATTTGACAGAACAGAGGGTTTGTCTCTTAGAAATGAGGGTGGCCACTGGGCCTGGGCCTCGGTTCCACCTGGGAGTGGAAAGGTCTGGGGGGGACCATGGAGAGTAAGAAGAGAACTGGGTCTATGCAGACCATTTATGGATCTAAACAGATGTAAAGACCTCTATAGAGACTGTTTTGTTTTGTTTCTGTTTCTCTCTCTCTTTTTTTTTTAAGATTTTATTTATTTGAGAGAGAGAGAGAACACTATGGGAGAGGGAGAGGGAGAAGCCAACTCTCCACGGAGCAGAGAGCCAGACTCGGGCCTCGATCTTAGGACCCTGAGATCACAACCTGAGCCGAAGGCAGACCCCCGATGGAGCCACCCAGATGCCCTGTTTCTGTTTCTTTCTAAAAACTGTTTTGATTGTATTTAACCTATTCTGGTATGATTTTCAATGTACTAGTCCTGGATTATTCAATCTCCTTAGTTACAGACAATTCATAGAAATCTTTCTTTCTCGCTATGAACACACACACACACACACACACACACACACACACACACAAAACACCATCACCACCGCTAACATGGTAAGGCACACACATGAACTCCCTCCTCGCCTGGCAGCCTGGAAAACCTCTGCTCGTATTTCAGACTCAGTTCCTTACTGATGTCTTTGCTAACACTTGTATGACTTCTTCGGATGATTTTTTTTTTTTTTAAGACTTTATTTATTTGAGAGAGAGAGAGAGAGAACAAATGAGAGAGCACAAGCAGGAGAGAGGGAGAAGCAGGCTCCCTGCCAAGCAGGGAGAGCGATGTGGGGCTGGATCCCAGGACTTTGGGATCATGACCTGAGCTGAAGGCAGAGGCTTAACTGACTAAGCCACCTAGGTGCCCCCCACCCCTTTGGATTCTTTAATCTGTCTTGTGCTCCCTGCACTTCTGCAACCTTTTCTTTTTATCTGTGTGTCTGGCACTGGATGGGGCTGAGTGCAAATTTAGGCTGAAGAATGCGGCTTCTTTCCTTCTCCATTTGGCGTGCATCTGAGGATCTAGCCATCCAACTTCCCCTCCCCCCTCTCCCCTCTCATAGCTGGTGTGAATGTTGGACCTACTGGGCCGTGTTTCTGAGAACTTACTCTTATCCCAATGACGTAGTCTGGGGATGTTGGTGAGGTCTGGAGCCCATGGCCAAGAAAAATTCTTGAGACCTCTTTGGTGCAAAAATGTGGTCTTATTAATGCACGGGGACAGGACCCACACGTGGGCAGAAAGAGCTGCTGCGTCGGGCTTGTGAGGAACGGCTGATGATGCACTTGGGGGCTGGGGGTGGTGAGGAGAAAGGGTGGTGTCCAAAAGGACTTTCATATGCTCAAGAAGACTCTCAGGATGCTGGGGTGTGGCTATGGTCTAAGCTTAGAGAGTTTTTTCCTTCCTGTAAAGCGTTAACATTAAGAACTGTTATACATTCCCTATCACAGGTCTGTGTCAATGGGCTGCAGGTCGTAAGGAAATTTGATTTTATTTATGTTCCCTTTTGCCTGTTTCCCACATCACTGTGGAGGGAAGGGTGACGTTAGCACTCCAGGAAATTGAGCTATGGGTTTCCGGAAGTTAGGCTATTGTTAGGAATGTGTTTTCCTTGTAAATCTCTGGGATGTTGGCGACCTGATGGAGGCTCCTGCCGAGCAGGACTGTGATCTTGTCACCGTCAGTTAACCATTCATTCTTCCTTCCCTTGGTCTTAGGGCCGCCAGGGGTGCCTGGGGAATGTCACATGCATCCCACCCCAGAGCTGGGGGCTGGGGGTTGTGGGGTGGCCTCTGCTTGCCTCCTGTTCCCTCATCACCAGGACCACAAGCTAAGGACAGACCCCGTTTCCCGAAAAGAAGACACGCGTTCACAGTATCTAACAGTGAAGAGGCGGCTCCCAGCTCAGCATGAACAAACAACACCTTTCGGCAGCGGAGTCCAGGTGTCCTGCAGTCGGGGAGGAAGAGGGAACAGCTCTCTGCTCCTCTGGCCCCGACATGGTCTGAACTCCGAGAGGCCCTGCCGCGGTCTCTGCCACGTGAGGACAGACCCGTGGGGATTCACAGAGTGAATTTGAAGATCAAATAGGCTTTCTTAAGTGATTCATGAATCTGGTAGCATTCTTTAGCACATGGAGAGCCGCTAGGCCGGCCGCACGCAGGGGAAGGTGTTTGCGGGAGGGACGGTGGGCGAGAAGCCAGCAGCAGCAGGAGAAAGAAGGGCTTGTTTCAGGCAGGGACGTCTTCTTTTCAGGGGGAAACAGCAGCAGGGGTTCATCCTGCAGATGGCCTCACCAGAGCCCATTAGGACCTTCCAGAAGGACTTGTAAAAGGTCACATCCCAGGGAGAGGCTGAAACTATCCTCAGTCTTGTTGGTTGTGCTGGGGACAAAATGCCTCCGTTTAGGGCTTGATCTTTCTTTCTTTCTTTCTTTCTTTCTTTCTTTCTTTCTACACCTGGAACCAAATCAGCCAGCACCTTGATCTTGGATTTCCAGCCTTCAGAACCGGAAGAAACACAGGTGTGTGCTAGACCCAGTCTGTGGTGGTTTGTCATAGTGGTCCGAGCTGAGTCAAGGGCCAGCTCCGTTCAGACAACACTGGGAGGCTTACCATCTGTCAGGTTTCCTGGGAAAGGTGACAGCTCTGACTCAGGATGTGAGGGGCAGTCAGTTATCCCTCCTGTAAAGACATGGCTCTAACCTCACAAATTCTCGGTTTTTCTGACTCCTCAGTAACTACTTGCTTGCGGGAGAGAATTCTCAGGAAGTTGGTTACAGCTCAGACCTCAAGAAAGGCACTGATTAGAGGTCAGAGGAGCTAAGGGGGTTTCAGGGTGTGAGACTGTGATTTATAATGAGATGTACATTTCGTCTTTGCTCCCCTTCCTGGCAGAGAACTCCAAAGACCCTTGGAATTTCCTAAGTGATGAGAGCAAGTGGATGTTGTTATGTTAAAAGGTGACTTTGGAAAAGCCTTCAGGATGCAAGCTCGTTGCCAAGGGAGACAACCTGGTGATTTGAAGGTTGGAACTTGCATTCCTACCCCCAGACCTCTAGGAGGGGAGAGGGGCTGGAGATTTTCGATCACCAATGGCATACAATTGACTCAATCACCCCTCTGTAATGAGTTCTCCATAAAAACCCAAAAGGATGGGGTTCAGAGAGTTCCCAGGTTGGGAAGTCATAGAGATTTGGGGAGATTGGTGCCCCTGGAGTCAGCACGGGGCTCCTAACCTTTTCCCCATACCTGGCCCTACACATCTCTTCCTTCTGGCTGTTCCTGAGCTCTATCCTTTTATAATAAACATCTAGAAAGTAAAATGTCTGAGTTCCATGAGCCTCTCTAGAGAATTAATTGAACCCGAGGAGGGGTTGTGGGAACCTCTAATCTATAGCTGGTCAGTCAGGAACACAGGCGATGCCCTGGGCTTGGGACTGGCATCTGAGGAAGGGTGTGTGGGGCAGTCCTGTGGGCTGAACCCTTAGCCCGAGCACCCACTGCTATCTCAGGCACATCCATCAGAGTGAGGTGAATTATGGAGCACCCACAGGTCCTGGAGAATTGCTCCATGGTGGGAAGAAAGCTTGCATCGAATTGAGAGCAAAATCAGACAGGGCCAAGTCAAGATGGCGCTGAATGAAAACATAAATCACTTTTGGGCCATTTCTCAGATCCTCCAGGAATGAGTTTGCACAGAGAAGCTTTATTACTATTATTTTTTTTTTTCAGGATAAAGTGGATTCCCAAAACTTGAGATATAGTCACATTCATCAACAAATGTGTAAGCAACTCAAAAACCAACGCCAGTGATTTTTTTTTTTTAAACCAACTGTGGTTTTTAGAAGGACATTGAATGTCTTCTCATCTATTAGTGTGAATCGTGAGGAACTGGCTGTTCTCATTAAAGTATAAGAATGCTAATTGGCTTTAAAAACCTTCAGAAGATTTTATGTGGGAAATAAAATTGAGAATGAACTCAATTCTGTTAAAAAATATGCCTGACCAGAAAGACTTGAAGTAAATTAGCAGTTACCTCTGGGTGATACAATTAGGGATAATTTTTATTTCTTTCATTTTGCTTTCCTCTGTTTTCCAAATGTATGCCAAAAATGTATTATTTTTAGAATCATGAAAAAAACGTTGAAGTCTTTCGGGCTTTTCCAGCCCATCTCAGTAGCATCTGAGTTGGACTTGCTGTGTAGGCTTTCTTTGTAATTCACCCTCCCCCTGCCCCGACTGGATAGGGCACGTGACAGCAGGGGTTGTGTACCCCAAATGTGGCCCAGACACAATGATCAAGGACTCAAGCTGCCTCCTTAAGACTCTTTCCCTGTCCTCAAGGCCCTGGATCTGACCCATTCTCTGGGGCTGGTGCCCAGCGCTGGCAGGCATCCAGGAGGATGAGGGTAGTTGAGGTCGCATCTCTCCTGGAGAGGTGAGTGCCCTAAGCAGAGGTCAGGTGAAGGGGCATGTCTGAGAGAATGCTGCATGGCCAAGGGGGACCCATCCAAGTCTGGAGGGCATGAGGTGGACACTGGGGCCAGGAATGCAGAGCTCTTGGCTCTAAGAGCCAGAAACTCCAAGCAGAATCAGACGGGAACAAGTTGAAATGCTCTGAATGAAAAGATAAATCAGTTATTGGAGGGATGAGAGGGAGGAGTGTTGGATTGCAGCGGGGGGAGGGCTCGCTGTTCCCATACTCGTTGGGCCCATCAGGACAGGTGGATGGAGGTAAAGGAAGGGCTTGGACTGAACCCACAGCTGGGAACCAGGGTGCCAGGGTGAGCTCTGCACCTCCTTGGACTCCAGTGCAAGGCACCTGCCTGCCCCTTGGATATCTGACCAGTTCACACTCAGAGCATGGAGCTAGGACCCCCGGTATGGAGGACAGTGCTATCCCAGGCATGACCAAGTTTTAGATACCTGGTCTCCAAGATGCTGGCTTTCATTTTAAAATACAAAGGGCATTTTCCCCAAGGGACTCATCTATACTCTATCTTGTTGCTGATTGGGTTGCCTAAATATACTTATTAATTATTGATAACCTTGATTTTTAAATTGTACTTGCCTTTAGCAATGGCATTTTGTAAAAACACACAATTCCTTTAATTATGCACCAAGGAGGGGCTTCATTACATCGACCCACTGAGAGAGAGGGTGTTGTACAAAAATATTTTAATATATTACAGCATCTTACAATACATCAGACTGGTATTCAAGAGCATCACATATGAAGAAGAAAATATATTTTTCCCCCAAATTGGGACCTATATACACTCAAGACAAACACTTAAAATCTCACAGCATGGCGAGTGTCCCCCTAATCCCAGCTGATTAAACGGTCTTTCAATAAGTGGGCAGGCCAAGAAGGAGAATTATTGCCTGACGGAGCCTCATCGAGACTTCTGCTAGTTTTAACATCACGGTTCTCTCTACCAATCCTACGGCTAGAGTCCAAACGCCGGGAGATGAAACGGGAGCCCGAGTCCAGATGATTCAGCTGGATGACCTCCGCCATCTTCAAACTTCAGAGAAAGTAGGCAACTTTCATGTTGTTTATCACTAAATGACAGCGATGCTTCATGCTTTTTCAACCAATACGGCGTTACTCATGTCTGACTTTCATGGGTTTCTTAAGGCAGAATTCCATTCATATTGTTACAGTGTAAACCTCCTTAAAAACACCACAAAAACTTTGACCTCAACACTTACATTGAGATGCCTCAGATAAATTACCATCTGATACTTTCCTCTCTTTTTTCATTAATTATGATTATTTTTTTAATTCCAGGTAACCAAAAGTGTTGTGTTAGTTCCAGGTGTACAATATAGTGACCCAGCACATCCATTCACCACCAAGTGCCCACCACGGTGAGTGCCCTCCGTTTGTTTTTTCCAAAAAAAAAAAAAAAAAAAAAGTGTTTCACAAAACTGCAAACTTCTATTTAGAACTGAAAAAATAAAGCAAAATGTTAGGTAATCCAAATCTGAATTTTACCCTAGTGCTATATGTCCACATTTCTTCCTTCTAAGAAAAAGAAAACATTTAGGTATTTTAAACATTGCAAATCCTGACCGGGCACAAGGCTGTGAAGCACTGGTGTCAAACTGGTTGGAAAAATATTTAAAATATTTCTCAGGTGCCATTGTTTTATTTTTCTATGTTTTAGACTTCCCTTTGGGGGAAGAGTTATACAATTCCCTGCATTTTGAATTTGAGTGAATTTGAGAGAAATTCATTCCAACTCAGAGGATGTGGGCTTCTGACCTAGATTTTGTTTCAAATAATGACTGAGGCCCCACTGTCTTCCAGACAATGTCTTCAGGGTTTCCACATCTGTGGTCTTTCTTTGCTGAACTTGCTCTTGCTGAATAATGCGAATATCAGCAAAGTGTGCTTATGTTACATTAAAGAAAAAAAAGCAAACAAAAAAACCTTTTATATTTATACAGATTATATTAAGGTAATTCTAGCTTAGTGGCTGTCAAAACCCATACAGGAAAAAAGCTTTCTAGTTCATTTTTCTCTTAAAATATAACACAAAGTAAAATGGAAAAATACATGACAAGCTATCCTGTTTTTAAATTAATTAATTAATTTAAAAATTTTATTTATATATTTATATATTTATTTTACCCATTTATGTTACCTTTTTTGAGATGAGACACAAAAATATCTCAGTTGAATTCTAGTGACTTAAAATATGAAGTAGAAATATATTTTCTGACAAAAAAAAAAATTTACAAAAACCAAACTTTCAAAACCACCAAGTCTGGAAAGTGGATTAAGTGCATTCTGTCACTGCTTTATGGACTCAGGCAACATTTACTGCCACCTAGTGACCCATACTGGTATGGCAGCTAGATTAAAACTCATGCTTGGGCAAAAAAATTTTCCATGATTTTGCTTTTCTGAAACAATGATAGGAAATTGTTGTTTTCCAGGCAATGAGATACTGTCTAAATTACATAAACAAACTGCACTGATATTTCCACAAGGAGGCGACTTTGTTCCCTGACCCCGTTTAGGTGACATTTCTCAAAGAAGCTGAGAAAGGAAGGCACTTCTCCTATTGACTGAAATTATGTCCTTATTTCAAGTGATTCAGAGTTAGTTGAGACCTAATATATTGTGCCCTGGCTTCATTTACATAAAATCCAGGTACATTCTAGACGCTTCCACACATGCCTTCCTACATCCTAGTCCAGTGCTTTTCCTTACACAATAGGTTGATCTAGTAAGATGTCCGTCCGTCCGTCCTTCCTTCCTTCCTTTCCTTCTTTTTCTTTCTTTCTTTCTTTTTCCTTCTCCTTTTTCTCTTTTTTAGATTTTATTTTTAAAAATCACTTGAGAGAGAGAAAGGGAGAAAGACAGAGAAACAGAGAGAGCACAAGCAGGGGGAATAGCAGGCAGAGGGAGAAGCAGACTCCCCACTTAGCCAGAAGCCCGATGCAGGGCTCGATCCCAGGACCTGGAGCTCATGACGTGAGCTGAAGGTTTAACCATCTGAGCCATAAGGCATCATTTCTCAGAGATGTGGGGACAACTGTCTATTCCAATGAACTCACTTGGCAGACTGAGGTGGCAGGAGTAACAGGTTCATAAGGCAACCCAAACACGGACCCTGTGTCAGCTTTGTCACGAAGTGCACAGGGTTTGTTGCTTTTGCTGAGACTCTTGGAAAGGAAGGAGAGCGGCAGAGATGGCTCACATTCATGGAATAGTCAGCGCGGGCCAGGGTCGTGCAGAGCACGGGAAGACCAACCATCTCCTTCCAGGTACTTACTGAAAACTGGTAAGGTGATCATCGCCTACTCTTTGAAACATCTGCTGATCATTTCTAGACCTCTGGGTAAAGAGTCCAAGACTTCAGTGGTAGAACGGCAGGAAGGAAAGAGCATTGCAACAAACAGAACAGTTGGGGGAGAGATTTGTAATGGCTCTAGGTGTGAAAATTGGCATCTCAGTATGTAGCAGAAAACAAAAAACAAAAAACAAAAAACAACAGCCCGACTCTATGAAATGAAAGGACTGGAAACATAACATCAAAATCGGGGAACCAGGAGTCCCAGAAAACTGCTCAAAAACCTAAATCCCAAATAAGCGAATTAATTAAAGTTAATGGTTCGGCATTATCTGTGGGTTTTGATGGCCCAAATGATTCGTGTGTTCAGTTACCACAGAGAATCGGAGAGCCTGCGCAACACAAAATCCGACCTGGGGCCATTGCAAAATGCCGACAGGAAGTGCCGCTCCCGGAAGTTGCCACACCTTGAGTCTGAGTGAGAGTCCCCACCGGTGGGTGGATGCTGCTTCCACGTCCAGCTCTACCAGTCCAGCTTCAGATCTGCCTTGCTCCATACATATTTCCCTCCTCGCTTCAGAAACATCTTTTCATCAAATCCACTGAATTTGATAGCTTCTTCTACACCAACATCCAGGATTGACTTGGAAGGGTCCTTCCGCCCATTCCTACAATTTAGGAAGCGCATCTAGAAAATTCAAAGACAGAAAGGAGATATTTTTGTATAATCGATTCCTTGAAATTCAATTCTGGGAATTAATTCAGAATGATTTTTGATAATGTCATTTCAACAAACATTTATTGAAGGCTGTGGGCCAGATACCATATGAGGATGCTGACCTCCTTGAAGACCCTTTCTCTGCCCAAGTAGCTCACTTTAACTAACAAAAACACATCTGACCAATTAAGTGCACGATCAACCGAATTTCACGTGTGCCACAGCTGGTGCATGTGCCTCCATGCGGGAGGGGTGATGTTCAGAAATCGTAGTCTGGAGAGAACAGTGTTATAAAAGCACAGATGCATGAAACAGGATGATGTCTTCAGGAAATTGCAGGTAGATGATGTTGCTGGAGTGAAAATGGTTTATAAATATATGGCATAACATGAATAAAAATCTCTTTTGAGAAAAGGAGAAAGAGGGATAAAAAGGAAGTAAAGTCAAGTATGAGGCCAAGAAGTGTCATAGACACCTACTGAAGGGTCGCACTTTTCCTCCTACGTTGAACACCTTACAGGCAAGAATGAGGCCTTCACACGTCTTCTGACCTACCCTGTCACTAAGCATCTTGTAGTAATACCTTGAATATTCTTAAATTACCAAAAGCAACTTTTGGTTCACTGTTTGTGGTAACTGTGTGGAGAGCCAAGAGTTTGTTGAAGAGCCTTGGTCAAAATCCCCAGCCAGTCACGACACTCCAAAAATAAAAACTGGGCTGCCGGGTGGCTCAGTCAATGAAGTGTCCAATTCCTGATCTCAGTTCCGGTCACGGTCTCAGGGTCGTGAGATTAAGCTCCACCTTGGGCCCTACACTCAACGTGGTGCCCAAGATTCTCCCTCTCCCCCTTCCTCTGCCCCTTCCCCTTCATCTCCCTCCTTGCATGTGCACTCTCTAAAAATAAAATTTAAAAGACAAAAATAAAAATAAATTGTTTGACCTTTCCTCTCTACCTCAAACCCATACGCAGAACGTTAGCGTCACCTTTCCCCTTACGCCCCATGAAGAATGCTCGTATTGAGAAACAATGAAATGGCTATGAAGTGTCATTGATTAATTTGAAAACACTAAAATATCAAAAGTCAAAACAGGTATTTCTCAAAAAACCAAATTCCATGTATACACTGAATCATTGTTCTTGTTAGAGCTCATTTCTTTCTTTCTTTTGTAAAAAAAAATAAATAAATAAAAATTAAAAAAAATTATTTTTATTAATTTTTAAAATTTACTTATTTATTTGAGAGAGATAGAGAGACGTCGGGCAGGAACAGGGGGGTGGGCAGGGAGGCAGGGTGAGGGAGAAACAGGCTCCCCACTGAGCAAGGAGCCCAACATGGGGTCTGATCTTAGGACCCCCAGATCATGACCTAAGCTTAAGGCAGGCCCTTAACCACTCAGTCACCCAGGTGCCCTGAGCTCATTTCTTAGAAACATCTTTGAATGGACTTGTTCATCCTATCCTAGAACAACTGGCAATAGTTTATGAATCTCGCCCTTCCCCCCAAAAAAAGACAAAGGAAAGAAAAAAGTGATTTGTCTTTCAAATTTGAGAAGGGATAGATTTTCTTTTTTCTTTCTGAGGCAGAGGGTAGCAACTCAATCGGGGCTTTGGGAGAGGAGCTGTAACGGATTCTCACTGGGCTAAGGCTTATCCATCAGGGACGAGGAGCATCAGAGGTGTGAAAGGTAATGGGAAGTGTGAGAACACCTTCCTCCAAAGTTCCCTGGGCTCCCACTGCCAGGAAACTCCCAGCCCAAGACTGCGTGACACAGGACTCGGCTTTCACAGTGTTAGATTCAAGGTGACATCCAGGGACCCATCGCCTGGGGTGGGTGCAGACATGGGGCCGGGGTCAAGCAAAGTCCTGCCCACGTGCATAGCTTGGAACCCACCCAGTGCAGGAACGGCTCTGTAACACGAACGCCCATCAGTGACCACAAACACAGGAAATGCCGGCCCGGAAGAAGAATTGGGACGGGTCAGGCTCATGATAGCCCAACACTGACACAGCAGCTTAATTAATTTTTCATTTTAAAAAATTATTTTTATTTAAAAGTTTTCAAAGTTTATAATCCCTTACTAATACTTACATACTCATCCAGAATAAGGTAGGAATCCTTCATCTGTGAAAGAGAAATTGAACACGAATTTAGTTCCAGCTGCATTTTTCAGTGCGTGCACTCAACGGTCTGTCCCACAGGGTCTGTATGTTTGTGCTTTACTACTTCAGTGGCTTTGGGTGTGTCCCTTCCAAGGCAATCCATCGGCTGGCGCCCCCAGCCCCCTAACACGCATCTCCAAGGACATCCATCTGTGTCTGTTCAGATTCTAGCAGATGCCAGGCTTCTCTGGGTTCTGGAAGCATCAAATGGCCTCCATTGACAGCTTCTCTGACAATCATCCCCAGGAGAATTTCCCCATTTCCTCAAGCTGTGGGACAGCCCTGTTCTTCACTCAGTATTCCCAATGGCTGTTCCGACCCTACACTGAATGTCCCCCTTTATTCAATCTGTAAAGCTTTAACGCTATTCCCTGGGAGCTTCCCTGAAGATTCTACTGTGACTTCATTACCTGTAACTAGTTATACCTTCTCTAGGTATGTGGAAGGTGCACCTACCCTCCTATAGGAAGCTATCCCTGCTCAAGGCCGTGTCCTTGGAACAGCTCCCATTGTGGGAATAGTGGGGGATGCATGGTCAAGGACAGGGAGGGAGAAGGGCCACTGAAGCTCCTCCAGAGGTCCCACAGTGGGAAGGGGACAGCACCCCTCCCAGCCTGCTCTAGAACCCTCTACAGGAACAGCGTGTGAATCCCTCCGAGCTAGAGCTCCCTGTTTGGAATCAGTCTCAAGTTGTGGTGATGAACCAAGCCACGTTTGCGTCATACAACCTTCTGGTTGGACTCGGGCACCAGACAGGACACCTCTTTGTGGCGGTCTAAGAATCCTTCAAATTCTTCGTCGCTGATAACGAATTGTTGCGCTTCCCTCAGAGCTTCCTCTCCGGAATTCTCACCCTCAATCAGGAGGCACTGGAACACCTGGAAGACAAGGATGGTGTCTGCTTTGCCAACAGGCTCCCACTGTTTGCACCCCAAACCCCATTCCCCCAGACCCAGCATCATCTCTTTTGAGCAAAGAAGACTCCACTGACTCAGGAACAGTCTAGAAAGACATTGCTCTGGGCCCTTCAAAGTCAGGAAGTACCAACTGTCTGAAAATATAAGTTTTCAGTGTATGTTTGATTTAGTCTGATAATCTGACTTTTCAGACCACCAGATAACAGGTGTTCATTGCAGGGAATATGGACTATAGAAAACATCAAGAAAATAAACAAATCATTTGTGATCCCCAAACCAAGAAATGATATTTTCAAAACGTTGTTTCTGCTGACTTCATTATATCCTTATTAAGGCCTCTCGACTATGGGGTTTATTATTTAGTTAATATATAAGGACAGTTTCCAAAGGCATTGGTAGTCTCCCAACACTCTTTTAAGTAAATAATTGTGTGTGTGTGTGTGAATGTATTATTCCCTCGTACGGAATACCATCATCTGAGAGGGAAAAACTCTTCTCCAGGGACCTGCTCAAGGTGAAACAAGACGGTCGCTGACGAAACACATGGATGCACGCAGAGCCCGGGTCTGTGGGGTTTTCATGGGAGGGGGATTATACATAGTATTTAATTAACATTTTAGTCAGCTTAGATTTAATTGTAAAGTTCCCTAACATTGCCTTCTTTGCTCACTCTATGTCCACCCCCTTCCTCTGTGCTCCCGGGTCCTCACAGACCCTCGTCCCACAGTAGTTTTAGTATTTGCTTTCATGACTGTCTTGCTCCGTAGGCTGGCTTCTAGGGAGGGGACACCCCTCATTGTTGTCCCCACGGCACCCAAGCCCAGTCCAGGCAACAGGGTGAGGAGAGCGGCCTGGCAGGGAGGTCAGAGGAGGTGTCCGCACGGGTTGGGAGCCCACGCTGATTTGAACATCAGGCAGGGGAAGACATACGTGGGCTTCTTCCCTGGTGACTTTGGTTCTAGAATCCACAGCTCGAATGGAGCTTGAGAAGCAGAATGGGGGGAGGAGGGTGAGATTGGCTGCGCCAGGTTAGGAGGGGCCACTCTCTTGTCACTACGGTAAGCCTCCCGGTGACCACAAAGCCCTCTGTTGAGGAATACCAGGAGGTCTCCTCCGGCCCATGCACTGTTGACGGGGCTGCGAGCCCAGGCCCTCACACGGAGGAGGCAGCCTAGGGGGCTGACCTACACCTGACCCACGAACATCGATTTCCATCGATTTGCAGCCTGCAGACACCCGTGATCTGAGCCGAAACCTGCTCTCCAAACAGACAGCAGCTAATCTGTTCCCCCCCTGAAAACGCAGGGTTTTCAACAGGCAGTTCTGGAGTGGATCGGCGAGGGGGAGCCACAGGAGAAGGTCTAAGATCGGAGAAGAGAGCGCTGAGAGAGAGAGGCCACGAGGAGGTCCTGGCAAACCAAAGTCAAGAGGAAAAATGTATATACCTATACAGAGAAGCTGAAAAGAGAATAATGAGGAAGACAGCAAGACCAAAAGAAGTGGGACAGAGGGGGAGGGGGTTGTCAGGGAAAAGGAGAGTGATGGGCAGATGGTTCTAGAAGGAAGATCTAAGAACCCAGAGCCTGCCTCAGGCCCTCGCCCCTCCCCCTTCCTGGACCACAGCCTCTGTTCCTCCCACCGTCCCACCTCCAGTTCCTTCTGGGCAGGGGGTGCAGGTCCAGGAAGTTGCTTTTTAAACAGTTCCCCAAGTTGATTCCGAAGGAACAACCAGGGGCAAGAATGACTAACTGTTATTTCTGAATCCTGCACATCGTGGGCTGTAAACACGCCCTGAGTTTGAACTTTAGACTTTGTCGTAGCGGACCGAAGGGTCAGTCCTAAAGCACAGATCTTGGCAAATAAGCTTTGCCACAACCTGGGAATAGTGTTGCCCCAGTATCTTCAAATAATTCAAAGAAAAATGTATTAACAGAATTTATGAAGAACATTTATCCATTGATGACTAAGCCGAGAGTTTTAAAAAGAAATCCAGTCTAAATATATTTAATAAATACATCCAGGTTAGGTTTTCTATGGGCACATTCTTCAGAACCTGTCCAAGCACTGACTGTATCTTTTCTTCTTCTTTTTTTTTTTTAAGATTTTAATTTTGAGTCATCTCCACACCCAACGTGGGACTTGAACTCACAACCCCAAGGTCAAGAATCTCGGGCTCCACTGACTGAGCCAGCCAGGTGCCCCCGACTATAACCTTTGACCTTTATCCTCCCAATATCGCAGAAGGGAATCGGGTCCAGTTTTCAGAGGGGAGATTGGGACAGAGGGAGTGGAGGCAGTTTAAAGTTTAAGAGAACTGGAAGAAGGACCAAGGACCAAGGACTTTCCCAGCCGGTTCGGTCAGAGCAGAGTCCTTTCTCACCTAGACATTTTGGGTTTCAGTGTCAAAGTCTCTCCGGAACATTTTCTGAACTACCCTCAGCAAAAGGGACGCGCTACTTACTTTCCAGCGGACAGGGTTCAAGGCTTTAATGGGTTCCCTCATATCCTCATCCACGTTGAATCGATTAATGACAGAATTTATCTTGAAGGCCACTCTGTAATCGCGACACCATGCCCTCAGTTTCTGAAGATTTTCCACATGGTTCTTCTTTCCTTGACCACGGCCGATAAGGACATTGACTTGCTCATCGAAGCTGTCACAGGAGATGGCGAGGATGTCCAGATACTCACCTGAGGGAAAATGAGCACCTTTAAGCTTTTCTGTTCAAGGACAAACACTTTCAGATCATTTATCTCTCTTTATGTTAACACACATCTTGCTTGTATCTAAGTTCTAATGCTTAAAAAGACTTTTTTTCATACCTACAACACTCACAGAAATGTCAACTATACTTGGTATTTGTTTAAATAATCTTAGAAAAAATATACGTATCATGACGTGACGGAGATGATCTGGAGGAGACGGCCCTTTGACCATCCTAAAGCCACACGTGCATGTGTGCGAGCGTTTATTGGTATATTTAAATGAGGTCCTTCGTTAATTGCTACATCTGGATTATATCCCCTCCTCCTGCTCTCAGACTGTCTTGTAGGAGCCCTTGTGAAGAGAGAGTTAGCGCAGCAGATCTGTTCCCTGACTCCTTGTGAGTCTCTGGAAGGGCACAACGATGATGGAGGTTTGGCCAGTCCCCGCATGTAGCCCCCAGAATGCTCTCTGTGTCTCCCGTTGATGATGTGTCTATGTCTGAGCAATGGGGCATGTTATGTCAGCTTGTCAAGAGTCACTGGGATCATTGCACAAGATTCGTGATGTAGCTGGTTTTGTTGTTGGGAGTCCTGCCTTTCAGCTGCCATGGATGGTGTCCAGCGGTACGTGTCTGAGAGACCAGCCCTGCATAAAAGCCTCAGACCCTAAGACTCACATGAACATTCCTCGGCAACAACGTTCCAGACATGTCCCTATAGCTCACAGCGTGAGAGAAAACACATCTTCTACATCCTAGAAGGGAAGGACTCAGAAGCCCGTGTCTCTGGCCCCCCGTGATGCCCATCACTGCCATTTCTGCACCGCAGCCTTTGCCCTGATGAACCTCAGCCATGAGTCTACTGGCTACTGAGTCTTGTGAGTGAGCGCTCCCAGAAAATTGTCAAACTTAGAGACGTGGCGGTTTCTCCAAAATGGTTCTCTTGCAGACCACACAGTTATACATAAACATTGCTGTCTTATTCCCTCATGACATCCGACAATATTCCAAATTATTTGCAAGTATTTCATTGGGAGATTTAACATGGAATGTAGATTTCTGAATTTGGCAACACCAACCCTACGTTCCCACAGAAGATAGACGTCCATGGAAGCTCAGGACTCACGGGCTGCCCGTCCGTCCACCAGGACAGAGCACGGCACTTCCCATGCTTCATGGCCTCCCACTTGCTTATGGTCTCCCTACGACTGAAGCGGGTTTTTCTTCTGCAGCTCCACACTCCCTCACATAGAGTCTCCCACACCAGCATCTGAGCTTCTGACCCTGGATGCTGTGATCCTTCGTCCCACACGGGGCATGGGGAACCAGTGCTGGAGGGAGAGCATGGCTCGGGGACAGTGCCAGCAAGCCCGACCGATTCTCCCCTGCTCATACCGTTCCCTAAACCCTCCTTCCCTCTCTGAATCCGGCTCCCAGAGTTTATTTGGAAACTTCTGACCCCGTTTCACTAAGTGACTCCCTTCACAGTCATTTTGGTTCTCACAGGTCATCTTATGGTCTTCCCTGATCTACTTTCCCCAGAGACTTTCGCATTTGTCTTCCTGCTTCCCCCTCATGAGACAGGCTGCCCCGCCCTCATCCAGTCTTCCCTCCCCACATGCATCTCTCCACCGTCTCAGCAGGGGTGTGTGGTCAGAGACTTCCTGTGCGCTGCCTCAACAGAGGGTAAAGGCAACACCTCTTGCAGTGATGTCCAGGCTCCAACAGCTCATACAAAGTGAGAACAGAAAACTGTGCTCTGAGAGGTTATGACTGTCTACGTAAATGACAGTAGAAATAACAGCTAATATTCTCCACTGCTCCCTCCTCGTTCCGGGTGCTACTCTAGGGATATCACCCCTACGGAAACTCAGCCGTAAGGGAACGCCATGGTCTTAGGATCTGTGGTTCGCCATCCTGGCCGCGGAGTAGAATCCCTGGGAGCCCCCCAGGTTGGTCTGTGACACAGCACGAGGTTCTGATATAATTAGTCTGAGCTTCAGTCCCCACGCAGATATTTTACTTAACTTTCTTCAGCAGCCAAATATGGAGCCAAAGATAGGAAATACGGTTTTGGTCCAATTGTTTCATTCATGAGACTAATGAAGTGATGGTTCCTTCAATATTTAAAAATAAAATATCAGTGGCAAGCAATAAGGTAGAGGTTGCAGAACTGTGTCGGTGTTCCCTGCTAGTGGCTAAGCTAAAGCCATTGGCCTCAGCACCTGCTGAACTGGGATGAGTAACATAGTTGCGCTTATTAACATTTTGTTACCTGTCCTGCCACACCTGTTCGAGTACAGGGCTCTAAGTGTAGAGTCCCGCAGAAGCTTGCCGGGCTTGCAGAGGGATTCGAGTTTGGTGTCTCCTCCCCCAGCGAGCCTGGCCTAAGGACCAGGGTGTTCGGAACCACCAGTCATTGCAGCTGTGACCACAGCGTGAGGGCGGGAAGCTCACCGTAGTTCTGGAACCAGCGCTCCCGGATCAGGCTCCCGTTGCTCACGATGCTCACGCTGGGCAGCCGCAGCTCCTCTTTGCAGAACCTCACCAGCTTGCCCAGGTACTCGCCGCGGTCGTGAATAAACGGCTCTCCGCCCGAAAAGTTTATCTTCTCCATCCCTGTGAGAGGCAGAACGTGAATCTTTCCGTTCCCCCCCCACCCCCGTTGCACAAACACCCCTTGTCATTATTTTAATGACAGAAGAATGTTTTCTCAAAGTAACAAAAAATGAAATGAAAGCTACCCATTATCCCCAGCCCCCACCCCCAACCTTGGCTCCCCATGCTCCCCACGGGGCTTGGCAGGGGGAACTAACCATATACATGACCCAGGGCCTATCCTTCCCCCCTGCTTTAAAATAGATACACTTTAGGGCACCTGGGTGGCTCAGGCAGTTAAGCATCTGCCTTTGGCTCAGGTCATGATCTCAGGGTCTTGGGATCGGGCATCAGGCTCTCTGCTTCTCTCTCTACCCCTCCCTGCTGCTCATGCTTGCTCTCTCTCAAATAACTAAGTAAATAAAATCTTAAAAAAAATAAAAATAATAAAATAGATGTGCTTTAAAGTAGGGAATCAGTTACAGGGATGGAGAAGACAGCGCAAGGATGTGCAGAAAACCCCGTGTCCCACTCAGAATGGTCTTGCTTGGGACTCTAGCCTGAGACCGCTCAGTGCACCCAGCCCTGGTGGCCCCTCCCTCTCCCACGCGCTGGGTGCCTCTTGGCCTGGAATTCCTCCCCTTTCGTCTCTTGACGCACTCCCTTGTTTTGGAAAAGCCCTTAGCAGTTTCCTGAAAAAAAAAAGCACAATATGAATCAAGGTGATATCCTACTTATATGTTTCAAAATTCATCTGTGATCATTCGTTTGGACAGGTATAGTATTCTGGGTGAAGTCACTTTGAGCTTGGAATGTTAAAGGCATGCTTCGTTGTCTTCTAGGTTTTAATATTACTGTTCAGAAGCCTGATAACACTTTGGTTTATAACCTTTTAAAGTGCATAACTCTTTCCCTTCCAGAAGTTTTCTTTCCAGTGTCCCCACATTTCCAGGTGAGGTGCCTTAGCCAAATCTGTCTCTATTCATTGTTCTGGCCACTTGGCAGGTCGTTGTTGGAAAAAGACCGCTTCTTCTGGTACGGCAAGTTTCTCATACCGTGTGTTTGAGAGCTCCTACCCCTTCACCATTGTGCAGATCTCTCTGGAGATCCTGTCCAGGGTTTACTGGCGCTCTGGTTGGTAACCACCCGCCCTTCCTGCTGTGTCTCCTGCGTCCCATTTTCCCAAGACCTTATCTTTTAGTCTTACTATTAAAATTCTAATTTTAGAAATCCCAGTTTCCGTTCCCCAGACTTTCCCACATCTTATTTTCTTAGCACCGCATCGCTATTTCTTACATGTAAATTTTCTCTTATCTCTCTGGGATTATCGGTTACAGATGTTTTGAAGTTTTCCTATATTCTCTTTGCTTGTTTTGGTGTCTGCCTTTTACTTCAGTGTTTCTATTTGTCCTTTCTTATTTGAGTGATGCTTCAAAGAGTGGAAGGGGAATTTCTGTGATTGAGGAAGAAACCCCTCATTTGGAGGGTTCTGCTGCAGAGCGACAGAGAGAGAAACTGACTTAGTCCCTGGATTACGTCCCACATGCTGGGAGCCTTGGTCATGCCTCTGGGCCATTCTGTTCTGCTCCTGCTATGCCATACCCTCTGGGTATCTGCACCCCAGAATGTGGGCTCTCACACCCAGCAGGCAGACTCTCACTCCCCCATCTTCACTATGGTGCTTTTCTTCTCCCTGCTTCTCCTGGGGTGGTTGAGCCCAGCCTCGGTGCCCAGATCCTTCTGAAAATATGCCTTCTGTCATGCGCAGGAAGAGGGGCTCTCCTTGTGGTGGGGGCAGCAGGGGATCTGCCTCGGACCTGCTGTCTCGCTCCTGCCTCACTCCCTCCTTGATCAGTGCTGTACTTCTGTGTGATCAGATGGTTCTCGTGTCTGAAATGCACTGCATTCCACGGGGCGGGCTGGAGAACTCGGGCAGCCCTATGCACACAGGCTGAAGATGTCCAAGTGCCATCCACCAGTTCCAACAATTGCGTTGATTTCTTTGTGCGTTTGTTCCCCTGCTTTCAGTGATGCTACTGGAATTTTAGTGGAGTGAAGGAAAGATTGGAGGGAATGTGGACATGAACTAGGAGGTCCAGAAGTTCGTGAAATACAGACTTTATACGGTGATATTAACCTAGTGGAGTTCATTTTGAATTCAGTTCAGTTCAATTCGGTTGGCTGAGTGCGTCTTTCTTAGATGCCCAGTGCTAGTGGCCACATCAGAGTGGGCCATTTCCAGAATGAACTCGTAATCAGGAAGCAACTGCCTCCGCTAAGAGAAGTGTGAGATGCCCACTCCAGTGGATGTTGAGGGTGTCGAAGGCATGGGCACGGGACAGCATGCTCAGATTAGAGACAGACACCAGGCACCTCAGAGCATGGCAAGGAAGGACCCGGGCTGATGAGCCACAGAAACAGAAGCACATGTGAGGTCAAAGGGGGAAGCATGAGACTGGTAAGAAGTGCAAACAGATCTGGTCATAGGAACGAAATAATTAGAGACACCAGCCAGGCTGGCAGAGAGGGCTGGGGAACTTATTAAGGGGCAAACAGCACATTATGCCGTAAAATTCCCTGAGAATGTTATTTGTTGAGATTCGTTCAATAAACTTTGTACCAGCTAAGTAATGAACACTGTGCGTGAAAATCTAAGCTGTGCAAATTCCCTGTAGCGCAGCCTTTGGAATGCTGCTCTGACTCAGTCTCCAGGTCCCGGCTGAAGGGTGGTCACCTCTTCTTGAGCAACACCCCAAGCCCCTGATCTATGAGGGTCTCTCTCAGGGCCATGGTCCTCTGCCCTCTGCGTCCCAGGGCCAGGTCTCGGACGACCGGGACAGCCCCGGCCGGCACCCAGGGCTCGCTGAAATTGTTCAGACTAGCCCATGCTAAGCTGGCTTTGCCTCCCTATCGGTTCCTTCCTGTGAAAACCACACTGATGGGGTCACATTTACAGTCCTCTCCTGTCCCGACCCAGGACTTCCTGTGAGGCGAGGACTGTCCTGCCCCAGGAACAGTGAATAGCAAATTACACGACTCTTTCCGGTTTTTCTCTCTTGATCTGCATCTGGCCTCCCCAAACCTCACCCAAGGTAACATGGTTCAGGCAAGCATTTAATCCTGAAACCCATTCAGCAAGGAAGGGATTATTATCCTGGTTTTTAGTTGCTGGCATCAAAGCTCAGGAAGGTTCAAAGGATTATTCAGGATCATAAGACTAGGGAAAAAATGGGAGCGAGGATGGGTATCCAAGCTCCACAGCCTTCATCTCTATCAGGGGCACCGCCCTTCCCCCAGCTCTCCCAGCACAGCCCAGCTTTATGGCGGACCAAACGCCATCTGCTGTCGTTTTCAACACCGCCTTTCTCCCTCAGATGTGTCTATGTCTGGACATTGATGGACTCCGTCATCTCACTATTGGACTCCAAATGCCATCTGCTATTGTTTTCAACACCGTCTTTCTCCCTCAGATGTTTCTATGTCTGGACATTGATGGACTCCGTCATCTCACTATTGGAATCCAACATGCTGGGAGCCTGCCTGTGTAACAGTGACCATCGTTTGGTAGAAACATCATTATTCCCGACAGTGTGGTGAAGTAGGATCAGATTAACCGGAGAAGGTGAGGTGGTGTATTGGCCAGCGGCCCTTGAAGAATTTGAGGGGAAGATGTAGACAGGATGAAAGGAACAGAAAGTTGAAGGAACAGGATGCAGGTGCGTAGTTCAGATCATAGACGGACAACAATTACTTCACAATGAAGTTAACCTATCAGGAGTGATCGTACCATAGCACGGATGGATAACTGATGCTCACAGAGGCCAAATTCCGCTCCATTTTCTCCGTGTGTACGTGAGAGAAGTAAAAAATATGTTGTAAAAGCACCTTCCACCCGAGTAGTACATTTTAAATATAATTTACATTTAGCTTTACATTCTTAATCATCACCAAAATAGATTTTCCTCTATTAACCAGAAATCTCACTTAGAGGTCACTTGATCATTTTAATTGACTTTGGCTTTATTTACTTAAAACTGAGCAATCACTATATAAAAATATTAATTATAACCATAATAGTTTATACTTGCTTTAAAAACCCCTGAACATTCACTTATTTGTGTCATGTGGCAACTTTTTGAGGTTGGTATGGGCACTATCCTTTTTTTAAAGATTTTATTTACTTGAGATTGAAAGTTTGAGAGAGAGAGAGAGATTGAGAGCACAAGCCGGGGGGCAGCAGGCAGAAGGAGGAGAAGAAGCAGGCTCCCCACTGAGCAGGGAGCCTGACGTCCAGTTGGATCCCAGGACTCCGGAATCAGGACCTGAGCTGATTCTAGGTTCTAGCTAGGTTCTTCCCATGACACTAGTCCTCCCTTCGTTCATTCATTCATTCATTCATTCATTCATTAATCCATCTCTCCAAAACCATTCATCAACCCCCTGGTAGCCACAAAGATACAAAGAACACTCAAATTCTACCTTGGAACTCAAACTCTCTGGGGGATCCAAATATTAAAAACAAAACAGCAAAACAAAACATAATGGCATAACTTTTTATAAAAAAAAACTATAATAGGGGCGCCTGGGTGGCTCAGTTGGTTGAGCGTCTGCCCTCGGCTCAGGTCATGAACCCAGGGTCCTAGGATTGAGCTCCATGTTGGGCTCCCTGCTCTGTGGGAAACTGCTTCTTCCTCTGCCCCTCCCCCTGCTTATGCTTTCTCTCTCTCAAATAAATAAATAAAATCTTTTTTTTTTTTTAAAGATTTTATTTATTTATTCATTTATCAGAGAGAGAGAGAGAGAGGGAGAGAGAGCAAGCACAGGCAGACAGAATGGCAGGCAGAGGGAGAAGCAGGCTCCCTGAGGAGCAAGGAGCCCGATGTGGGACTCGATCCCAGGACGCTGGGATCATGACCTGAGCCGAAGGCAGCTGCTTAACCAACTGAGCCACCCAGGCGTCCATAAATAAATAAAATCTTTTTAAAAAAGTGTTATAATACATATTTGTAATAGGCACCAAGGGATCACAAATGAAGGAGAGGGGCATTCCAGAAAGTGAGGACAGCATGATCACAGGCTGGATTTAGGCAGGTGTTGGGGGAGAAGGGGTGTAATACAATGTGCCTAGAGGCACTGGGGTGGAGAAACTTGATGTCCCAATGGGGACCGCAGAGACAATTATATGAATTGCAGCAATCCAGGTGAGAAATGGGGAGACCCTGAGCTAAAACCCACTGGGACCAGTGAGGCGGGTCTGTACTTGGATGAACAGCTATGGATGATTGTGCAAACATAATGGAGAACCAAATAAGCCAGATCCAAGGCAGTGCAAATGGTGTAATTTCATTATATAAAGTAAAAAATCAGGCAAAAGCTACTGTCTGTTAGAAGACAAACTCATGGTTACCTGGCGAGGGCAGTGGCTGGAAGGGAGATGCTTCTGGATGCTGTGATGTTCTCTCTCAAGATCTTGGGCTGTTTACGTGGGTGTGGTCACCTTGTGAAACTCGCCCAGCTAAACCCTCAGGATGTGTGCAGTTTTGCGCATACATGGTATACTTCCATAAAAAAAGTTAAGCAAATTGAGAAAAAGCGGGCAAGGCTGCTAAGTTACGAGCTTGGCTGGAGCTCGAGGAAAGACAGGAAGAGGTGAGAAGGGACAGGTCTAGGGTGGAAGATGTTGCCAGGCCGAGCTCTCCCCAAGATGCCTTCACTGTACTGATTCGGGAAAGTTCAGCAAACAAGTCTAGAGCAAAGTCATTGCCATATTTGTATTGTAAATAGCTTCTTTAAAGTTTCATGTTAGGAGCACTTACACGATTCAAAGTAAAAAACTCAAACATGGTAATTCTTTTATTTTTCTTAAGATGTATTTCTGTATTTTAGACAGAGAGAGGGTGGAGAGCGGGGAGGGATAGAGCGAGTGAGAGAATCTTAAGCAGACCCCCCCCCACCCTGAGCGTGGAGCCTGACATGCAGCTCAATCTCACAACCCTGAGATCATGACCTGAGCAGAAACCAAGAGTCAGGTGCTTAACCGACTGAGCGACCCAGGCACCCTTCAAACGTTATAGTTTTTAAGTCAAAGTTTGTGTCTTTGTTTTCAACTTTCCTCTTTTACTGTTTCTGGAAAGCCCCACTCTATCAGCACTTTGGACCAACTCAGAAAGTGGCACGACTTCCCATCCTGTCTCTTGGCCCACGCTGGCTGCCCTGGGAGCCTGGCAGGTGCACAGACTTCTGCTTACTTGGTGGCTCCAGGAGAGATGGGTTTGCATCCCTTACCGTCTGTGCCAGCCAGCTCTGGTTCCGAAGGCCTAAGATCCCACCCCAGTTCACCCTAATACTCCCTCGTAAGGTGGGCTGGGGAGCATCCCAAATTCTGTGTGAGCTCTCGCCCTTGGGCCTGCCCCCAGCCAGCGGCTGTGCCCTGATGCCCTCCCGGGACGGGGGACTCACCAGCTTCCTGCAGCATCTGGAGCCCTCGCTTGGCCTCAGCCAGGGGCAGCACGAAGGACGTCTTGGCCGTGTGGAAGCAGAAGCCACACTTATAGTTGCACTGGCGGGTGAAGTGGTAGTTGACGCTGGTGGGGGTGGTGGGCGGGTCTGGGCCCTCCTCCTCCTCCCCTCTGCTCTCCTGCCGTTCTCCCTGGCCCCTCGGAGGTGCCAACCGGGTGTTCTTGCCCCCTGCCAGCCAGAGTGCTGACCTGAGCCAGAAGAACCAGGGGACCACGCTGCCCCACAGAGAGCCTAGTGGCTTCCGGAGGGAACTCAGCAGCTTTCCGGCAAAAGCGAAGGGCACGAGCATCCACATGGTGACCGGGTGCCCCGGGGCTGCACGGAACCTGGGGATTCTGTTTATATGCGCTGGGCCAGCCTATCACACCTGCGGGACGGACACACCTCTGACTGAGTCTCAGCTGAGCTCAAGTTTCGATTTTCCTTTTCATGAAACTGAAAGCTGGAACAGCGCCAAGACCCGAGGCTCAGGATCAAGCCAGCAGCTGACTCTCTCCGCCTCACCTTTCACCTATCTTCTGGGTCACCAGAGGCTTCTAATTGGATACAGATCAAGGCCTTCTGTCCATCTGTATCTCAGTCCCGCAGAGAGCGGCAGCCTGGAGAGATACAGTCCCCACTTCAGAGGCATTGCTCATGCATGATACCACACGTGGGGGCTCCGCCCCGGCGTGCTGCCCGAGCACACCCCCCCCACCCCGCACTGACTGCTTGTTATGAAAGTCAAAGAATGCAAAGTATGACTGACCTGTGCAGGCTGAGGACAGAGCCCACACGCCTCGGGGCCCCTTTTGGATCACAGTTAGAAAAAGCACAGGCACATAACATGTATCCTTCATCTGCCTTTAGTTACTCATCATCTGTATTTTCATAGTGCCGAAATGCAGACATTTATGTTTTCCTGCATATTTATTTATGCTTTTTTTTTAAGATTTTATTTATTTATTTATTTGACAGACAGAGATCATAAGTAGGCAGACAGGCAGGTACAGAGAGAGGGGGAAGCAGGCTCCCTGCTGAGCAGAGAGCCCTGTGTGGGGCTCAATCCCAGGACCCTGAGATCATGACCTGAGCTGAAGGCAGAGGCTTAACCCACTGAGCCACCCAGGCACCCCTATTTATGGTTTATTTTTAAATACACCCAGCATAAGGCTCAAACTCATGACCCCAAAATTAATAGTCACTCCCTCCTCTGACTGAGTCAGCCAGGTTCCCCACTTCTGTTTTATTTTTAAAAGACGATAGGAAGGGATGCCTGGGAGGGCTCAGTCAGTTAAGTGTCTGCTTTTGGCTCAGGTCATGATCCCAGGGTCCTGGGATCGAGTCCTGCATTGTGCTCCCTGCTCGGCGGGGAGTCTGCCTCTCTTTCTCCATCTGCCTCTCCCCCAGCTCATGCTCTCTCTCTCTCTCTCTCTCAAATAAATATAGAAAACCTTTAATAAAAAAAATAAAAGACCATGGGAAAATCAGATGCTTTTCTAAGATGGTTCTTAATTGTCAAGAGGTACAAGTGGCTTCTTCCTTATTTTTACAGTTTCTTAGAAAGGACTGTCAAATTTTGTGCTGAAACTTATTTTTCCTTGAGTTTTTTTTTTTAATCAGAGCTGAGTTTGAGCAGGTACTTTCAGGTTTTCCTGAGACCTGTGGAAAGTTGCAACAGTCCCAGTGGGGAAGCTTCTGGCACCAGGAGCCCAGCTCATCACTTGCCATGTGACTTTGGTAACTTATGTTATTTCTCTGGGTCTCCATTGCCTCGTCTGCAAATACTGGTGTCTCATGGGACTTTATGTGTGAAGACTGAAAATTCTAATGGATGGAGAATCACATAAATAGGGACATTGTCTAGCAGACTATAAGTGTTCAGTTCGGGATAGCTATTGTTTTTCCAGTAGTGTTATGTTCTGAATGGAAACAAAGATGACTTCCATTTTACTTAGAAAGGAAACTGAAAGTAAATTCAGCAAAATAGCAAGCCAATGTGTAATGATTTCCAATTATGCACTGGTGGATAGAGTCCAAGTGGAAATCATCTTAGCCCAAAGCATTGTGAAATATCACTGTGATATGATTCAGTCAAGAAATAGCTTTTGTTTTTCTTTCTTGCTAGATCACATGTATATGAAGAAACAAAACCAAGTCAGTTTACATCTTGAACTGAGTATCAGGTATGGCACAGAGGGGAGCCATGCAGGCTTTTCAAGCCAAACATTATAAGGTATGAATCCTAGTTCAGCCAGAAGTGTTTAATTTTGGGTAAGTTTCTTTATCTGCCTGGTCTGATAAACACATATGGAAAACATGGATATTAATATCACACTCACATGGGGCATTTTCAGGATTACATGACATAACCCTATGTTAAGCCCCGAGAGTACTGCCGGCATAATAAATTAGCAGTGGCCAGCTTACCATCCAGCACTGTGGACCAGGCACTGCTCTGAACTTAGCGTGCACTAACTTCTTTTATAATTTGGGAAACTCATGTCACAGAGGGAGTAAATGTTTGAACTTGGATTTAAACACCTGCCTCACTGCTCAATGACTGATCATTATTAGCACATTATTTTATTTTTTCATAAAATATTAATAAATATTAATAAAATAGAAATAAAATAAAGAAGTCAAAGTCTTTTCCAGCAAAGAACTCACAAAAGTCATGGAACAGATGTTCTATTCCTTCCACCTTGTCTTTTCCCCTCCATTTAAGAGTAAGACTCAGGACTGGTAGACTGTCTTATTCAATGTCATGGCTTGCACAGGCCAGGGAGGGATTTCTTCTTCCAACTGCTCAGACAGGTGTAGGCTGGAGGAGGTACAAGGCAGCCCCCCTTAGGCCTTCTAGTTAGGAGTTGGTCAGTTCTAAAGACATCCAAATTGCAGTTGGAAACCAGCCAAATGTCATCATCATTTTTCTTTAGCCAGAGACTTTTTCCTCCAAACGACTGCACATCCTTAATGTACCCCATGCTCCCTGAGGTGGACCCTTTCCTGCAGGATGTCCCAGCAGCGGCTGCAACCCATTAGCAGACGGTGGAATCCGTTCAGTTATTTGTAATCATCATAACATTTCTGTGCAAATCTCTTACTGGGGCCTATTGGACATCGGTGCCTACCTCAACTACTGTACGTGCATCGAGAGGGGCATAATCTGTAAGCGCACAGCACAATCAGCTCTTGGCAGAATGAACACATGTGTGGAACGAGTGCCTTGATCAAGAAATCAAATGTCACCAAGAAGTCTCCAAGATGCTGAAAAGAAATTAAAAAAAAAAAAAAAAGAAGTCTCCAAGACTTTCCCCCCAGGCCCTGAACCAAAGATAACCCTGCCCTGTTTTCTGAAAACCATCCTCTAGGTTATCACAGCACGCCCTCGCTCTGTTAGGCTTCTCTCCCTGTGTTGTGTTTACAGACTCACCCACTCTGCTGTGTCTAGCCGCAGACTGTTCAGAGTCATACCTCACATTTGTTGATTCCATTGTTTGAATACACCGCAGTACATTTAATTGTGTCATTAGGATGGATATTTGGAATATCTTGCTATTGTGCCACGTATTTTCTTGTACATATCTTTTGGTTGACATATATGTATGCGTTTATCTTGGGTATATACCAGGATTGGAATCACTGGTTCATACAGTGTACGTGTGCTTCCGGAGAACTTGAACCAATTTGCACTCCCGCCAGAATACTATACATGTGGGAACATCTCTGCACGCTAAATGCCCCAAGTCTGATTGCCCACTGAGCGTAAGAATGATCCTGTTCTCAGAGAGCTAAAAACAACTGAATCTCTGAATTGCTCCTTGTCTATTAGCCCATACTTCAACCATGTATCTATAACAGTTCCTGTTTGTCTGAAAGTTGTATTCCTTCCAGAATTAAAGGTACACCCGTGCTAACTCCAAATTCCTTAAATGATAAAATTTATTTGCCCTCAGTTCATCTAATGTTTTTCATCATTATTCTAAATGTTTGAGTTTTCTCCACAGGATTTTTGTTTTCAGTCCCCTTGGCAATCTTTTTTTTTTTTTTTTTTTTAATGAAGATTTTATTCATTTGTCAGAGAGACAGAGAGAGCGCTCACAAGCAGGGGGCATGGCAGTCAGAGAGAGAAGCAGGCTTCCCGCTGAGCAAGGAGCCTCGATCCAGGGACTGGATCCCAGGACCCTGAGATCATGACCTGAGCCAATGCTGTTATGGATGCCAGGACCCTAATGACCTGAGCTTAAGGCAGAAGCTGCACCGACTGAGCCCGCCCTGTGTTGCTGCTTTACAATCCTCCTCCAAGGTGTCAGCTAATGAGCAAAAACAAACACCGGGGCAGCATTGCCGCCGACGCGGGCTTCAGGCTGGTACAGCCTGTCCCCACCAGCGAACTGGACCCGAAGGCAGGACTTCACTTGGCTCGCGTGCAGATCTGGCAATACGTCCTAGTTTGCAAGTCAGCAAGGGTGGGGGCAGTAATTCCAAGAGGAGGGAGAACGTTCCCCGTTCAGCCCGTCAAAGCAGCTCACAGGACTTCGGTCAGAGTGCGGGCGAGACAGCTGGTCAGCTGGGGCCTGAGGCCCAGTATGGGGCCACCGGGTCTGCAAGTCCTGCGGCGTCGGGAGCCGCACCGCCCTGAAGAGCCGGCGGGGGCCGGCGGGGGCAGCCAGAGAGCCCCGCTAACACGCCGAGCTCGGGCGCGCGCCGTCGCCGAGACACACTCGCACACCCGCGCGCGCACCCCCGGGACGCAAACCTCAGCGGAGAGCTTCGCGCGGGGCTTGGGGCTACCTGCCCCCCAGCCCGGCCGCAGAGGGCGCCCGGCCGAGCGCACCCTCGGGGTGGCCGCCGGGACCGCGCGCCCTGCCTGCTCCCGTCCCCTCCCCCCCGCCGCCGCCGTTTGGGGCGCGCCCCGGGAGCGGGCGGCGGAGGCCTCGGAGGGCGCCCCACCCCGGCCCGGCCCCGCTGGGCCCCGCCCGCGGGTCACTTAGCTTTCGTTTCCCCAGTGGCGAGGGCGGGACCGGACAAGCCCATGGCCTCGGGCCTCCGCCCGCGCTCCCCACTTTCGCTTGGGCGCCTCTCGGGGCCGCGTCGCAGAGCCTACGCTCGGGCCATGGCGCCGCCGCACCGCTTGGCGCTGGAGCTGCCGGGCTGCGCGCTGGCTCACTTGGCCATCGGCGGCGACGCCCCCGACGCGCTCCCCGACCCCCGCGTGGCCGCGCTGCTGGGCCCGCCCGGCCGCAGCTACTCGCTGTGCGTGCCTCTGGCGCCGGGCGGGGACTGCGCGGCCCGGGTGAGGGCTGCGCGGCTGCACCAGCGCCTGCTGCACCAGCTGCGCCGCGACCCCCTCCGGCGGTGCCAGCTGCGCCGGCTGCTGTGCTACGGCCCCGGCGGCGGGGCGGGTGGCGTGGAGCACGGCTTCCTGCTCCACGACCCCGGCGACAGCCCGGACACTCGGCGTGCGCTGTTCTCCCTGCTCGGCGAGTCCCCGGAGGGCCCGCGTCTGGGCGAGTTCGTGGGCGACGCGCAGCAGCAGGTGTGGCAGCACCTGTGGGAGCTGCGGGACGGCGCGGGCTGGCAGCAGGTGGGCCCCCGCGAGCGCGTCGTGGCCGCCCCGGAGCCCGCCCTGCACCCGGTGGTGCCCGACCTGCCCAGCTCCGGGGTCTTCCCGCACCGGGAGGCCGCCCGCGCTGTTTTGGAGGCGGTAAGAGTTCTGCCCCTTCCCTGCACTCGGGGTGCCCCCCTCTCGCCCCCAGACAGGGAGTGGACTAGGCGCGCGCTATCGGGGCTGGCCTACCCAGCCTGGCCTCTGTCGCTCAGGGAACTGCATCCCAAGACACAGGACCTATCAGGCCGCACGAGTGCCAGACTCTGGCTTAGACACTGGGGATTTTTTCTCCACTCTTGGCCGCCAGGAACTTCCTATTCCAGGTGGGAACTGAGGTCCCAACACCACGCTCGGCCAGGCCTGCTCTGTGGGCGTGCTGAAGGCACCTGGGGAGGAAAGAGGTTGCTGGGGGGCGAGGGGGATCATGCCATCTGGGAGGCCGGAGCGTGATTTTGGGGAGAAAAGGGCATGAGTTTGGGGTTTGAGAAACTCGTTCTAAAACCACAGCTGTCTGCTTACTGGCTGCCGGCCCAGGTCGCACGACCGCTCTGTTCTCCCTTTGGTCTGTGACACACTTGCCTCGCGATGTTTAGGACAAGCGGAGACCTGGCACACAGCAGGTGCTCAGGGAAGGAGGGCAAAGATTCTCTCCCAGCGCCGCCTGGCCGGGCCCGGAATGTCCAGACTTGGCTTTCTGAGGCGGCACTGGGGAATTTAGTGCATTTTGCAAGCTCTGGGTTAGTATTACGCGGCGGTTAAAAGGGCAGGACCGGTCACTTGGGTTTAAATCCCAACGCTGGCCTTTATTACCTGTGTCACTTTGTGTTTCTTAAACCCCATGGACGCAGTTTCCTTAGTCCATAGATGGGAATGATAGTGCTGCCACCGTCACCGAGTTACCGTGAAGGCTGGCCGTGTTAATCCCCGAAAGCGCTTAGAGGATGAAGCGCACGCGTGTACAAACGTGTGGCCTCGCTGCAGAGGCATAATAGGGCCTGCGGGCAAGCCCAGGTGAGAACTCCGCCCGCGCACTCACCTGCGGCCCGCCGTGCGCTGCTCTCTTCTCCGCCCCCTGGCGGCTAGGAAGGGACGGTGCTGACCGCTCCAGGAGCTACAGTCTTGCTTTCCACGTGGGACACACTGCGCCAGGCCCGTGCTGTTCCACGGTTGCTCTGAGCTTGTGGTTTTGCCTGTCCTTCCTCCTCTGGGGTAGCTGGTCAGTGAGGGTTGCAGGCCGAGTGATTTCAGCCGCTATCGCCTTTTTTTTTTGAGGCACTGCTAGTAAAAAATGAAGGAATTCAGCCCTTCTCATGTTCAAAATGCTGTGAATTTGGTATGGCGTCCAACACAAGCCTTATGAGCACTGGGCAATCTTGTTCTCAGCAGTTAGATATTGCAAAGCCCCGCTGCTTCACTGCTGATGCACAGAATCACCATTGTTTTGCAGTGTATACCCTTCATTCCTGAAGCCCGAGCAGTGCTTGACCTGGTTGACCAGTGCCTGGAGCCGGTCCAGAAAGGGAAGTTCCCGGTCATTGTCATTGAAGGCCTGGATGCCACAGGTAGTATTACCTTCGAGTTATAGGCAATGCAATTAATTGCTCCCTTGCGGGATAGATGGGTCTTAAGTAAAACTTGATAGAGTTCAATTCATAAGCTTCATGTCCATCTGTAGTGTGTGCCAGGCACGGAGCTAGGCAGGCCTGGGATGTGAAGATGAATAAGACCTTCGGTGGGGGGCCAGGGGAGGGGGGGAGGCTAGAAGAGGGGGGCCGGACCTCAGGTGCCCTGGTGACCAGTAGAAGGCCCTTAGTGCTGCCATGGTGTGGGGAACAGAGCTGTGGTCACGGGCAGCTCTGGAAGAGCTGACACCTGGACGACATTTTCCGTACATATGAGAGCAGTACAGGTGAGGAAGGCAGGAGGGGTCCTTCCTGACAGAAGGAACAACATGGGCAAAAGTGCAGGGATTTGAGTCAGCCTGGGGTATCTGGGAAGTGCGGGCCCTTCAGAGGAACCTTTTGGAGCAAAACTAGGAAGAGCTAGGCAGCTTTGGAGCTGCCAAACAGATACTGAAACACAACGGACAGCTCATGCTTAGCCCAAAACACAAAAAGCAGGAGAAGCGAGGTACCAGGGGCAGCAGGATACAGCCAAGGACTAGGTCAAGGTGGAGCCTGGGGAAGAGATCACATGGTTCAGCATGAGGCGGGGCTCCCTCCGGGGCAGGTGGTAGTGTTTTGAGGAACCAGGTGGAGCTTTTCCCAGGCCTGGAAGTCTATGCCAGAGTTTATCATTAATTTGTAAACAGAGCACAATTTTGCGTTTCTTAGAAGTGTTGTGATACCACAGAGAGGAAAGCCTGGTTCCTAAAGGTCTGGGTTTTTTGTTTGTTTTGTTTTATTTTTGTTTTCTTTTTTTTAAATCCCGAATCATCATAGGTAATGAACTGCTTTGATTTGCAGGTAGATAGAGTGTCTTTGCTCTTTGTGGGCTAATATGAGCATTTGGGACTGCTGTGGTGGCTGTGGTAACGAAGCCTATGTTTGCCTTTTCCGCAGGCAAAACCACTGTGACCCAGTCAGTTTCGGACTCACTCACGGCTGTGCTCTTAAAGTCGCCGCCTGCTTGTATCAGCCGGTGGAGGAAAATCTTTGATGATGAACCGACTATCATTAGAAGAGCTTTTTACTCTTTGGGCAATTACATTGTGGCTTCTGAGATAGCTAAAGAATCTGCCAGATCTCCTGTGATTGTAGACAGGTAGGTAGAAAGATGCTGTGAATTTGTCATTTTCTCCCAAACGTGTGTGTGTGCCCTTTCACGCAAGTATACGCCTGTGTTTTAAGTCAAACTGTGTTATGATAATAATGGGAAAAATGTCTATGACTTGTTAACTACCTACGCCACAGGCAGGCATTTTGCTAAGCACATACATGTATTATACCGTATCTGGAACAATTACATGGTTAAGTGGATGCTAAATGTTATCCCTGGTTCACCGATGAGAAGCACAGGTTTCACAAGGGTTAAGGAACTTGCCGCTGACTGAGGAGAAACAGCACACTGAGGACATTGACGAAGCCTCTGCTTTAGAAATCGATTCTTTCAGTAATACATTTGTTCACCGGCTCATTTATAAAACATGTATTGGGTGTCTGCTGTGGGCCAAAGACTGTTCTTAATTTAGGGGATTCTAGGTACATGAGCTGGACGATGGTGCTCTGTGAGCTGGACGATGGTGCTCTGTGTCACGGAGCGAACATTCCGTCGCAGCTGCGTGGTCTAGTGAGCACAGACGCGTGATCAGATCAGAGAATGATAAACACCCCGACGGAGATAACTCCGTGGGTTTGGCCGAGGATGGCCTCTCTAAGGAGGTAATGTTGATCTGAGTTCTGAAGGCTCCAAAGAGATGGGAATGGAAACTGTGGAGGAACAGCATATGGGAAGAGGAGTCAGCGGGAGCAAAGCCTGCAAACAGAAAGAAGGTAGCATAGTCCAGGACTAGAAGCTGGCTTTGTGATGAGCACATGATGGACGAGGGGGTGCTTTCCAGAGGAATGAACGTGGCGGGGATGGGACAGCACGGCCCGGGGGCCAAGACAGTACAGATTTTATTCTGGGTGCAGAGGGGAGCCATTGGAAGGTTTCAGATAATGGAGTGACATAAACTGATGTAGATTTTTAAAATGCCATACCTAAGAAATAGATTAGAATACCCCAGGAATGATTGAAGTGTATGGCAAGCAAGTCATCCTGGCTTACGATCACCCAGCCCGGTGATATGGAAATTACAATCATGGTGAGATCCCATTTTGCTCTCATCAGGTTTGTGAGAACCAATGAAAATGTGCTAAGACTCAGAGCTGGAGATCATGGATGGGTAGAAGCCCTACAAGGTGCTGGTGGGGCTGGACACTGAGCTCAGAGAGCGGTCTGTAACGGGGCAGCGAAGTGAACACTGCTTCCGCCTCCTGAAGAAATGCAAGAGTTTCTTTTTTGTTGTTGTTTATTTCTTTTTTAAAATTTTATATTTATTTAAATTCATTTAATTAACGTATAGTGTATTATTAGTTTCCGAGGTAGAGTTCAGTGATTCAACGGTCTTCTATAATACCCAGTGCTCATTGTAGCACATACCCTCCCCAAAGTCCGTCACCCAGCCACCCCACCCCCCCACCCGCTTCCGCTCCAGCAACCCTCTCTCAGCTGTGTTCATAATAGTGAAAAGTTAGAAAAACTGAAAGCCCGTCAGTTGAAGGAATCACATGTAAGTACTCGTGTATTTCTGAAATGGAGCACCATTCCACAACATCAGCCAGTGCAATATCCGTGTGCGTAAAATGCAAAGCCCTGGTTTCGACAGCGAAAATCAAGTTGCAGATAGATGTTCAGTAGAACACGTGCCAAGTAATAACAAACTGTAGAGTACGGAGGGGAGAAAGGATAGGGAACGGATTTAACAGAGTGCTAAGGGGAGAGAAATGAGGTTGATACCCAGCACAAGAGGCCCCCCGCTGCAGTTGAACTATGGCTTAGCATTCAGGGGATGTGCACTGCTCTCTGCAATTTTACTAATATCTGGAAAGATAAGCAGTGGTATCAAAGTATGACAAGTATTCAGGAAATAGCACTAATCATAAATGTAAGTCTAGAGGAATTTCAAGCAGTGAACATACCCAAGTCCCACAGCCAGACTTGGAACGTCACCACACCCCATAAAGCCACAGGGTTCTCCTTCCCAGTCCCTGCCCATTCTTCCCTACCCCCTTCGCCCTCCCCCTGTAGTAACTGCAGCCCTGACCTCCATCACCCAGGAACTGTCCTATCTAGTCTTGACCTGCATTAGTGTTTGTATCTGACTTCCGTCTTGCCCCATATGAGACTCGCCTTGCTGCTATGAACATGTATATATATTTTTTAATAGAGTGTGCAGGGTGGGGAGGAGTGGGGTGGGGAGGGGAAGAAGGGGAGGGAGAGAATCTTAAGCAGACTCCGTGACTGGATCTCATGACCCTGAGATCATAACCTGAGCTGAAACCAAGAATTGGACGCTCCGCCAACCGAGCCAGCCAGGTTCCCCTAGGGATATTGTTCTGTACATGACTTTGGTGCGGGTACATATGCTGTTCTGCTGTATAGATTTCCAGGAGTGGAATTGTTCATGTGTGTTCAGCTTTAGCAGGTATTGCAAAAAGTTTTCTGAAGTGGTTGGAACCGTTCACCGTGCCCTCTCCCCACAGCCGTGTTTGAGAATTTCCTGTGGCTCGTGTTCTCTCAACATCTAGCATTGCCCTCCTTTATTCGAGGTCTCTACTGGTTCCCAGTGGCTACGTTGATCAGTGAAAAGCTAGTTTGCCACATCTGGAAACCTCTACCCCTTCCCTGAAATTTCTTTCTCTGTGCACTTTTCTGTATCTCTGAAATATTCCATGAGAAGGTGATTTGCAGCATGTGTAGGGGACAAAGTGGGAGGTGGTGGGTTGCCAGGTAAGAGGAACAAAGCAAAAATAAGTTAGAAGGCCAGTGTTCTCATCTAAGCGGCAATGCCGGCACGTAGTTTGAACACTGGGGATGGCAAGATCATTATTACAAGGTTGTGAGTTAGAGGGGATCCTGGAGAAGGGTAAGAAATTGTATTCCTTTGTAGGACTTCTTTGCCTGTGGGATGTTTTTACCCTATTATTAATGGGTCTGGATCTACCGTATTTGAGATATTTTTTTTTAGACCACGTCCTTTCTCAAGGAGACAGACTGAACTTCTCCTAATATAGGGAGACTCCCTGAGGCACAGGATTTCTTCAGACATCCCAAAGTCCTGGAGCTGCACTGGCTTCTGCGTGTAGACAGATACCTATCCTCTCTGCTCCTGGTTTCCTAATCTGCCCAGTGGAGATACTCCATATCCCTTCCCTGCCCACCTCTGAAACTTTGATGAATGTCCAGTGGGTTGGTACAGGGGGGAAGTGCTTTGCAATAGCAAATTGCCATTAAGATATAAAGCATTATTATATAAGCTATGTACAATGAGTTAGCAAATTGCCTTTGATCTGAACCGATGTGGCTTGCCTGATGGCAGGAATGGAAAATTCTAAACGGTGGAGAGCCTGAAATTGATGGCCAGAGGGTATGATTATTTAAAACGAGCCGCAGCATTGTCAGGGAGAGAACTCCTGCTATAGAAAACGGGCTCTCATTCTTCCCTTGCTTTATCTCCTTTGTGTCTGCGAATTGTCGGCAATTTTGTTCTCTAGAGAGATACTGTATCACCTTGTCAAATGAGAAGAAAAGAGCGCTTATTTGTTGTCTGGGTGGGTTTTGTTCATGTGTAAAGATTTTAATGAAACCCATTTTAGACCACACCATCATCTAGCTGAACAAACGAGGGCAGCAGAGTCGTCTTTGATGGTGACTGTGGTTAAGGTTGGCAACTTAATCACCCTCATTACCTTTAAAAATCTATTCTTGCTGATGGTTTTTCTACAAAAAGAAGGCTTTTAAAATGAAGATGATATCAGCCTCTGTATTCATAGCTGAGTGTTTAATTCAGTGAACACGGGACACGTGCAAACTGCGGAGCAAATTGTCGTTTGGTTGCCAAGAAAGAGAAGCCTGGACTTGCAGGGATGTCTTCAGCTTAGGGGATAAACCGCATCTCACCGAGGATGGAAAGCGCATGATTGTAGGTGGTGAATCGGGGACCTGATAGAGAGGAGGCTGGGGTTTTCAGTGCACACTTCTGGAAGTGGATGAGGGCCTGGAAGGGTTGACGGTATTGGGAGTGATCGCCTTCCCAATTAATTTTTTGGGGTCTTTTTCAGTATTGTCTGTATTACCACATTTGAAAATGCAGCTTTAGTGATAATCAGTGTCCAGTAAGAATAGATATTGTCTTCTAATGATGGGGTGATACAGTTTGTAAAGGGTTTGTCTTTTTTTTTTTTTAATAGCAACTGTGGAAGGAAAACAAAGCTTGCATGTTTTTCATTTTCCAGGTGGGGAAATTGAGGCTGTAATGGCTTAAATGAGTTACCTATGTCCACAGAGCAAGTAGGGGGCAGGGGATAAATCGATCCGCAGCTTGGGTAATGCTGTGAATTCATTTCATAGAGTCTAGTACGTCCTTTCCACTCTGCAAAGAAGTTCAAAAATAAAATGATCAATAATTTAGGATTTTATGTATTATTTCTTTTAAAAAATTATTTATTTTTTAGAAAGAGAGAGCGAGCACATGTACATGAACACAGGGGAGGGGCAGAGGCACAGGGAGAGGCAGAATCCCAAGCAGACTCTGCACTGAGCACAGAGCCCCACACAGGGCTCCATCTCACAACCTTGAGATCATGACCTAAGCCGAAACCAAAAGTCAGATGTTTAACGGGCTGTGCCACCCAGGCATCCCCAGAATTCAGGATTTTGAAACATTGAAGGCAGCAAATTGAAAATACGGACAGGGGTGGGGCCATAGGTTATTCTCTTCATTGGGATGTTGATAATCATTTCATAAATATCCGTTGTAGGCGATATTTCTTTGCTACTGAATTTAAAGTTTTGCATTTAGTCTCTCAGACCTGGAGTATGATACGAACAGGGCAAGATTCTAATAAGCTATGCCAACTCATAAACTGATTCTGATTCGTTCATTTGCACACTCAAAGAACACTTATTGCATGCTTACTGCGTGCCAAACACTGGTTTCAGTTTTGGGAATGCAGAGGTGACTAGAAAAGGAATTTTCTAAGGGAGGAGTTGAAAGAGGTCATACTTACAGACAAATTACTTTTCTTTACTCTTCTGTAGAGTCAACAGTGAAGGACATCGAGGGCCCAGCGGAGGGAACCAGGAGGCCTGCTTGGGGGTTCCATCCGAGTGGGGCTCTGCAGGCAGAGTAGGAGTTTGCTTGCTGAGAAGCTCACTCCAGCTGAAGGAAAGAGCACGAAGACATGCTTGTGTGATGCAGTGCACATAGGTGTACACCGTGAATGCTGTTCTGTGTCTTGGGCAGGACGTTTCCAGCAAGCAATGAAAAGCCATGGGGGCATTTTGAAATAGATTTTCTTTTGCGGTGGTGATTTTCTTCTCCTCCTCCTGCCAGCATTTAAAAGGAGCCTGTCAAGAGGGCCCTACTTCACTCAGGGGGGATGTCACAGAGTAGTGGAGGTCATATTTGGGTTCATTTCCCCCCTGACGGGTACCGATGCACAGTGAGCAGCTGGGCCCTGGGCAGGACAAGGGCCACCTCACCAGGGCCCCCAGAATGTGGATTTCATCTGCAAACTCCACTTTAAAACAACTTAACACTGAATGGACCGGCGGATTTTTATCTGGCCAAGACACGAGATTAGATGCAAGGGGACTACGAGACATGCCGTCCTCCCTTTTACAGAAGGCGACATAGGTCAGGCCAGAGAGAGGCAACCGTGTCATCTTGTGACACACGTGGGATCCGCCGAGTGTCCATCACTCTGTGAAGAGCCCGCTGTATTCTCACTGTGGCTGTTGGCTTTGGTTTACTCTTCACATTTTATAAACACTTTAAAAATAAGATTTAGGGGCACCTGGGTGGCTTAGTCAGTGAAGCTAAAAGTCTGCCTTTGGCTCAGGTCATGATCCCAGGATCCTGAGATCAAGTCCTGAGTCGCATGGGGCTCCCGGCTCAGTGGGGAGCCTGTTTCTTCCTCTGCCCTCCTCCCCCACTTGCGTTCTCTCTCACTCACTCTATGCTCTCTCTCAAATTAAAAAAAAAAAAAATCTTAAATAAAAAAAACAAGTTTTAGTTTTGTTAATTTGGTTTATGCAACGCTGAGGACACTTGAGCCTGTGCTGGTTTCAGCCTCTTCCCCAACTGATCTTCAGGTACACCTTGACCTTGGCCTCTGTGGGTGCAGAACTCACTCCTGCCCTCCTTCTCAGGTACTGGCACAGCACGGCCACCTACGCCATAGCCACCGAGGTGACTGGGGGGCTCCAGCACCTGCCCCCGGCCCATCATCCCATCTACCAGTGGCCCAGGGACCTGCTCAAGCCCGACCTGGTCCTGCTGCTCACAGTGAGTCCCGAGGAGAGGATGCATCGGATCGAGGGCCGGGGCATGGAGAGGACCAGAGAGGAAGCTGAGCTGGAGGCCAACAGCATATTCCGTCAAAAGTAGGTGTCCCGGGGTGCATGGCGGGAGATCCTGGTCATGGTAGTGAGCCGGGATCAGCTCTGACCTTAGGAATGTGGAGAAAATGACATCGTTCCCATTTTCCAAACCCACGAGACAGTATCCTCCGAGCTGGGTTCAGCTCCTGGCTGTGGGACTGGGCCCCAGACCTTCCTTCTGGTCCTGGCTGTGCCGGGAACAGTGTGGACCTGGCTGAGACGATGCACGTTCCTGGGTCTTGGCTCCCCAGTCATAATCTAATGGGCACGGAGTGCTGGGAGCCCGCGGTGACTTTCCCTTAGTGTCAAGTTTTTGGGTTCTGATGCTCTGATCCTTGCAAGGGAACATGAACCACACTTTATTGTTTACAAAACGGAGGCTCAAAGGACTAAGTGATTTGTCTAGATTCACGCAGCTACACTGTGGTGAAACGGGATTGAAATCACGGTCTTTCTGGTTTTCAAGGTAGTGGTTTTGTTGTCGTTAGAAACCGGCGGGAGAGTCTGGGCTGTCCTCTTGCCTGATGGCTGAGCCTGAGGCAGCCTGGGAGGGCAGGTTCAAAAAGCCAAAGCAGAGGAGTTTAGATAAATAAGCAATGAGAGCCAGGCTATCCTAACACAGTCCTGCTAGAAATAACCCGGCAACAGCAGTGCTGTGTGCAGACAAGCCACGTCAGACCATTTACTTATACTGACGCAATTAGGCATCGTGACACACTTGCCAGGAAGGTGTGATTTCTGTCCTCATTTTACAGATGAGAAGATGGAGGCAGAGGGGAAGGGAATTGGGTGAGTTCACTCAGCGAGGAAGTGGTAAACGGCACGTGTTGTAGACACAGGCCGGCCCGCTTCCATCAGGCGGTCCACACACGCATTCGCAGGCAGGGAGGCTAGCTCACAGCCGAGGGGGCCGTGGAAACAGTGCCGTGGCTGAGGACCGCTGGCTTGTCTGAGATCTTCCGTGCAGACCATGGGGACATTCCCCGGTTGTCCAATCAGTTAATCTCTTAGAGCCTCTGCTACTTTCTTTGCAAAATGGGGGAGGACCTGGTTCCCTTCCTGAGCTTACCCCAGGTATGAAACCAGAAGAATCATGCAGAATGCTGACGCTTGGTAGGTAATAGGTATCAATAAAGGCTAGCTATGGAACCTTATTATAAATTTATGATTTATTGAACAAAATGTATCCAGTGTCTCCTGTGGGCAAAGCCAGTGGCCGAGGGGAAGAGTGAGATAAACCAGATGGGGTCCTTGCTGTAAACTCTGTACATCACGGTAGGAAAATAGCGTTTGCATGGAGAGCTGTGTTAAAAGATAAACCTACCCTTTTCATTGTGCCTGTCCCCAGGGTAGAAGTGTCCTATCAGCGGATGGAGAACCCTGGCTGCCACGTGGTTGATGCCAGCCCCTCAAGAGAAAAAGTCCTCCAGACGGTTTTAAGCATAATCCAAAATAATTGTAATTAATTGTATTGACTCCAAAATGTAATTATCCATTTTGCTAGATTTGATGTTGTTTGATGCATCTAGGCCCATGACTGGTTAGTTGTTTTTCCCAGATTTCTGTTGCATAAACAGAGTGTGTCCTAGAAAAATGGAGACCAGACATTTTGGTTTTACTTAAACCATTATCCTCCCTTCTGACCAATGGACCCATCAAGGTTGAGACTGTCATGTTCCAGCCAGAGATCAGTGGTTGCTTTTTCAAGTATAAAAAACTTTTTTTTTTAAATATATTTTTAACTACATTCCTACCAAATACTTCCAAGTTTTGTCTTATCCAGAAAGCATGAGGGACACAGACGCAACCAGGATGATCTCCCAAATCAACAGAAGCCCCTTCAGCCTCTCCCATGCCTATACCTTGGCCACTGATGGGATCTCGATGTAGTAGACTTGCCTTTTTCCCCATATGGCCACACTCCATCAATGGGGACTCAGGCCTGATCCTTGAGCCAAGTGCTCCTGAAGAAAGGGTCCATGTGTCCTGGCTGTCTGAGGACACTCCCACAGAGCCATCTTTGGGTAGGGGATACTTACAAAGAAGACCTGGGACTTGTGCCCTACTGGCCCCGAGATCGTCCTGTTGGTTAGCATCTATAAGGTAGATCCAGAGACGGCCAACCCAAGATGCTCTAAGTACAAACACACCAGGCTTCTTTGAATTATGTTCTCTTTATTTATATTTCTTTCCTTCCCCCTGAAAACATGGTTTTGGATATAATGAGTGTTTTGGACTGAGCTGGATGCCTTAAACTTAGCCAATCGAGCAATATATTCGTATTGATATTTACATCATGTTTCTCCTCAGCGTAAGGGCTCTGCTTACTAATTAAAATTGAAGCCAAGAAGCTAAATGCAACGCTTGTTGTGTATTTTCATTACACAGATTTAATTTATCTCACTAAATAAGCACAGTGGATCCTGGAATGGGATTTCTTAGTAAATTATCTTGCACTTGAATGTCTTATGCTTACGCATGAAATCAGCTTTGAGATCTGTTTGCCTAGGGAAAAAGAAAAGCTGAGGAAAGAGGAAATTTAATAACTCTGTGGCCTGGGAGAGTCACTTGACATCAATAGTCCATGTAACTTGATCTAAAAAGTGATCATAATTCTTTATTTGTCCTAAGGAATTTGTTGAACCGGGTGATGACCTAAAATTCCTTCCAGTTCTAAGATAGGTGAAGTTTGTAAATTGGACATTCCCCCCCAAATAATTACATTTAAGGCCTTATCAGGTTTATCATATAGAATTTTAGATTGTAATCAAGTTTAGTATTAATAACTGTATCATACTATTTTTCAAGAGAATTAGAGATAATTTTACATAATATATTTACATATATAAATATGTAATTGGTTTCAGTTGAAAATATTTTTTAAAGCTAATGAATAGCATCATGAAAGATGTGATATCTATGTCATTGGTGTTATTTACTTTAAACAGTTTGAAAAGTCTATGTTGGCAGTCTAAGAAAACAAACACTTTATGCTTTCTTTCTGTACCTTGCAAAGGAATAAAGTTGCTGTGATTTTCTAATTTATGATGTTGTCACCAGTGTATTTTGGTTGTTCAGAGGTGCTGGTCCAGATGGGGACTTTTGGTCAAGGAGGTGGGAAGGTGTGAGCTCGTGGGCCAGGGGGAAGCTGTGGTCAAAGTGCTTTCAGACGAAGGGAGGGCAGTTTTGGTTTGTTTAAAAAAATTGTTTCAGGAAAGTAGAATCCTTTCTTCATGGCCAATATTAAAAAGAAGAAATAATTCTTTGTGCTCTTGGGTTTTTGGGGACCCTAATAGGTATATGATTTATAAGCATGAAATAAGACGGTGACTCCTACCCAGCAACAGACGACAAGGAATCATTTGCTTGGCTCCGTTTCATGACAAGTTCATTCTCCTTTCTGTTCTTGCGACAGACCTTTCGTGGTCCCAAATATTTATTCTCCCTTTCTTCCACAGTAATAGAATGTTTGACTTGACCCATGGCTGCCAAGAATCACGAGTACATTTCTAGAGCTTCCGTATGGTGAGAGTGGCCAACTGGCCACTTACAGGTTTTTCCAGAAATCTGTGAGCAGAGGGGCTTATGGGATGCCCCTTCCCCCTTTTCACCCTTCACGCGGCCTGGTATTCGGTGGGTGGTGATAGCAAGCCTTCTGAGGACTAAGAGAAGCGACAGTCTGAATGAAGGCTGCTTTTCCTTATGAAGACGTAGACGTGGACTGGGTGGGGATGCGTGTGGTACCCTGGGGAGGGGCTGTGAGGCAGACGCAGGACACGTGCACAGCTTCACCGTCCGCCTCCTCCTCACCCTGCCTCCCTCAGTGGCACCTGCCGGCTTACTTGAGAGTGGAAACTCCTTTTTTGCTGAGGCTTCTCTCTGAAATCTCTCTCTTCTTGGAGCAATTGGGTAGAATCTTTTTTTTTATCAATGAGTTTTTTTTTTAAAGCAATCTCTATATCCAATGTGGGGCTCGAACCCACAAACCCCGAGATCAAGAGCTTCATGCTTTACAGACGGAGCCCTCAATTACGGCACATCTTTAAAGTGTTTAGGCCCTGGGATCTTTCTGGAATGTGTACCAAGGAAATAATCAGTGATACACATATAAATGTTATATAGGCATGATGTATTTCCAGTAATTGGGGAATATTTATGTATCTGCATAATGTACATTTATGTATAATATGCATTTGTTAAATACATTAGGGTAAATCCTTTTAATGGAATCCTGAGCAGAACACAAAGCACCTAAGAACATGTAAAGCAGCAAAAATGCTTCCCTCTCAGTGAGAGCCAGTGATTTAAATTTCAGCCAAAAGTGAAGATATAGCTAAGAGTATCTTACAACACTTTGCTAGGTTGGCGGCTCCAGAATGGGAGCTCTGTGCCCATTAGAGCAGTCTGATTGCAGGTGTGCTGAAAGACGGGGGTTTTTGGCCTTAGGCTTTCTTCATATGCAAGCTGCTCTAGGAGCCAGCCACTCAGCCATGCTTCACGTTGGCAAATATATCCACCGGCAAGTCCATTTGAACCTTCAGACTTCGGTAAAAGTTGTTTTGTTCCTATACCTAGGTATTTTCTGTGTATGAACAGGGAGAGGAGAAAGGGATGCTGGCCTCCCGCCTCCTCCCGCCCCCCGCAAGGGTACTCCTTGTTTCCTCTCTTCAAATGCTTCATGAAATTGATTCAACTTAGAGCTGTAACCTACAGCTAGGAGAAAATGTTTTCCCGTCATGTTGCCTATCGATAATTGGGTCTTTCTCATGAGCACTGTAACTGGTTAGTAGAGGAAAGATATTTACTCCTATCAGAATCAAACTTAATATAACACGAGCTTTTAATGGTCCTCCTAGGTAATGCCCACTCTTGGAGAGAAAATGCTCAGTGGATCAGATTCTCCCATGTTCCAAGCCTCACCCTGGCCCCTCTCCAAGACGGCATCTGGGCGCCTGGATGAGGGAGACCATTTAGGCCACCATGGGGATGAGGGGAAATGGGTCTCTGGTCCCATTAGCCTCTCTCTAACTGGGTGTGGTTGGCCCTGCTGGCACAGGCAAGTGAGATTTTTTTCTTGTAGCCCTTCATGATGAACTTGGCCTCTGTGGGATCTCACTGGTGTTTGGATCTCCTGAGTCTGTCTTCAGTGCAGCCCCAGCCATAGTCAGCCTCAGGGCCAATTCAGTTCCAAATCCTCCTCTCTGGGGGCTCCTGGACCCTCAGGGCATAGTCAAATGTCAAGGAGCAGTCAAGCAAGTAGATGTCGAGGCCTCCTTTGCTCAACCATTCTGCACATTCTGGTTTATTCTGACATGCCTTTAAGTTGGTTCAGAGAAGTTTGAGGTCCCAAATGGAGAGAGAGGTGCTTTCGATGTCCACTCACTGAACCGATCCTCTCGGGTCTAGGACAGAGCCTGGAGGCAGGAAACTGGAGGGCATGGGCCTCAGCACCATGAATCCAGCCAGCATAGAAATATTTGATTCTACTTACACACTAACTTTTCATCACAGTGATTTTTAGACGATCGAATGTGAGAGCCTTTGAAGTCACAGTCTGTCCAACGGCGTCAGAGTCCTTACCCCCCTTCTGCCTCTTCAGAAGTAGAGTAAGGCGTGCTTCTCGGGAGAGGGAGATGGTATCAGGTGCAGAGGCAGACACACACGTCATCAACATCCTCGCCACACCTTCTGTGGCTGGTGAGGATGTTTAAGGCAAACCAGGGTATGGTTTATGCTGCCTGGGGGTGTCGAGAACCGTTTCAGAGAGATGGAAACAAACCTTCCCATGAAACAGGTGTGAGTACACGTTAAACTGGATTGACACGAACATGTCTTGCCAAACACTGTGTCTTGTTGTTGAGGGCTGGGTCACGTGTCCTATTCAGTCAAATGCTTCGACCCACTAATTTTTTTTAAAAGATTTTATTTATTTATTTGACATAGAGCGAGAGCGAGAGTGAGAGAGAGATCAAGCATGGGCAGGGGATGGGGCAGAGGGTGGGGGAGAGGCAGACTCCCTACGGAGCAGGGAGCCTGATGTGAGACTTGATCCCAGGACCCTGGGATCATGACCTGAGCTGAAGGCAGATACTTAATGACTGCCCTTGACCCACTAGATTTTATAGTTGAACTGACTTTCAGATTCTTCTGGGCACAAATCAAATACAAAGTATCTAATTTGGACCTGAGTATTCTAGTTGAAGGCTCCGCATGGGTCTAAATCAATGTTGCAACTTTTTATTGCTAATCTTGAATTTTTTTAAACAAAGTAAAATATATAAGACAGTTGGGCACTAAATCTGCAACGCATTATGTTTGGTTTGATGCCTGCTTGTGACTTTGTCATGCCAGCTCTTTTCCTCTAGTTTGCCTGATGCAGAATTACAATTCCATCCAAAGCAAACATAGCAGGAATCCACTAGAGGGAGGAAAAGAACCAATTTTGAACATTTCCAAGGGAGCTGGTCCTGTGCAGAGATAATCACTTCCCTCATTACACACAAATCGTGCTTGGAAAAACAACAGTGGTTTCTTTCATTTTTATTTAAATGTCTGCTCTAATGGGAGAACAAAGGACAAAACATGGAACATTTCTAGGTCAAAGTAGCACGTCTTTAAAAGTGGCTAATTTCTTGCTTCAAGAATTCTAAATACAGCCCCGGGGTCAGAAAAATATTCAAAGAAAGACCTTAGTGATCAGCGAACTCAATCTCTTTCTTTAATAGTCGTGGAAAATGAGGCCAGGAGGAAGACTTGTGCTGCCTAGGGTCGTAGGATTTGTTAGCAGCAGATGCAAGAATAGAGGAAAGTTTTCGGAATCTTTCTCCAGTGCTCTTTGTAACACAGTAGACGGTGTCAGCAAATCTGATGTGTTGAATGTCATATGCACCTCCATAGACATATTTGTGTACGTCCATAGGCAAGCATACATTTTCTTCCCTGTGAGGTTTATGATTTGAGATCTGGCTTTAAGGAACATTCTGGGGCTTTTATGTGTCCTTGTTTATTTGCTTTTAAAACCTCCCCTCCTGAGCCCCTTCCTTATATAACTCAAAATGCAAACTGCACTGTGTACGTAGGGTATGGCTAATGGATTCCACAAGGTCTGAGCTCTTGTAATTATTGCCCAATCACCAAAATACCATGGTTTAGAAAACACATTGTAAACTTCCCTGTGAAGCCTCCAAGATTTTTATTAACATGCGCGATATTAAGGGCTGTGCTTATTCTGCCATAATTGAGGGTGTGTCCCATTTCTCTGAAATAATAAGGCATTTGGAGGAACTATCAAATTTCACTTTTGGCTGAACCTGGTCTATAAGCTCTTCCAACTGTAATGCATTCTGTGTTCATCTTTGGGGTAGGAAAGATTATTTTCTGAGTTTTAATTGAAAAAAAAAAAAAAGCCCTCCCAAATATTCTAGTCAGCTGTTAAAAAAAGAAAAGCAACCCCAAAACGTGGACTTGTTTGAAGGCATAGAATGATATTTCTTTCAGCATTTTCTGTAGTCAGAGCTTTAGTTAAGGAGTTTTCCCCATGCTGCCGAATATTCTGACTGGGGGCTCTGGTCTCTTTCTACCTGGAGAAAACTTGCATAAAAGACGAGGTTAGGATTTGGTAGACAATACGGAGATACATTTCTCAGAACGGTGGTCGTTCTTTCCGTAAACAACGTGCGTAAGACGTGATGCGGGAACGAACTGGCTGCGGCAGGTGTGGGAATCCCCTCCACTGAGCGGCCACGTGACCCTGCGTAAGTCACTCTGCTTGCGAAACCAGAGTTCAGGCTGGAAGGGGACCCAGAGCTCCCCCCTTCTCCAGGCCGTGACGTCATCATTGCGTAGTGGATGGAATTCTCTTAAGTCCTAACAGGATCCCCCAGGGGGTATGTTGTTTCTGTTTCGGTTCCTCGGTACTGTTTCAGGAACATGGGAAAGCGCGCTGTGGGGGGGTAAGGTGATGCCAAACGCCCTTGTTCCCACAGAACTTTTAGGTGAACTAGTCTTTTATTAAAAAAAATCCTTTGAAATTGCCTAGGGGAGTCTAGTGCGACATCATGACTGAGGTGGGACTAGTACTCAGGGGGGCCATCACCACGGCCCCCTGGAGCGCCCATTCTCCTTACAGCTGCACTGACCTCTTCGCTGGTATCCCCCTCCCCCCACCACTGCCCCCAGTAGTCTACTTGTCGCACAGCACCTGATCTGATCCTTCAAGCCGCCTTGAATGTATATCACCCTCGGGGCCCTTATTTAGGTCTTCTTTCAAGTCTCTGTTTGGCGTTACCATCGCTCAGTCTAAGATGCCATCCCTCTTTCTCTTCCTCTTAGCTCTGACTCATTACTACCTGTCTCTACCCGTGACTGTCCATGCCTGTGTCTCTGTCCACATCTACATCTGTCGTATCCATCCGTAACTGCGTCTGTAACTGCATATCCACACCCAGAACTGTATCTACAACAACATTTGTAACCATATCCGTAACTGTATCCATATGTGTTTGCATTTCTATAACTCTATCTGTAATTTATATGTGCTTGTTAGCACTTGTGCACTAGAATATACACTGCATGAAGACAGAGGCTTGGCTTGGCTCAGCTCATGGCTGTCACCCCAGTGCCCTGAACAGGGCCAGCATATAACAGGAGTCCAATAAGTATTTGCCCAACGGAGGAAGGGATCTCCTGCCTATCAGACTCAGGCCGAGATCTGGGTTGTGGCTTTTGTTAGCTCTGTGGACAAGTGACTTAACTCTAGTGTAACTTTATTTTCCAATTTCTCCACCGAGGACATCATCATGTTCCTCAGATATCTGATGCAAGAGAGAAATCAGACACCATGATGAAAAGTCCTTGCCCAGAAAAGGCACCGTGTTGAGGTCAGTTTCCTTCTTTCTCCTTCCATCTCGCTGAGCACCTCCGACGCTCACACATCTCTGGGCTCGAAGGGAAGCACAGCTCTTCACAGTCACGGCAGACTTATTTTGGGAGTCGGCAAACCTGCTCTGAAAAATGATCGACCTACACTTTGTTTTCTACAGGAGGCTTGCTACAATGCAGAGCAAGTTTATCCAAGAGTTTAAGCATGGTGAATATATTTTTCTCAAAGTGTAGAAGATTGCTGGTTTGTTATTTAATTTGCTAATCAACAAAAATTAAGAGTTCAGAGATACTCCTTTATCTTCTAGGTAACAAGAGCTTAAGCATTTTCCCCATCACCCAACACAAGACACAGCCCATCACGTTTTATAAATAAAAGACTTCCGAGAAGTCCTCTTTCCATTTGCAGTTGAAAACCAAACACTTTTCCAACGGAGAATATCTCTCTCTTAGATACAGGAATCGCTGTAGTCAATGAAAAGATTAGCACCAAGCATCTGCTAAGAGTTTCACACACATCATTGTATGTATTGTTCACATTAAAACCCATGGATCAACTTCTACTGTTGTCTTTTCTATCCTGTGAAGTCACCAGCCAGCCCGGGGTCCCAGGGCTCGTTCACAGGAAAGCCTGGAATCATCCCAGGGCCAGTGAAGGCTCTCATCGCCCGTGCTACGATGCCACGAGCGATGGCAGAGTCCGTCTCAATGACACTCTAAGTACATGAACTAGAAAGCAAGTACCTAGGTCTGCAGAACATTGCATTTGTGCGGCCCTTTGTGGTTCCAGGGGGTCCTTTAGAAGCCCTCTCAGTGCCTCCCGTTTTCTATCCTTTTGTAGCCGAAGCAGGAGAAGTTACAGACCTCCCCGCCGTCCCAGTTCATAAGGAGTAGAGCCTGGAGCTCCACTTCGGGACCGTAGATCCTCGCTCTTTCCGCTGTCCTCCTTGGCCTTCCCAGGAGGAAATTTTTGGTCCTACAGACTTGTTTATTCAGGGACAGAGTCTCTGCTAAGCGCCGGTGACTCTAGAAGTAGTTGCGAGCACACAGCCTCAGACAGACAGGGACCCGGCCCCTCCTCTCTGGGGGAGGGAGACAAGAATGAAGAAGGAACCTACAGAGGATACCAGCGCCAAGGCGGAAGCGTGCGAGGGAGACTGGGAACCCCAGGCTGGGGGAAGGGTTGAGATTTCAGATTGGGTTTTGTGCGAAGTCTTCTCTGCTCTGGAGCTCTTTGAGCCCCTGAGGGGAGTGGGGAGGCAGCTGTCTGTTATCAGGGGAGAGGGGCCGGGAAGAGACAGTGGCCCGGGCAAAGCTCCTGAGATAATGAACGATGCTTGATGTGTCCAGGGGTCCGAAGGAGGCGAGGGGGGCTGTGTCAGCCAGGGAGCCGATGGCTCCACAGCTCAGAGAGCTGTGCCTCCATGTGGAGGGGGCAAGGCCTGGTTGGTGCCGCAAACTTGAGGCTTTGGTGCTCGCTGGCAGGTGCGGGGACGGAACGGGTGAGACGCAGTCCTTGTGGTAGCGGGAGATCAAAGATGATTCAGGCACACTGTTTTATAGCTGCAGAAAAGTTTCTTTTAAAGAGCCAATTCTGTGTCGTTGAGGCGAGCTGTGTTTGCTGAGGTCGGTGAAGCTGGGGGACGGATGCCAGCTCCGGGCCTTTGAGGAAAGGCCTCCTCGGAGTGCCGGGACACGGCCGGCCTGGGGGTGTTCGTGATGTGAACCCGTGCCCCGCCTTCCCTTGAAGACCCAAGTCGAGCCTGCTGTTGGCTTCACGTAGTCTTTCCCCGGTGATTCAACTCTTCCTGGCAGATGCCACACACGTCTGCCGTGTTTCCCAGACCTCAGTCAAATGTCACAAAGTCACACACGCCGTTTTAATTAATAGGATTCATAAGTGCTCACTGGAAGTCAGCACTAGAGAAGCCACTGTTTTCCTCCTGACACTTATGCAGCACTCCCCAACATTTGAAATATATTGTTCTTTTATTGTCCCAACAAGACTGTAAAGTAGCTGAGGAGAGAAGTCCCTTCCTTCCCTCCCTCCTCCCTCCCTCCCTCCCTCCCTCTTTTCTTCCCTCTTTTCCCTTGCTCTCTCTCTCTCTCTCTCTCTTTTTTTTTTTTCCTTACTGTTTTCTTTCTTCTTTCAGGAGGAAATGGAAATCAAGTGGTATTGAGTACGATGGGAAGTGCTGGAATTCTAGAGACCCAGGTAGCTTTTTCTGTGAGGTCTGGCTAGACCCCCTCAAGAAAAGGACATCAGCACCTGGTCAGGCTGTGGGGGTGGGACAGCAGGGGGGTTTCTGAGTCTGCAGCTGCTCTGGGTGGGGGGGGGGTCCTCTTTGCCCCCAGGGACACGCTGGTGGTGTGTGGGGCCTCTGGCAAGCGGGGTTCAGGTCCGGGAGGGTCATTAACTCGAGGACTAAATTCGGGGAAATCATTGGCCCGTTCTAGTGTACCACTCTCTCACCCGTGAGGGAGGGGCTAGATTTTAGGAGAGGGCGTTTCTGCAGCTCTCAAGTCCTGCTGCGTGTGGCTCTGACCACCTTAGAGACATTAACTCCTTTCATTTTCCAGACAGCCTGGGAGGCAGGTAGCACTGGCATCTGCATTTCACTGATGAATAAAGGAAGACTCAGGGAGGCTCAGTAGCTCCCTGGAGGCCATGCCAGTACATCATTAGTTTTTGATGTGGTGTTCCACGATTCATTACTTGTGTGTAACACCCAGTGCTCCATGCATGTGCCCTCCTTGATACCCATCACCAGGCTTACTCAACCCCCTATCTTCTCCTCCTCTCTAAAACCCTCAGTTTGTTTCCCAGAGTCCATAGTCTCTCATGGTTCATCTCCCCTTCCAATTTCTCCCCCTTCTTTTTTCCCTTCCTTCTCCTAATGTCCTCCATGCTATTCCTTATATTCCACAAAGAAGTGAAACCATATGATAATTGACTCTCTCTGCTTGACTTACTTCACTCAGCATAATCTCCTCCAGTCCTGTCCATTTGATGCAAAAGTTGGGTATCCATCCTTTCTGATGGCTGAGTAATACTGCATTATATGTATATATCTCTCTATATATCTCACATCTTTTTTATTCATTCGTCTGTTGAAGGGCATCTTGGTTATTTCCACAGTTTGGCGACTGTGGCCATTGCTGCTGTGAACATTGGGGTACATATTGCCCTTCTTTTCACTATAAATCTGTATCTTTAGGATAGTAGTGCAATTGCTAGATCATAGGGAAGCTCTATTTTTAATTTGAGGAACCTCCACACTGTTTTCCAGAGTGGCTGCACCAACTTGCATTCCCACCAACAGTGTAAGAGGGTTTCTCTTTCTCCACATCCTCTCCCAACACACGTTGTTTCCTGTCTTGCTAATTTTGGCCATTCTAACTGGTGTAAGGTGGTATCTCAATGTGGTTTTAATTTGAGTCTCCCTGATGGCTAGTGATGATGAACATTTTTTCACGTGTCTGTTAGCCATTTGTATGTCTTCATTGGAGAAGTGTCTGTCATGTCTTCTGCCCATTTTTGGACATGATTATCTGTTTTGTGTGTGTTGAGTTTGAGAAGTTCTTTATAGATCTTGGATATCAGCCCTTTGTCTGTAGTGTCATTTGTGAATATCTTCTCCCATTCCGTGGGTTGCCTCTTTGTTTTGCTGACTGTTTCCTTTGCTGTGCAGAAGCTTTTTATCTTGATGAAATCCCAAAAGTACATTTTCACTTTTGTTTCCTTTGCCTTTGGAGAAGTGTCTTGAAAGAATTTGCTATGGCCTATGTTGAAGAGGTTGCTGCCTATGTTCTCCTCTAGGATTTTGATGGATTCCTGTCTCACATTGAGGTCTTTCATCCATTTTCAGTTTATCTTTGTGTACGGTGTAAGAGAATGGTCAAGTTTCATTCTTCTCTATATATCTGTCCATCCAATTTTCCCAACACCATTTATTGAAGAGACTGTTCCCCCTCACCACTGGACAATTTTTCCTGCTTTGTCAAAGATTAGTTGACTGTAGAGTTGAGAGTCCATTTCTGCGTGCTCTGTTCTGTTCTATTGATCTATGTGTCTGTTTTTGTGCCAGTACCATACTGTCTTGATGATAACAGCTTTGTACTATAACTTGATTTTAAAACAGTTTCTGGTTCACAGCAAAACTGGGAAGAAGGTACGGAGATCTTTTATGTGGCCCTGTCCCCACTTGTGCACACCTTGCCCACTGTCAACATTGCCAGCCAGGGTGGGACATTTGTCATAGTCAGTGAACCTCCAGTGACACATAATCATTACCCGAGGTCTGTAGCTTACATTAGGGTTCACTCCCTGCATTGTACATTCTGTGGGTTTAGACACATGTTTAATGACACATATCCATCACTATAGTATCATACACAATAGTTTCACTGTCCTAAAACGCCTCTGTGCTCTGTCTATGCATCTTCCAATCCCCCGATCCCAAGTCCTGGCAATTTCTGATCTGTTTACTGTCTTCACAGTGTTACCTTTTCCAGAATGTCATAGAGTTGGAATCATACAGTCTGTAGCCTTTTCAGATTGGCCTCTTTTGCTCGGTAATACACATTCGAGTCTCCTCCATGTCTTTTCATGGCTTGTAACTCATTGCTTTTTAGTGCTTAATAATATTCCATTGTCTGGATGGGTCAAGGGTTTTTTTTTTTAATTTTTTTTTTTTTTTATCTACTCACTTACTTGGTTGCCTTCAAGTTTTGGCAATTATGAAAAAAACTGCTACAAACATCATTGTGTCTCTGCCTTTCTTGTTTAGCTTTGAAAGGTTTTCCCAACTCCAAGGTAAATTTAAAAAAAAATTCTGTGTCTTAATTTTCTTTTTGTTTGTGATTATCTTACTTTTATTTTTTGATCCATTTGAAATTATTCTGGTGTTGGAATATGTGTTTTTTTTTCATCACATATCTTGTAAATTATTTTGATGGGAAGAGCTACATTTTACACTTCTTTGAAATCTACTTAAGATATACTCAAGTGTTTGGCATATGCATGGCACTAAATACTCCATTTATTAGGGCCATGATGCCTATTTGCCTTTACAAATATTAAGAGGTAACACTGCTGTATAGGAAATGCTAACATGGGGTTGGTGCTGCCATTGATTGAACAGTTACTATGTGCTGGACAGAGTCTCTGCCCGTTTTACCCATTTGAAATCCAACAAGGTACATGTGTATAATTGTCTCTATTTTCCATGCAAGAGAATGAATGATCTCCAGCTCCCACATCTTTCAAGTGGAATAGACTGGACTTGAACACATGTTATTATATCTTCAAAACAGCAAGATTTTCCAACATCTGCTGTGCTGGTAATGGTGGAGAGAGGAGGTGAATGAAGTATGGCTCTATGAAGTCACCTCTTTCTGGTCCACTAACTGGAATTTATAGTCCTACTGACTCAGTCTTTACATCAACTCTTTTACTGAATTAGATTTGAACCTCTCCACTGTCTGCAGACCCGATGAGGTAAGACTTATTAAATGCTCCGTGTTGGCTTCTGTCCCAGCACGGTGGGTAGGAGCACTTTACAGTGATAATTTCCTCCTAATTGGTTGTAACTAATGCACGGCCATCCTGGAATTTGTCACTTACCGAAATGTACCTTAGCAAATGGACCATGTTCTCCATCTAAATGTAAATTTGCACACACTAAAAAGTAGGTTGGTGGAGAGGAGAGCCAGGTTAAGGAGTGGAAGGTGACCTGAAAGACATGCCCAGGTGGGAAGTCGGTGACCTAGTGAGTAGCCACCTTGCGCTGAATCTCGTCTGGATGAGGGAGGATCTGGACTCCCATGGAGAGGCTCTCCTCTGCCAAAAGTCAGTGTGAATCTCCTGGGCTAGCCTGTCTTCCTCATGGGTCTGTTTCCTCATGAGCAGAATCAAGAGGCTTGGTTAGATCTGTGGCTGCATTCTCTGCTTTGTGGGGGTGGCTGGGGAGCATCCTAAGGGACAGGAGCCAGAAGGGGTCTGAGTCCTCTGCTCTCCCTCCAGCCCACGGCTCTCCTCGTTACCTGTTTTCTATCTGTGGTTTCCACGATGACCAGTATTCAAAACACAGGAACTGAGGCTCCCCGGGGCACTTTCAGCGATGACATTCTGAGATCTCACCCCTTCTTCCCATCTCTGATAGAGGCCGGTGTGACCAACACAGTGCACACAGCCTGCCACGGTTTTCCAGGCCCTGCTCACCAGCCAGGACAACACAGAAGTGCAGGGCAAGGCATCCATAACGGGAAGCGACCCGGGTTAGTCTTGGCAAATACCAGGAGCAAATGAACAAAGACTCGAGGGGCAGGTGGCCCATCCTCTGTGACAGGAGCTGATGGAGCAGAGGGTGCAGCAGAGGGCATCTGGGCCCCGTGCGGAGCGTCCAGGGCTGGCGGGGCTGAGGACATGTGGAGCGCCTGCCTGCCCCAGCTGGCTCACTTTGGGCAGTGCCAATGGCAGCGGGGGGCAGCATTCCCGGCTCAGGGGGCGGCCAATTCCAGGAAGGGCGGGCCAAGAGCCTCAGCAGGGGAAGGAACAGATGACATCTCGATACATCGAGGGGACATGGAACTTTTGCACAGAGGTACTGTTTACTTTTTTTTTTGTCAAAAACCCAAAGTATCAGTGAATTCATTTCTCTCTTTCTCTGTGTCTCTCTCTCCGTCTCCCTATCTCTGTCTGTCTCTCTGATCTATATTCTACTGAGCTGTAATTTGCCAGCACTCCAGGGGTCTGAAGGTTTCCATGCCAATTGTAGTAAAATTGCATAAGAAGCGTGGATGTTCCTGTGAATTCTTACTGCCTTGGGGACCAGGCTGGAACCCATAGCAGGAAAGAGCTGGGCTTTGCAGGAGAAGCACAAATGGGAGAGAGGGTGAGAGTGAGCGAGTGAGAGAGAGAGAGAGAGAGAGAGAGGAATTCTGAAAGATCTGCAAGGAATCTCATTTCTGCCTTTTTTGAGCAGGTGGGAAATTAACAAATTGCTTCCCCTGTCTGAATGTCCATCGTCAGATCAGTTAGAAGGGCCTTCAGAGTAGCTCTAGATTCCTAAAGCTAACAATATCTGCCTTCCAAATTTGTTTTGTGAATTATTAGAAAGCGCTCTCCTGACCTGACGTACCTGATGTGTGCTCCGTGGGTGGGAGCTGTGACATTGTGCAGGCAGCCCAGGCTCTGCCGGTCTGCATTCCCGTGCGGACATGCCGACCACAGCGACACATGGTGTCCTGCCCTCCCTAGGCGAACGGAGCCCACCGCGCACATGACGCGTGGTGTCAGCATGTCATTTCCCCGGGCTCGTGGAAACGTCAAACAGTACAAATTTGGAGAAAATGTTAAAAGAACTATTTAAGTCCCACTGGCCAGTTTTCTACTTTCAAATCCTTGTATTTTCTGTTTTTTTTTTTTTTTTTTCCCACCAAATTTCCAGCCTTTTCAGGAAACATTTCCGAGTGGGGCAGGAGTTAGAAGCAGGTGTCGGCCACCCCAGGGTGTCAGTTCAGCCACATCCTTCCTTTCCCGCCTGTTTTGGGGGCACACCACTTCCGGTCTGGTCTGGTATTTCCTTTTCCGGAAAAGTCAGCCTACTGAGCTGAATGCTTCTGAAGTCCATTCGACCTCTGGAAACTTCTCTCCCTCTGTCCCTCTCCATGCTGAGATCATGGTTTTTGCACTAAAATTCAGACACCTGGTCTGATGAATCTCAAGTGAGGATGAAGACATTGAAAGAGATATTTGAAGCTGAAAGGGTGCGTGCTTGGCTCTTTCTCAGGATCCTTCTGGTGACTTGAGAACTCATTTCCAGGCTCACTGTCAGGTTTCCACACCAGTGTATACTTCTGTGTTGCAAATTCCACACTTTGAATTTTCCAGTTCTCTTTCTCTGGGCCCAATGACCCAGCCTAGCTGAGAAAATGTGGTGCCTGATAGTGTGGGTTCTAGAGCTAACTACAAAAGCAAATGATTTATGTGTTTCTGAGAAGTTTTCTATTTCACATTTCATATTTTCAATATCTAAACTCTGTACTATCTGAATGCCTTCCCTTTTATGAAATTAAAAGAAATTAATTGTGGTAAATTTTACTATCATAATTGTTTCTCAATGTTTAGTTCAGTCATGGTAAGCATATTCACTTTGCTGTGCATCCAACACAGTCTCCAAAGGTCTTTTCATCTTGCAAAACTGAACCTCTGTCCCCATTCCTGCCCTACCATTTGTCTCTCTCCTAGCCACTGGGAATTTTCTCCTTCCTTTCTTTTTTCCATCCTTCCTTCCTTCCTTCCTTCCTAGATTTTATTTATTTATTTAGAAAGAGCGCATGTGTATGAGAGAAAAGGAAGGGGCAGAGGGAGAGGGATAGAGAGAATCCTGAAGCACACTCCTTGCTAAGCATGGAGACTGACACAGGACTTGATCCCTCAACCTGAGATCATGACCTGAGCCGAAATCAAGAGTCAGAAGCTTAACTGAACCACGCAGGTGCCCCAGAAATTGCTTTTTCCATTCTTTCTGTATTTGACCTAGACACCTCATCTAAGTGGAACCATACACTTTGTCTTTTGTGACTAGATTATTTCACTTAGATGATGTCCTCAAGGGTCATCCGTGCTATTGCATGTGTCAGAATGTCCCGCTTCCTTTTCAAAGCTGAGTAGTATTCCGTTGTATGTGTGGGCAACATTTTGTTGATCTACTTATCCCCTGAGGGTCACTTGGGTTCCTCCTAGCTTTCAGCTGTCGTGAGCAATACTGCTGTAAACAGAGACACACACCCCACCTTCTGCTATCGCCTTCCATTCTTATTTCATGGAGGTAATGTCTGCAATATCTTTCTTATCACAGGCAATTAATAGTTTTTATACTTGTTTTTGGCTTTCTCTTGGTTTATATTCTTTTTTTGTTAGCATTCTTTTCTTTCCCTCTTCCCATCTTTCCTTCTACAGGGGGATTAATGGTGGCCCTAAAAGGAATATGTCCGCATCCAACACTTGGACCATATGACTTGAAGTGGACAGAGGGTTCATGCAGATGTTGTTAAGTTAGGGATCTCAGGACAAGGTCATCTTGGATTACCTGTGTGCCCCTAAATCCAGCGATAACATCCTTAGAACTTCATGGAGAGATGGGCTGAAGCCCAGGTGAGGGGCAGAGACTGAGCGAGGCAGCAGACAGCCAGTAATCTCCTGGGCCTCCGGGAGCTGGAGTCAAGGAACGGGTCCTCCTCTCCAGGCTTCGGAGTGCGTGTGGTCTTGACTTGGGGCTCTGGCCCCCAAAACAATGAGAAAATGAATCTCTGTGGTTTTAAGTGACAAGTATTTGGTTATAATAGTCCTAGGAAACAACTGTTTTCCTTCCTTCTTTCCTCCTTCCTACTCTCCCTTCTACCCTCCCTCCCTCCAGCCCTCCCTTCTTTCCTCTCTTTCATGTTAGAGGCAGGCTTTCGTCTAGTGGGGGTGCCCCTTGTATGTCGAACAATGTGTAAGTGTCAGACGAAACGAGCTGATGGGCAGCTCTCAGGATGTCTGTGAGTGTGAGGGCTGTGTGTGTAATTCTGTGTGTGCGTGTGTGTGTATGGAGTGGAGTTCTTAGGTGTTGCTCACTCAGATTGGGCGGGAACCCTGCTATCTCATTCGTAGAAGAGTTTCCCAGAGGCAAGGAACAGGGTGGCAGGGAGCCTCCTTGTTCTGGGGGCTCACTTTCACTTAATTCCCTGATTTTGTGAGTAGCACTCTCTCCTCAGTGTGGCTGTGTAATGGAACCTACATGAGTTCTCTCCGTGGTGAGTGACACATAGAAACCACACCAGGTAAGCTGTTCCACAAACAAAATGTTTCTTTGCAGCAAATAAGGAGATCCCTGGGAGGAACTTCCAAAGCCATGACTCCCTGAGCAAGGGTGAATGGGTTCCTTTTACTTAGGTTTAGGATGAATGTTTAGATGGGGAAGCTTGCCATCATATGTAGAGGTGAGCGGAAGGTCACGCATGCACCTTAAGGAAAAACACCTGCACATACATTGTGTATTATGTAAATGAGGCTCGCAGTCCTTGTTGGGCAAAGATTTTAGTCTTATAATGATGTAAAGGCAAGACTTGGTCACTCTGTGGTCCATCTGCACAGGCATGAGTCAGGGGTTAAGCTCCAACCAGTCTGGGTGGTCTGGACTGGCCTGAGCGCTATGTCCAGACAGTCCTTACTGGCCGAGAGGTGATTTCTGTTTCCATCATGGATGTTATGCCCATTGGGTCTTTTTTGCCTGAGTTGAGATAAGTTGGAAAGAAGAGCTTAGGTAAAATATGGGACAAAAGTCAGTGGGTACAAGCACGTGAGCAGTAGAGGTCAGGTCTTGGGGTCCAGCTGGGGACAGCTGGTGTCCTGGATCCAGGGTCTTTTGGTCCCACATGTTCAGAGCTGTCTTTTGTGGGTCTGGGGCAGGGCAGCTCCCTAATTGCTGCTTCTATAAATTTCTACCACCCAGCCTGCCTCTAGTGTCTCTGCTTCCAGTGTCCACTGGGGCTTCCTGTCCACCCAGCCTTGTCTGGCCCTAGTCGTGCCCTTGTGGGTCCAGCATTCCTGGGGCTCCAGTGTCTCTGGTCTGCTGAGTCAGGGCTGCCACGGCGGGTGGTCCCCAGCGCTGCACTCCCCTGACCATTCTTCCCTGTGTCTTCCCTCCTATCCTCCTTGCCCTTTGAATCTTTACTTTTTACTTTTATCGCTTTATTGTCATTTTCAGGGGATTTTAGGAGGGAAAGATATTGAATCCGCTTGTGTAAACAAAAATCCTGAGCTCTCTCGATAAAAGCTAAGTTGAACAATTTGGACTGAACATAAGGGAGTAGCTCAAATCAAAGCTGAATTTGGGGTAGGAGAGATGACTGTGGAGGAGAGGAACAGCGGCCCAGTGAAAAGCATCCTGCATTATGACTGTCCTACGAGCGCTTCTGAATTCTAATCCACTAGGAAGAGAGAGACACAGGGAACTGGAAACAATTCCATGCAGAAACAGTTGGCCCACACATGAAGGAAGCTGGTAAGTCCTACGGAAGGAGACACCTTTAAGAAAGAACCCACAATGGCTCATACCCACCTCGCTGCACGCCTCCCACTGACCAAAGGCACCTGTCTCCTGGGGCTCATCTCTTCTCAACTCTTGACTTGACGGTGGACCGTGTCCACCAGAGGGATTGGCAAATTTGACAGATGAGGCTTCCCCCACCCCCAGCCAGCTGTTAGCCAGTTACCCACACATCACTGCGTGTGGTGTGTGCAGACACACACCCCCTCGCTACAGGTAGTGGGTTAATGTTGGTGTGTATGGTCTGCCTCGACGAGGGTCCTTCCACCAGTGTGGGCTTGCTGTGGTGTCAGACCCTTGCCCTTGCACCTCTGGGAGTGCCTTCCTCCGTCTGTGCCCTCCTGGCCCTGCCCTGCACTGACATGGCGGATTTCTCTGTGTGCTTAGGATCTTCTCCTCTGGGGAGCTTTCCTGTCTCTTTCAGGCAGTGTTTGGGGTCTCCCCTCTGTGCCCCCAAGACAGGCTTTGCTGCTCTGTCTCTGCACCCCTGCACTCTTCTTGGAGCTGTGGCTTTCCCAGGATCCTGAGCTCCCTACCTCCCCTGTCCCCAGCAGCTGACCCAAGCCTGCTTCTCAGAAGTGCTCAGGTCTGTTGAAGGAGTGGACGAGCACACAATCATTTCAGTGTTCTCCTGGAGTAACAAAGAGGCATAGCCTGGCCACACCCTCCGTGGGGAACACCAGGCATCTGGCCCACTCTTCCCCTGGGGGATGCCCACCTTGGGTCCCCACCTCTGGTGGCTGTCCTGATGCCAGCTGCTCCTCTGTGATCCTGAGCATTCTGCACGGGTGTCCTGGCCCATGACTGTCCGTCCCATGCCCTGTATTTGCCTCTTGTAGGCTGAGCCCCACGAGGGGATAAAAAGATGAAAAAGAGACAGGCCTTGCCTCACAGTGCTCATAGTCCAGCTTGAAGACAGACACAGGCGCATCCGGAATATGGGAAGTGGGAGCAATCTGCAGTAGAAGAGGAAGTAAGACGAGGGAAGAGTCAGGGAAACTTCCCACAGAGAAGTTAGGACACACTCACAGAGAAAGAATGCCCCTTGTTTTTTGTAAGAGGAGGTGGGAAGGAGGAGAAAGACGGTCCAGGAAATGGATACAGTGTGGGTGGTCATGAGAGCGTGTGGGTGGAGGTGAGTGAGTTCAAGTAGTTCCGCACCACATGTTTTCCTCTTTCCTGCACTCACTCCCACAGGGAGAAGCAATCACGCACGTGCTTTTTGCCGCGGGTTCCAGGGGCACCCCCATACTTGCTCTGCATCCAGGGCTGGGAACCGGCCCTTTGGCAGTAGTGGAAGGCCGTGTCCTGATCCAGGTGGGAGGATGGGGAGGCTTGGGGTCTGTGGGTGAGTCCCGGACACCCAGTGTGAGCCATCGTGTCTGGACCAGGCCAGCACAGGGCCACTGGAAAGCCTCCTCTTCCTGCTCTCCAGCGGGTAGAACCCCGCCCAGAAATGCCAGGTGAGGGAGGAGGCTCAGAGTGACTCAGAGAGCAGGAGGACCCATGGAAAATGGTGTGATCAGCGGCCTCCCTGGTCCTCTGCCCTCAACTCCCAGACTTGGGGAAATCACCCATAAACGGCAGTGGTGACAGGACCACTCACGGGAGGCCCTTTAGGCTCCGAGCATCTGAGAAAATGAAGGAACATGAAGCTGTTACCCAGACAGACTGCATGAAAATCTCATTAATTCAGAACACAAGGGACCAGACAAAATGGATTTTGAATTAATTAGGTTTGCAGCCTGCTAAAGTATTGCTGAAGAACATAGGGCATTGCATTGCTGAGAAATCCCCGTGCATGACGTCCCCCCGTGTGGCGTCTTAGGTAAACGGAGAGTGACAAGGAGGTTTCCTGCGTGTGGGGACAAATGACAGGCGGCTGGTGGCTTGGTGGTCTGCTCTCTCGGCTGTCTTGGTAACGTTAATTTGATCTCGCCTGCCACCTTGCCTTCCAGCCCCATCTGGGCGGTTCTCAGGTCCTGCTCTTAAACCAGTTTCTTACTTTTCCCTTTGAATCCTGACCAGTCTAACGGTTAACTAGATACAGCATGGTGTGTTTTTGATTTGCTGATTCTTCAAGATTCAGGATTCTTTTTTTTTCCTTTTCAAGATCTTCTATCCTTTCTGTACACGGGGCTTCTGTTCATCAGAGGGGGTGTGGTTTCCTCCTTTTTGTTTGTTTGTTTGTTTATTTTGTTTTTTGTTTTTAGGGAACTCCTAATTCCCATCCCATATTCAACTCCTGCAGGGGGAGTCACAGGTCCCTGCGACAGGGCTACCTCCCCTCCGCTCCCAGCCACGGCCCCACGCTCTCCCAGCGCCTGACATGTGCGCGGGGCAGTCTGTGAGCAGTTACCACATCTGTGCTCTGTAACCTTTTCTTTTCCTGTTGGAGTCAGCTGGACCGGGGCTTCGAGAAGATGAGGTATCATGGAAGAGTGGTCCAGCCCGGCCCGGCCAGGGCCACCCAGAGAGTGTGGTGGGTGCGATAAAGAACGCGAGAGGGAGCCCAAGGTGGGGCCTTCCCCGCCTCCAGCTGGGCTTCCTGTCCCGCATCTCAAGCTCCCTCTCCTGCCACCGTCCATGCCCTTCAGGCCCCAGGGAGGGCATCCCAGCGCTCAGCCTGCGGCCACCTCCTCCATGAGGCTGCACTGCCCCTGAGGGTCGAGCTCCAGCGAGCGGCCGGGAGGGCCTCGGGCACCCAAGCTGCCATCACCAGGACGAAGGCCCACGAGGCAGGGCAGCCCGCCCTCTGGGGACACCAGCCCCAGGGCCTCCTCCGCTGGCCGCCAGCTCTCCACGCGGGCCTCACGCCCCTTGGTGCTCGTGGGTTTCCCTTTTTTGGACTGTCTTTCTAGAATTGGAAGGAAGGAAGCAGAGGATGACTAAGTCAAAATCAAAGGAGGCTGGGCTTTCTTCTTCTTCTTTTTTAATTAATGACTGGATCGGGGACATTTCAATAAGTATGTAGGGTAAGGACATTGCTTTGGAGAGAGCGTGAGGGGAGCTATGAAGAAAGAGCTGGAGCGAAGCTGGCATGATGGTCAGGGTGGGGTCCCCAGCTCAGCCGCTGGTGGGCGGGGCGGCAGGCTTGGCTGGACAGGAAGGAAGGCTCCCAAGTTCCCCTGAGCCTGGAGAGAAGGAAAAAACGTTGCGCAGGGAAAATTTGTGTCCGGGCTCATCTTTCTTTATCTGATTTAAACCCCTAAGCCGATTGATCATTTTATCAATTTCCCCTGCATCCTCTTCCCAACGCTTAACTCAAAATAGATTTGTGGTGGACTGTTTCCTTGCCGCCTCTTCTGCCGCAGAACCTCTTCTCACTGTCCCTTCCAGGGCAGAGACGGACGGGCTTTCCTCTAGATCCTTACCAGGTACTGCATGGCGCGGTGGACTTAGAAAGGCGGAAGCAGACTGACATTTTAGCTCGAAGGAAGCAGGATTTTTGTTGTTGTTGTTGAAGAATACTGTATATTTATTTATTTATTATTTTTTTAAAAAAGATTATTTATTTATTTATTTAACAGAGAGAGAGACAGCGAGAGAGGGAGCACAAGCAGGGGGAGTGGGAGAGGGAGAAGTGGGCTTCCCTACGAGCAAGGAGCCTGATGTGGGCCTCGATCCCCAGACGCTGAGATCATGACCTGAGCCGAAGGCAGACGCTTAATGACTAAGCCCCACAGGCACCCAAGAATATTGTATTTAAAAGTAAATTCCTCATGCGTTTCCACAGCCTAGACGTAATGTGCTCTGCAAGTAGACGAAGAAATCTGTCAAGGTTTCTGACAGACACTGATCGAATGTGCACTGTTGGAGGCCCCTGTGGCCTCCCGGAGACGGTGGGACAGGGACCGCAGCTGAATCGTGTCATCAGGCACCCATCTCTGCACTCGTGCCTCAGTTTCCCTCAGAGGTGCATAGGTCTGTGGGGATGCGGATGGACAGTCCTATACTGGATGGTCTGAGGCCTCCTTTGAGCAATAACACAATGTGAATACTCGTTCGGGTTTAGTCTGAGAACCAGCCATGCCTACGTTTTTCTGAACCCATGAATGACGGGTGGACTCGGGCACTCTTTCCTGGCAAGGAAACATCATGTTCTCTTCTTCCTCCTCCTCCTCACAAGTGTTCCTGGACTTTTCGGCAACATCGGCATGTGCCTGCAACCACAGCTCCCCAGCGTGTCCACCTATTGCTAAAGCAGGCGGCTCCGGCTGCTAGAGAGCATCAGAGGAGCTAGTGGACGGAATGAGATGGAAGGTGCGAAGAAAGAGCCACCCAGGAAGGGTCACCTGCCTGCCTCACACAGTCCATATCTGTCCACGGAGCTGTTTGAAGGAGGGGTCTGCTGCCTCAGGATCCAGTACCCATCAGAAGAAGTCCAGTGTTTGCGCCCCACAAGCCATCCAGCTGCTGGAATCCAGGCAAAGGCAAAAGCGCAACCACTTCCCCAACCCAGTGTCACTTCTGCTGCAGGCACTTCTGTGTCCAGACTCCCAGAGTTCCTAGTAATGATGGTCACTGGCTCTAACTCTGACTGCAACGGGGAACTGAGCAACCCTCTAGACCACCTTCTCTTATCCCAGCCCCCAGACCCACCAAAACTCCTCCCTCTTTCCCCCATTACTAGACAAAATTCCCCTTTGCATCCAGTGGTGTTGCATTGTCTACACCGGCAGCATGTTGGGGGGTGGAGGGTGGGGAGGCCTGTGCCTATGGAGAACTCTAGTGTACAAAGTCAAAAAATGGAGAGTCCTCTGAGTTCCTTGAATAGGAAAAAATTGTTTTCTGAACCATCAGAAAGCCTGGGAGGACAAGTGTACTTATGGAGCAATGGGGCTACTCGTGATCGGTAGTCTACCAAGAAGTCCTGGGTATTGGGTCGATGTATAGCTGAGAACTCTGCCCCTGGGAGGGAACCGGGTTAAGGGGCATTTGGAGAATAGGCTAAGTCGGGTCCTGGAAGCTTTCAGACAACATCAACGACACCACAAGTCACCAGATACTACAGGAGGGGGCTTCGTATGCATTCACAGCGATCCCTGAAAATCACAGCATAGATACGGTTATCTTCTTATGGAGCTGGTAACGATGCATCTCCAAGAGGTGATTCATCCAAACACACAGAGACTGTAAAGGGTGTCAGTTGTCAACACAACTTTAACCCAATTCAGGCAGATTATGAAGCTGTGGCTTATGTCACACAGTCACGTGCTGGGAACACGTCCAGTCATCCCGATCCCTTTCCCGGTCCCGGTCATCTCTCCCAAGGAGCCCACAGCCTGTCTCCAGGAAGAGCAAGACTCAGATATTTCAGCTCTCCTCAGAACACAGTTATTAATTCCTCTTCCTTTTCTCTTAACATCAGATCTCATCTTGAATCTTATTTCCGGATATTCTCAGCTTTGGGTTTGAGCTTTATCCCTTCCTCCAACTCTTTTTCCCGAGGACACATTACCCTTCCCTGATCTGATGCTCTACAGTCACCCTGCATGAAAGCTCTGGGTTTGCCCTGAGGCCTCTGGCTCCTCCTGACCCAGCTCTGGGTGCTGGGACTTGCCTGTCACAGGACATCCTGACCTCCAGCCCCTCCTGCACGATCTTCAGTGGAGGATCCTGCGGTCTCTGGAGGCAGATGGGTGCAAGATGGGATTCTTTCAAGAGGCACCTAGAGGAGGGACCCAGAGCAGCCAGAGCCAAGCTGGGAGGCACCGGGGCCGTGCACTCTCATGGAGTGAGATGAGAGGAGGTTGGGCACATAAGTGCATTCCCAGGTGGTGATCAGAAGGTCTTTGGAAATGGAAATGGAAATGGAAATGGAAAAGAGCCTGAGACATCTGGGCTTGTGGCTTCTATCTTCATTTGTTGCCTGACCCCTGTGTATGCTAGTCAGAGGCTGTGTGATGACCTTGCCCTGCCCTTGTGGGCTTACTGCCCCAGCACACCCTGTGATGTTATGAATGGCTCACATCAAATCTGACCTCTTAGGTGCTGACTTCCAGCTTTTGTAATTTGCCTAGTAGAAGCAGAGAAGTGCAGCTATTTCAGAAGATGCCAATAAAGTTGCTCTTGGATTGAAAGAACCACCAGCCCGCTTGATTTACGTCAGCACACGAAGCGGTTCGTCAAATGTGCTTGGAGGTCCTCCTCTTGAAATTCCCAGCTGTAGATGAGACAGACATATTTGCCTAGGGAGTACCTGCTTCCGTACACCCCTTCTGATAATTGGTATAGTAAAATCAATATGGTGGCAACTAATGGTCTGCCAAGAGTGAGGCACGGTATGGCCTTTTGTGTTCACCTTGGTGTATGCTGGATCAGAGGACCTTAGATGAGTGGGTAGAGGTAGTCTGAAACCAGTTTGTAAGTGGCTGATAGACTGTTATTTAAGAACAGTACAGGGTTTTCATTGTTTTATATTCACAAGAAATTTGTAAATTTAGGGAATATGGTATCTGTGTAGTTGTAATTGTGGCACACACGAAGCTGAGTAAAAATCGAGCTTTTTGATCTTGTCTTCAGATGATTAGGAAGAGGATCCTTCTTGAATCTCGTTTTATGTTGAAGCAACATAAATATCATATTTATTAACAAGTGTGTGTCAACAATGGAACTTTATACACAGCTACGAGTAAATACATTCATCGCTAGACAGGTCACTCTCCTGCCCTCTTTTTTGACCTCATGTTATCTATTGCACATTTTTATAAACTGGAGCATCCATGCCTGGGCCTCAGAGGGACTGTAAACCACTGGAAATTACATATAAATTTTGGCAAGAATGTCTGTATGCTGTTTTTTTATCCTGGGGGAAAGATCGGAGTGCTTTATCTGTTCCTCAAAGGAGACTATCGCCCCTATTGCTTAAACTCCATTGTATCCAGAATGAAGCCCAAAGGTCTTAGTGACTTATGTGAGACTTACCCACACACACACACACACACACACGCGCGCGTGCGCGCACTTACGCGCGTGCACACACACACGCACGCACACACACCTTGCTTTAATCTGCTCATTTCTGATCGCCACTTCTCTCCTCTGGCACCTTCGTCTACAGCCTTGTCAAAATTCTCTCTGTTCCCCAAAGAGGTTATTATTTTCATGGAAGGCACGCTTCATGTCCTTTAACAAATGCTGTCCCTGGCCAGATTGGACGTGTCCTCTGCTGACATGCGGTCCTCTGCTTCAGTCCACCTGGTGCCCCTGGAAGGACCTACTTGTGAGGATCTGGGCAGAGTCTGAGCCTGTCATGGGCCACACCAGCCTCCACCATGGTGCCCGCAAACTACGGCTCATCATCAGTACTCGTGGGAGAGAGACATGAGCTAACGGGACAGTCGTAGTCATCATCCTTTCAGCACTGATACTGAAAAATATCTCTCATTAGCCTGCCTCAGACTGAACAACACAAGTGCAAGTACCACCAACCCACATCTTTGAAGAGGGAGGGAGGCAACGGGAACACCACCTCACTTTTGTGCGTCTGAGCCCACTCTATCTCCAGTCCTCTGCACTGCTAATGGTAAATGTCAAGAACATTCTTTGATTAATCGCTTAAAAAAATTGATGTGCATGATTTTCCATGATTTTGAACACTCTCAATTTGCTTTCTATTTGTCACTTGTTCAGATAGCTTCTACTGATTAGTTGCATGCAAAACGCACCGTCACGCCCCTCTGGCAACAAGGCTTCACTTACCCCTTGCTCTCGGCACGGCTCTGTCCTGATAGAGCCGGCCCGTTGCGGGCTGTGCTGATGTGCTTCAGCGTCCACAGGACATCCTAGCGCGCTTATCCGGCAGAAGCAGTCAGCATGTCTCCCGCATGTTCTCTTGACCGGGGCTTGACAAGCATTCTCTGGGGAATGGGTTTTGGAAAGGAAAAACAGAAAAAGTTTAACGGTGAGAACTGTTCTGCAAAGATGGATGTACAAGGTCCAGGTGAGGTCAGAGGTGCAAGACAAAGCTGGGTGTGAAAGAACTGGACTGTGGTGAACGATTCTATGTTCCTCTGTGTGTGTGCACACACATGTGCAGGAGTGTGTGTGTGCACGCCGGGCCATGCTCACTTTGGCTGATCTCTTGTTTCACACGTGCTGCACATGGCGGTTGTGAGCAGTAAGGGAGGTCACGTGTGAAGCGGTCACGCCGTGTCGGCCTTGCGTTGGTGTTCCGTAACCAACAACTGATACCCCGAAGCTTCTCATTCTTCTTATGAGGGCAGCTGACAGTTTAAAACAGCCCCCTCCTAAGTAGGGTGTTTGTGACTCTTCTTTCTGGTGCCTGGTACTGTTCACAGGGCATTTCCTGTGTGCAAAAGCATAGAAGCCCACGGAACCCAGACAGTGCTGGCCCCCTGACCCCTGTCCTCACATTCTGACCCACAGTTCCTGCTCTGGGTCCTGATTTACAGAGCCCTTGGTTCTGCATCCCAGCTCTTGGGGGGCTTCTGCAGTGTGCTGTTTTGATAACTCCTCTTGGACATATTTCCTGAGCTCCGTCTGTGGCCCTCACTGCTTTTCTTCGATTTTTATCTCCAATCTTCTTGGTCTGGCCATAAGTTGCATCGCTATTGACACACTGAAGCAATTACCTCCGAGTTTTCTGGCCTGGATCCTTAATAATTCATGCAAAATTCTCAGTCTGTTACTGAGGATAATGCTTTTGCCACATGGAAACGGGGTAGGAGTGCATTCTTTAAAAATATGAGCTCCAAAGAGTCGATCCCAAACCTTTGACTTCTTGCAAGATTTGTGACAGCAGAGGACCCCATTTAGAACATTGGCTGTGCTCCCCACCTCCCCTATCTTTTGGCATTCTCTGGTTGAATGAAACCCCCAGGCGGACCGTACTTCTTCTTCCTCACCGTCCCTCAGGTCAGACAGAGACAGCACAAATCGTGTGTGAGCAGAGGTCGGACGGATCCTCATTCCATGTCATTTAGAAACAGAGATAGTCTGAAAGGCTCACTGATTTAATTACAGGATGTAAAAGTGGGTGTTTTACGGCATCCAACTGAGAGCCGACGGGGAACTCCAACGGAGAGCCTTGTTTTCATCTCTGAAATCTTGCTGACAAACCTCAGGGGACATTTTGATAGGACAGTCGTCAACAGACACTGTTCCTTAACTGTCAGGGTAAATTACCAGGTAATTTTTAGTGGAAACTTGTGTCAACATAATATGATCTCTTCTCCATAGTTCCTTCTTCTTCCTTTTTTTTTTTTTTTTTTAAGTACCTTTTAAGGCTGTCTATCTGCTAGCAGGACAGTGAGGGGAGCAGAAAAGTTCCCTTGCAAAGGTATTTTCTGAGGACACAATTTTCTCATTTGTAGGGAGTGGCATTTCTCAACACGTTGGTGATGGGGCTCACGCAGCCCAAATCTGCAGTTCCCCTGTGTGGGGAGTGACAGTCGAGCCACAGGGGAAGTGTGCCCTGGGCTTTCAGAGATGTCACCAGTCATGCTCATGGCCACCCACTGTCCAGCGGTAGCTAAACTTTCAGAAGGTCTGACTCAGGATGGAAACCAACGGTGACTTTATACCTTGTCTTTTATTTTGGGCTCTAACTGGGAGGTTCTTCCTGGTGGGCTGGTTGTTGATTTCAGATGTCTAGGAAACAAAAGGACAAAACTTCATTCCACCCTGGAGACCATGGCACTCCACCTCCATCCACACCACTCCCGGCTCCCCCACCTCAGCCTCGTGCAGTGCTCTGGGACCACACGTGTGGGCCCCCCTGCAGCTGCTGGCCAGTGCTCTCCAACATGATGGCCTTGGTCTTCCACCTCAGCAGCCACGTGACACAGTTCATGCTAGCTGGAGGACAGAGGACATGGACAACCTATGGACCGATGATTCCATGGGCAAGACTTGTCACCGACGAATGGCCACCCATATCACCAAACGAGAAGCCCTGGAACTGTGACAATCACAAAAACAGTGGTCCTCATCTTATCCTGCTCTGTTTTGCAAGACTTCAAGTAAAGGTCACCGATCACTTCGCTTCTGCCAAGCGCCTGCCTTCTCCTCAAACCTGAGCACGTGACCTTTCCTCTGTCCTTGTGCGCCATGGCTGCCTCCCGGGTCAGGTTGATCAAGTCTCCTGTCACCTGCTCGAATCTTCTCGACCCTACCATGCTGCTCTGATGATGCCACCGACGTCTCATCCGTGTTGTCACTTGGGGTCCTCCACTCCCTTCTGCCCTGGAGTGACGGTATCACAGCAGATACATTTGAAGTGTTCTCTTGATGCATAGCTCTCCTTTTTGATGAGTCCCATCATCCTGCTCAGTCTTCAAGATGAGGCTGTGTTCTTCCATCATTCAGAAGCTCACTTTACCCCTCAACCTACAGTGCTTACCAATAGCAACAACCACCATTACCAGTTCTTGCTCCTTCTAATACTGTGACGTAGACATTATTATTATTCCAAGTGATTTACTTATTTATTTACTTGACAGCGAGAATGAGAGAGAGAGAGAGAGGAAGGGGCAGAAAGAGAGAGAGAGAAGGAGAGAGAATTCTAAGCAGACTCTGTGCCCAGTCAGGAGCCTGACATGGGGCTTCATCTCATGACCCTGAGACCGAGACCTGAGCTGAAATCAAGAGTTGGATGCTTAGCCAACTAAGCCACCCAGGCACCCTAACATAGATATTATTATTCCCATTTTGTGGCTAAGAAAGTTGAGGCTCAATAAGGTTACGAGTTGCCTAAATTGGCGATTCAATAGTAACGAACAATGACAAGGGTTAAGCAGGTGCCTCTCATGCACCATTCACGGAGCTAAGCTCTTCATGTGCACTATTTCATTTAATTCTTAAAACACCCTATGCAACAGACATAGTTTTAGGCCGTTTTACCGAAGAAAGTACAGTCAAGAGAGAAGAAATGACCAGATGATGGGTGGCAGAGCCAGGATCCAAACCTTCATGATTATAGTTTAGCTGCACATGTATCTCCATGGTCCAGTTTTTAAACATTATGCCAAAATTGCTTAGTAACTGGCAGCTGTGGCCGTTTAAAAACAAAACAAAACATACCATTCCAGGTATCTGGAAAGTCTCCACCTGCTTCCCTCTCAGGCTTGTTCTCATTGGCAGGAACCTGTGTGCAGAGATGCATCATAGGAGGCAGAAGCAAACTGACGGCATGAGTAGGAACCTTGTAACGTGTGTTTGGTACAGGTAGATCCAGGTCCAAAGTGGATGGACCATAGTGAAAATAGAAATAAACCGATTTGTCTCATTTCATATTTGTATAATTACTCGAGTTGGCGTACAAATGTGTCATTAAAAATACAGCTCTAGTCAATCATATTTTGCATCTTGCTTTCCTGGTCCAGCTTTTTCTGCCTCTAAGTAACTCTTAACATACTTCAGTGCTTTAGAAATAGCCTTATCCAAGCTAATGACATGAAAATAAGGAGTAATGTATACTCAATTGTACATAATAGGGTTGTAATTCCATGGAGAGATGCCTGAGTGCTTTGCTAATGTCATCAGAAATTCAACACGGGATTCCAGGCTCCAGCTAACGTGCAGGATGGTTTGATGGGTTTGCCTGGGAGGCTTTCTTGCAGGATGCTGCTGTCAGTGGGGCCCCTCTAGGGAGCACGGGGAGCGGAGAAGTGGAGGCGACGCTAGGTTCCACCCGCTCTTCTTAATGCATTAGAATGTCCGTCCACAGCCCTGCCTAGAGTGAATGCGATGCCAGGGAGCCTCCTGGTGTCAAGTGCGCTCAGCGGAGACGGACATTCCCAAATCACAATGACACAGTATTATTTTCAATACAGGTCATTTGCCAAGATTTTGCATAGTGATCAGGAATCGCGAGCTAGGCATTCACACTCCATGCCACACTCCTCTCCGACAAGTACTAAGTGACTACTTCATGTGAGACTCTAGACTCAGCAGCAGTGGACCTGTGAGCGTCTCCTGTAAGGCTAAGAGGACCACAAGGGGGCCCCCTGGGAGTGCCCTGAGGTGGCAGACGACGGAACTGGTACCATTGTTTAGAGGAGCCAGGACATCAGCTCAAGCTCCCTGTGAAGTCCAGTCAGAGCTGAAGCAGGACCAGGGCTGAGGACGGTGAAAGAGCCCTGCGCCCCACCTGGGAGCACATCGGTGTAAGGAGCCACACGAAGGCCAGGCAGTGAGGAAAAAGAACGCTCAAGGACAGTCATGGTTTAAATCTTCTAACTTGCAACGTATTTTCCTATGCATGATTTCATGTAATTCTCACAAAACACCATAAATTCCGGGAGCGCCTTAGGTCACATGACCCACACTGACATTTCTTAGCCTGGGATCCAAAAGTCCCTTGAAACTCCAAGTGTGAGGCTGGTACACACGAGATCGGGTCAAGTCACTTCATTCCCTGGCTCAGGTCCTGCATCCTCACAATTAGAATGCAAATATTACTTTTCTCCAGGTGCTGTTCACATAACTAAGTGAGTTAATAAGATGCTGTGGAAGTTGGTAATCACAGGGTACATTTTTTCTGGAGAGACAGTCTCCAGCTTTCGCCAGGTTTTTGAGGTAGTATAAACACCTCTTACCCCAGAACAAACCAGACTTGATCTAGAGGAGGAGAATGACATGTGATTAGCTGAGTCTCCCCACCCCTGGAAGGTGGCATGAGCTGTAGGGTTTCCAGCATGGTGGTGTGTGATGGGGACGCAGGCTGGGCAGGAGCTGCTGGCCCTTCGCCTAGGGAAGAGTGAGGGCGACCTCCACAGAGGGTGCACGTGTCTGACACAGACCGAGGTCTCTCTGTACCATGTGGCACTCAGTCCTTGGTGTCATGGGCCCAGAGGTGGGGTCCCACTGCTACCCTCACTTTACAAAGCAGGAGCAGAGTTCAGAAATTCCCCACAGCTTCAGAGCCCTTCTGGTTCTTGGGGAGAGGCTGGTAACTTTCAAGTGGAGGCAATGTTCGAGTGGGGCCTTGAGGCGTCCTTAGGATCTAGGAGAATAGGGTGACGGGGTCAGGGTCACACCCCTGGGGGGCGCCCGTGAGCGGAGCCCAGATGGGCCACAGATTGTTGCAGAGAACTGGCTGTAACTCGGTCTGGTTCAGGTGCAAAGGGGGTATTGTGTGGGCAGGTCCTGTTTCCCTTTGCCTCACCTCCTTATCTCCTGAAAACAGAACTTTTCCATTAGGTCCTCAGGATTTTTTTTTTTTTAATTTGTCTCCACACCCAGTGTAGAGCCCAACATGGGGCTTGAACTCATGACCATTAGATCAAGACCTGAGCTGAGATGAAGAGTCAGATGCTTAACCGACTGAGCCACCCAGGCTCTGCAGGTCTTTAAACTTTTGCTGGAGAAGGAGGTGAGGGTTTATTGGGATGGGGACAGAGGGAAAAGGGGACACCAGTATGTGCGGTGTGACCTGCTGGTCCTTGAGTTCTCTTCTGGAAGGTCAGGCTGGACAAGGTCCTGGTTGCAGAGTCCCTGGCTGTGGCCCCCTGAGCTCTCATGCAGAGCCAGTGTGTTGCTGTGGAAGAAAGCACCCTCTGGGATGGGATGTCCGCATGAGCTGGGCGAGCGCCAACTAACAGAGACCCCCATGGAGGCCCCATGCCATGGGCCCTCCCTCCCGCCTCTCTGGTGGCCTGGGGCCTCAACCTTCTCACCGAGTTCACTTTTCTGCTGAAGACGAACTTTTCAGCCTGACTGAACCCTAAGAACAAGCATGAGCAGGTGCCTTGTGTCTTTGCCTTTGCCACATTCTTCAAGTGCTCTGTCTGGGGTCTTCTTCATGGTCACCATCACTCTTCCCCAATTGCCTCAACCAATGGTTGTGTCAGCTTTTCTGCTAAAAGGGGTGATATCCAGAGGAAAATTTGAACCCAACTGCCTTAAATCTCTTCTCAAAAGGCATATTGTTCCTCTTGTGGTTTATGCCACCATTTCAGTTGGTTCTTTATGACCGTTCAGAGTTCAGCCTGTGAACCCTCCTGCGGACGAGAGATGCCCCTTCTATGTATCTCTCACTGGGTCATGATTTCACGATCTCCCAGGAGGAAAGACCCTTTTCTGCTTTCTCTGCTACTCTCCATTTTTCCGGGGAGGGAGAGAACTCCCTGGGGCAGAGACTTGGGGAGGCGGAGGGGCACGCAGCATTGGGGGGCATTCCCAGGGGCGGAAGGAGCCCAGTCTGCAGCGGGGGCTCTCTGCCTTGCCGCTCTGCCTGTGCGACTCTGTCTGTGATTCAAGTTCTCCATCCTACCGGGTAAATTTAGAAACAGCACCATGGCGCTGGCTCAAAGCCAGGATGGAAAGAGCTGCTGTACGGACGAGCTTCACCCACACCCGGCCAGGCACCACTGTCCTCTCTCCCTCCTTCTCCCTGGGGCTCAGCAGCACCTTCTCCTCCTCCTCACTGTCCTTCTCTCCGTAGCGTCTCTTTCTGTGTATCTGAGGAAGAATGACAGTGTAGCTGTCATTTCATCCAAATACAGAAATAGCACATCAGTTCTGACGATTTTGCACCTTTGTTGTATACCTTCCAGCTGGCGGGTCACCTTCCCTTTGTTTGTTAACAGAACTATCCACTCGACAGATGCATTACGTCTCCCTCCAGCTTCTAGTTCTATCTGGCAACCTCTTTGGAGTCAGTCTGAGGATGGTCCCTTCCCAGCGTGGTGCTGAGACCCAGGAACCTGAGTATGTCCCACAGCAGGCGCTGGCCCAGGGATTCGGACTCCTCATCCAGTGCTCCTCTGTCTCTAGCAGGTTTAAAGACAACCATTAGTGAAGGACATCATATTGGTCAGGAAACCAGGAGAAACTAAGTGCCCCCTTAAAGGTCTGTGTGTCTCCTCAAGAGTGTTCTTTTCATTAGAAGGGTTAACAACGGAGTTTTCATTCTAAAAACATGCCGGCTCCTGAATGATGTGTGTGAAATGCTTAACCACATGGGGATTCCTTCTGATATGGAAACAAAAAAATACCATAAAGCATTTCTTTTTTTTAAATGGAGAGACATGAATTACACCCTCACGCTATGTGCCAAATTAAGTGCATAGGAAGCTACACTTTTATCAAAATGTTACCAAAGAGTGCCATGGACTAACAAGGTCAAGACTAACTCCCTGTCCACAGTTTGGAGAGGGAACGGGAATCACCTGGCTGGGTCATCACCAAGGAGGCTGATTCTAGGTGGTTTCTGAGCAGGACGTGCAAATGCCCGGGTACAGACAGAGTGCATGCCTGGGGCGAGTGTGGATATTCAGCTCCTTGCTGGTACGTATCTGCTGACGGATCAGGGCAGCCTCGCCTAAGGAACATAGAAAGGAACCCAGGAGCCATAAGAAGAAGAAAGCAAGTCAGAACTTGAGAGCTGGGTGAGGGCAGAACCGTGCCAGAGTCAGGAGCAAGGGAGACACATGGCGGAAGAACATCAGGGCCCCTCTCTGGGCGTAGGCTGACTCGCTGACGTGGCCTTCATAGCGCAGTCTGTCGAGCAGCCGTTGTGGAATTTGATGGTAACTCACAGGTGCAGAATCTGGGGCCATCTGTGCTTCTGCGTGGGTGAAGCGGGAGACTTATTTGACCCTTGGATTTGAAGAATCAGAAAAGACTCAAGGAACCTAGAACAAACTGCCCTTCCCCCTGCCAAAAGCATCCTGAAATCCCAGTAACAACTGTCACCAAAGCTACCCCGTTGGGGGACTGGAGGCACCCAGGAAGCCTTCCCTGCCGCCAGCCCCTAATGCGATGCTGACGCTTCTCTTTGGGAGGCGGGGGAGCTAGAGGAGGACACGGCATCCGAGCAGCTCCACTTCGTGCTGGAATTATGGAGCCATAAGTGGAGAGAGACAGAGAGCTCTCAGACTTGGGTTCCCGTTGGCTCCCAGACCTGTGGGCAGTGGACCCCGACTTCCTGCCCGTGTCTCCTGCGCACAGCTGTGTGTTTGGTACTTACTGTCACAGGGTGATGATGAGCACTGACCCTGACCCTGGGGTTAGGAGCTCTGATGCCTGCTCAGCTGTTGGCCAGCAGGACTCGGTCAATTCCCGCGCGTGGGAGAGAGCAGCTCCGCAGAGAAAATGTACACCACGAGGGGAGGCAAGGGGAGAGACTGTCGCTGCGGAGGGCGCTGGGCCAGGCGCTGTGCTGGTCGGGCACCGTGTGTGTGCGCGCGTGTGTGTGTGCGCGTGTGTGTGCGCGTGCGCGCGTGTGTGCGCGCGCGTGTGTGTGTGCGCGTGTGTGTGTGTGCCCACGCGTGCACACGCTGGGGGAGGGACTGAGCTCCTCGCCTGCCTGGTCTCCTTCAGGTGAGAGCGTGAGACGCGCAGTCCCGGAGGTTCCCTGAGTAAACTGAGCAGGTCAAGGCCCCAGAACGTCTGTGAGGCACAGTCCAGCTCTGGAGGAACTTTCTGGTGACTGCCCTTCGGTGGGACGGGGCTCAGGTTGCTCAGAACCTGCCTCTGCTTTCCCGCCCCGGCCGGTGGAGGCCGCCTCAAGCCACCCCTCCCCCCGGTGCGCTGTCCGGGGCTGCCCCTGCGGGAGCTGCGGCCCACGGGCTGCTCCGGGGCGCGGAGCCAGGCTCTCCGCACGGCGGCGAGGACGCTGAGGCCCGGCTGGCTCTTGTCTGGTGCCGCCCGGCTGGCAGACGACGCTGGCAGGGTCCAGACTCAGGGTGCACAGACCTCAGCCGCCATCGTGCGGGGCAGCGGGCCAGTGGGCGGATGGACAAGTGCACGGCCCTCTCCGGCCTCTGCGTCCTCTTCTGACATCCCTTCTCCATCAGCCTGGGGCGGTGGCTCGCGACAAGCGGCTCTTCCTGCGCGAGCGGCAGCAGAGCAGCGCGGCGCAGCCAGAGCTTCCCTTGGACCCGGCCCCGGAGCGGAGGCCGCAGCGCTCGCACACACCGTCGCGGGCGGACACACGCCACACCGCACACGCTCGTACACCACTCGCCCACCACAGCACACACACTCCGCGCACACTCCCACATACCACACATGCCATACCACACTCCCCTCACACCACACACCGCGTCACACCCATCTCCACACCACACACAAGCACCAGTCACCACGCCATGCCGCACAGAGCGCACACGCACCACGCCATAATCACCACAGTGCACGCGCACACGCACACGCACACCATACCACACACACCACAGCAGTCACCACACAGCACGTGTGCCATACCACACACCCAATACCAGATCACACAAATGCCACATCACACACCACACACTGTATCACACACGTGACACACCACACACACACCACACAAATGCCACACCGCACACGTACCACACACACACGGTACTACACATGCATTATATCACATACATGCCTCACATACTACAGATGTCATACCACACACACACTATAAATCCACTCCCACTCACACATATACACGACATCACTCGCGTATACACAGACCACACACACAGGCTACACCACACATACCATACACCCACACATTGTCACGCACACACAGACTACACCTCACACACATCACACACATCATACACACCACCTCACACACATCACACACATCATACACACCACCTCACACACATCA